>NW_026897499.1:0-349427 GCF_033153095.1 Gastrolobium bilobum | reverse complement strand
TATAATAACTCACTAGCCCTATGACTCTCAAGCCCTTTGGGCGTGTGACGAGTCATTTTCCCAGCTAGACAAGATTCACATTGTCCATAGGATTCCAAATCCAAGGAATCTAGGTATCCATTTGCATGCATCCTAGACAATCTTGTTTCATTTATGTGCCCTAGTCTACAGTGCCAAAGATATGATTGATTATCCATCCTAGGTCGTTTCACATCTATTTTGAGCACTTCAGTTCCCATTTCCAGAACATACAATCCAATTATTAAGGTAGCAGTACCATAAATAATATCATTCATAATGATAGAAAATGTACCATTCTTAATACTGAAAATAAAACCATCTTGTTCCAAACAAGAAATTGAAATAATGTTTCTAGAAATACTTGGAACATAAAGACATTTATTCAAATGCAAAATAAGGCCCGTAGGCAAAATGAGGTCGGCTTCTCCAATAGAATGAGCAGCAACCCTTGCTCCATTTCCAACGCGGAGGTCCACCTCGTTCCTCTCTAATCTCCTAGGGCTCCTAAGTACCTGCAACATATTGCAGATGTGAGAACCACAACCGGTACCCAATACCCATGAAGTAGGATTAGCACATGAATAATTTATCTCAATCATGAAAATACCTGAGGTAGAAGCGTCACCATGCTTCTTGTCCTTCACACTCTTCAGGTAGTCTGGACAGTTCCTCTTCCAATGGCCTTTCTTGCCACAATGGAAGCACTCAGCATCGCCTTTGTCCTTGGATGCTTTCTTACCCTTCTTGTTGCCCTTCTTCTTCTTGGATTTTCCTTTGGGCTTAAGGGAGTCACCTTTAGCAGGCCCCTTACCCTTACCCTTGGCCTTGCTAGGCCCACCAATCAGAAGAGCTTGTGTCTTATCCTTCTTGATAGACACTTCAGCAGTTGTTAACATACTTAACAACTCAGGCAAGCTCACTTGCATCCCATGCATGTGGTAATTCATGATGAATTGACTAAAGGAAGGTGGAAGTGAGGTGAGCATTAAGTCATTACTTAGTTCGGCATCCATGATAAAGCCTAGATTTCCTAGCTTCTCAATCAGACCGATCATCTTAAGAACATGACTGCCAACAGACATACTCTCAGACATCCTGCAAGAGAACAATTCTCTTGAGGCCTCATACCTCTTATGCCTGCCTTTAATGTCATACAACTCCTTGAGATGTAAGACAATAGAGGGAGCATCCATATGCTCATGCTACTTTTGCAGTTCAGGCGACATGGATGCCAACATGATGCAGACAACCAACACATTGTCATCCATGTGCTGTTTGTGGGCCTCGAAATCATATTCCGTGAACCCATCTTCCCCTTCCTTAGGAGCTACGGGTAATGCAGCATCTAGGACGTAAGTAATCTTTTCAGCCCTTAGAACAATTCTTAGGTTCCGATACCAGTCCATAAAATTTGGACCAGTCAGTTTGTTCGTATCAAGTATGGAGCGCAGTGACAGTGTATTAGTCATACTAATTAACTGAAAATGTAAACATAAAAAATTAATTAATATTGGATATGTAGTAAAAACAAATTATTAAAGACTTTTATTATTTTTTCCCTCCCACTATTTTATCTAAGTCAATGACCCTTCCTTTTGACTTAGGGTTATTCTACTTTTAGAATTTACCTTAGTGGGATTAAGAATGCGATTATTTATTTTAACCCCCGTCTGAGACCGCAAGATTAATTTAAATAATGGATTGATCTTTATCAATGGTATCTCATACCCTTTCTTAACATTAGGTTGACAACTCCTTGTCACTCAGTGATGCAGCTCATGCAACCAACCTAGCACTATTACCCTAAGCACATAAGCCCGGCTGGGCCTGCAGCTTATGTCTCAGTTAAGCACTAACCAGCACCCCAAGTGTCTTACACTTCTAATACTACTCTTACTCACCGAATCAGTGGGTCCCAACTGGGTTGTAGAGCACCACTATTTAGAGGAGGTTTGAGTAATATTGGTGGAGGGAGGTAATCATGCGCTTAATAATTTTATTCCTTTTAAGGGTTCATTTTATTAAGGGTTTATCAAGTCTCACCAAACGCATTAATATATTATCATGCTAGTCGTAACCTATGTCATACATCTAACGGTTTAAACTAGTCGCAATTAGACTTGCATAATAATCATACAAACGCGATTTAGTCCAACTCATGCATACTAGACGTCATAAGCCATAAAGCATACATATGGCGATACTCTATCTCATGCATACTAGTCGTATAATAACATACATGCAAATAAAACAGTTTTATTTTGAGATAGTCATGGTGCTCGCTCTTTTGTTCATCTTGCTTCTCAAGCCTCGGCTTCTTGTCGTCTATACGCCACTAGCCTAATTTCTCTAATTACAATTAAAGAAACTCCAAAACATCTTGGAGGGACAAAATTTAAATTACAAAATTTAAATTACAAAAATTTGAAATTTAAATTATATCTCTTGTAAAAGAGCCCAAAATTACAAATTAATTTAAAATTTAAAAATTTCAAATTCCGGGCACCATGACCATCCCCTTCCTCTTTTGCACCTGAAATGTTAGATAACTCACAAGTACAAAAAAAGTATCATATAATATATTTTTCACGTATGTCTTGATATTTAACCATTAAATATTAAAACATAATTAAAATTCTAAATTTTCCTTAATTCTTCAATTGGCCGAATTAAACAACAATTTATTTAATTCAAATTTTATTGATTCTTTCTCAAAGAACATAAAATTAAACCATGCATGTAGCCATAAATCTCATTATGGCCGAACCATATACAAGAGTATATGATTCAAATTTTCAAAAAAATTCATGCCATGTTTCTGAAACAATTCATGAAGAAAAATAAGAAAACAATCAAGGTGTTCAAAAAACCTTTCATGGTCGAACTACACCTTTCAAAAAGGTGTTTCCTTTTTAAAACTTTCACAAAGTAAAAACAACCATGTATACATATGGATTCATGAACATAGCATCCGAAATAACATGTTCATGAAAACGAAAACTTTAACCGTTTAAAGTATTGTAAATTAAAATCCATACGTAAAAATTGAATCTTTAACTTTTAAAGAAATTTTAACCGTGAAAAATATGATCACAAACAAGGTACCATCACCCGTCTATGGTAAAGCAACTGGGCTCTGATACCACTTGAAAGTTGGAAATGGCATTGAAGGCCGATGCATGCAAGAGGGAAAAACAAGATTTTTCTTTGCGGAATATACATGCACATCAAGATCATGCTTTAGGAAAGCATGATGTTACCTTGTTCGTGAAATCACCAGATGATCAAGGCAGGTCTGAAGGGTTCAGACCCTCTAACGTTGATCCACACCACCCACTCGTCTAGGTGCAAGAACTCCTTCTTGTGAAGCCACCAGATGATCACCACAAAGAGGCTTGCTAGGCGCTCTATGTATGAAGATGGAGGCTAGGTGAATGTGTTTGAAAGAGTGAAGCTCTCAATGTGAAAGCTTCACAAGTGGCACAGGAGAGAAGAGAGAATAGGCTAGGCTTTTCAGAAAAAACACTTGGAGGAACAACTAACCACTTAGGCGCATAAGAGGAGAGTATTTAAAATAAAATACCAATCAGATTTTTCTCCCAAAAATATGATTATTAGGCGCCAGATTGGAGAGAGAGAAGTGGAGCTGTTTAATTTCAAAAATTGCTAACAGGCTCCTGGAATATTCTCTTGAGAATTGGTTCAAAACCTATTCAAAATTCTGATCAGAAATCTTCATAAGATCAGCTATATGGTGCGCCCCATATAGCCCAAAAAGGTGACCAGATACATCTGAGTAGTTGCATTCAAATCTGAATCAACTCACTCAGATTTTCTCCCAACTGACTGAATCTTCTGGAGCTGATTTTGATGAGCAAATCTTGCTCACCAACAGCCCAAATCAGCGCCATATATAGCCTTGGATTATGTCCAAAATCTACTTGGATCTTGTCCAAAAGATTCTCTCATGATACTAGTGATTTGTTCCAACAAGATCTCATCTTATCCTTTTGTTATGAAACACCTTTCATAGGCAATTCAAATTCAAATTCAAATATTTGAATTCAAACATTCAAATATTCAAATTCAAATGTTCGAACATTCAAATTCAAAATTCAAATTCAAATTTCAAAATTCAAATTTCAAAATTCGAATTCAAAATCCAAATTTCAAAATTCAAATTTCAAATTTCAAATTCAAAATTCGAATTTCGAAATTCAAATTCAAAATTCAAAATTTCAAAATTCAAATTTCGAATTCCAAAATTCAAAATTTAAATGTTTGATAATTAATTTAACTAATTAAATTAATTAGTAATGTCTTGGACTATCCAAGCCCATTACAATGATCCATGCGCCCTCCACCCCTTTAGGTGGAGTTCCAAACAACTTCTTGGGCTAATAACTATTATTAGGCCCAATACCTTTAATGCTAGAGCATCTAGACAATTAGGTGTTTGTGTGTGACCCATTAGGTCCAACTTAGCCACTGACATAAATGGGTTTCGGCCCAATAAGCCCACAACCCATCAAATGACAACACAGAGCACTAGCAATGCTTTGTTGCCCAAGAACTAGTTAGATTAATGATTTGATCATCCTATTAAACATATTTGGTTGCCGTATGTTTGTCCCTTCGTCTCGGTTACCTTCCCATAAAACCAAGGGTAAAGAAACGTATCATCCCTTGCGGTTTAGGGTTAGCTTTTTATGAAATAGGGAGTCTTCAATTTACTGACTCTAAAGGCAGATCATCTTATGATCTTTTTTACTATGCATAGATTCCCGAGTCACTGTAAATGTCATCCCGATTTCTCCGGTTTAAGGATAACCTAATCTCTCACAGAGATTTGAGGAATTCCTTCAGCTTATTACCCTAGCCCTGTGCCCTATCAGGACAAGCCCAAGAGCATACCTATGAGTCTCCATGTTTCAGGCAGACGAGGTATACAATCAAGGCATGCCTTCTAGAACACAGTCTAAGTGATAAATTCTGGTCTGAGGAAAGACATACCCAAATATATAGAGATTACTTTAATGATACTATCTGTGAGATTTCCTCATAGAGTCTCTTTGAGGGTCCGTTCAGTGCGAGCTATACCCTTATAGGTCCACCCACGACTTTAGCTAAGACATCTCCATATCTGTAGCACATGAGGTCTATACCTTGTATCCATATACAAGTAGATAAGTCGTGCTAGTCTTACCCGAGATTACTGACCCCATTCTCAGTATCTCTAGACTAGGAACATAAAATTAGGAATAAACATCTGGTATTCTTGAATCCTCATGATTGTGATCTCATCACAGATACTCAAGAGATACCTATTTTATTCCACGAGGTTTATCAAGTTATTCATAATATATTAACATTAATATCGAGACATAATTATGAAACAAGATAAAGAGTGCTTTTATTTATTTGCGACAATATTAAAAAGGTCTACATCTATGTCCTTATTTAATCTTAAGATTGTCTCTAGGACACCCAAAAACTAACATTTCCATAGACTACGGTTGCATTTTCGTTAATTTGTAGGTCATAATATACCCATAATACAAACTTGTATGTCTAATTTCACTTCATTTTCATCTTTATCTATCTTTCTGACCCAATGTCGTTCCCAAAAGCCTCTAACTGTATTCATAATAGACTCAAATCGCTCTCATGTATATTTACTGATTATTCCTAGAATATTTCCAACTCACACTTTCTTTAGTACTTACTCTTTTTGTTGTCCCTACTGTTTCAACACCACCCCCAATATACCGGTCCTTTCCATTAATGTTACAATCTTACCATTTTGTTGTTGCCTTAGCTTTCACAACGAGCACATACCTTCTAGTCTCAATGGAACTCTACAGTACCCAATAATTTCATCTCACATTAAATTTCACATTTGCATACTTTAATTCACTTTGTCACATGTCTCCACCTCTCTTAGATAATCACAACTATATTTTTCCCTTTAGAATAAGAAGCTAACAATCCTCACAACGACTCATACTCCCTGTCAGTCATTTCAAGGTCTTCACCCATAATTCGATTCATGAATCTTTCCGTCTACAACATCATATTTATAATTTACACTCCCTGTTAATCTATTCGTCACTTAACCATCTAAACTCTATTAATTTAGCCCTCTCAGAGCCTAGACACAACCTCTATCAATGGCTTCCGAATAAAAGGCATCATTCTTAATACTTTCACTAACTAACCATTTTTATCTTTTCATTCGATGTCAATGTTGTGATTCAAACATATGTTCCCCTTATTTGTACCTCAATCTCGTAGTCATCAACATTTAATCATGGATGTCCAACTCAAAACACTATATCATAATCCTCCTTTAAAAGTCTCATCACATTAGCAATATCCAAACATGTTTGTTCCATCACATGGAGTTACTTTCATTCTTAACAATTTTCCAAAACTTTATCAATAATTTGTATCTCAAATGACCTATCTCTCACACTTAGCATGTATCACTACCGTACTCCAAAGCACTCCATCGAGTTATCAACCTTTCTTTAATCACCACAATTTAAGTTACTGATCCTTATTAGACATCTCCACTTAATTCATCACAACTAACTTCTTATGAAAGGCCATCAGGCCACCATCTTAACTGCACATTTTTTCCTCGCTAGTCCTCCTAGCAAAACATTTACTCAATTATCAGTATTAACAAATTGCTATTCTTTCTCATAGGGTACGGACCCCTCGATCACTTCACAATTTCCGTGAAATCCAACATCCATATCACCACACTTGGTACACACATATACAGATCCCCTAGTGCTCAGAAACATACCTCAAAACACCTTCTCATGATGCCTCACATCTTATGTCTCATTTGATATATTACTGTTCACTTAAATTTACCTGATATCATATCTTGCGTTCTTTACACGACACAATCCTTCCAATACAGTGGGTAAAATATCCCCAGGTTAAACCCCTCGAGCTCTTGCTGTCCTAAGGGCCCCAGATGTAAATGACCCACCGATCAGAGAATCTACCCTTATGACTCACGCAGTGATAGGTAACCTATCACCAGCTGCCTCTATGCTAGGAGCATCCCCAAATGTTTCTTATTTGTGCATTTATATAAAACACCTCAACTATACTAGTAGTCCCATCAATGCGGGATACTTCCTCGTCTCATAAAATAATAATAGTCTCCAGGAACATATTCCGCACGGAGATAGCTATACACTCCGGGCACATAGGCCACACAGAGATATCCATACTATCAAATCGTAGAACATGCACCCAATGTACAGAGGAATTTATATTTATATCATATCTGTATCTAATACCCAATGTGTACCCACTATACACCAGATCACACATGGACCCAGTCCATTTGGTGTCTGTATCATACCTGTATATAACGGCAAAAGTGTTTTGTATCTCCACATGGGGTTGCCCCCCATAATCATAGTAGTAGTAGTATTATACTCATATCACATATACGTATAGTCCCTTAATTCTTCCTTGATCATTCTTTTCACAGACCGTTTACTCTTTTATTTTGACTAGTCACCTGATATGGTTCATATCATAATCACTATTCCATGAATTCGGAATTTTTCTCAAGGTTCTGTACACCTCTCACATCTCTTAGTATAATGTATCATATTTCCACATATAATTCCCATCACACAGGGGTTTTCTAAACCCAACTGTCCTTGTACTAATAATTGTTCATCAGCCCTTACACTGATAATTATACATCAGTTCTTGCACTGAATTTACACGCCAGCCCTTGCACTGACAATTACCTCAGCTCATTAGCTAATCTTATCATTTTCATTTTTACATATTAGTTCTTTCGCTAACTACATAATTCCACGCTCTATGCACCTTAGTTCAATACACTAGTCACATGATTTCACCTTAAGTTGTTCATTAGCTCATTCACTAATCATACCATCTCACCCTGTCGTTGTACAGCAATAACTCACAAAATCCTATCATCATTCTAATTCATTATCTGCTATGGTTCACATAAACCTATACTCAATATTGTAGAGCAACCCATCAATTTTCTTGCTCACTTCCACCTTTGGTGGTTGTAGAATATTCATTACATTGAAAATACCTCCACTCCGTCTATCAATCCACATCAAATATTGAATGATTTCACAAGCACACTACTATTAGTAGTATATATATACAGATCACTAGATCATAATTTCTTTACAATTCTCATTATTATCTTACATATGATTATGCAATTCAACCATCCTATCCATTTTATCATTGTCAAGTCTTTCAATTTGAATCGACGTTCATTAACCACAACAGTGCCTTCATTGTACATTTATCTTATGCCATCCATGGCGATTCTCTCAACTTCTTCCCTATACAATAATACATAATTAATTCATCTCACCTATGTTTAATCAACACTACCTCCTTATAGATTTAACTCCCATAATTCAATATCTCTCAAATTACCACTTCACTAGCATAATGATTTCAAGTGGTCCAATCCCTTAGGATTAGACATCAAACCTTTCATTTGTTCCTCTACCTTAACCATCCCAATCCATTCAAGCGTACACCCTCTATCAGGGACTTATAACTTCTAATCAAACATAAAATATTCAAACTCATATCTAAGCATACATATTCACATTTTTCAATAATCCATCAGGTTCTAAGTCACTCACCTTAATGGAGTCCATTCACCAAGTCCACCTATACATAATTGTTTTACTATTCTACACCTAAACATAGGAACTTTGCCAATACTATCTTCATATTATAAACTCATCTCAATTATATATTTATTATCCTCAATACTACAAATTTCTCCTATGCTAATACTGTACACACCATACGCTTGTTTACAATTTTTACTTATGATACCGCTTTATAACTTTCACCAGAAAGGTCAGACACACCATCTCTTGTCCATGGAGCAGTCAACACTGCAACCACAACATCAGGCTAAGGACTTACATTTGGTGCTCCAGGGTTGCCACGCAGGCTTCTTACGATGACCACACATGTAACACAAAGGAATGGGTTGATCAGACCCACACTAAGGAATCACATATGCAGTAATCGATAAGAATCTACATACAACTATGCAGCACATAACACGGTTATACATTATCACAGTTCCCTAACAAAACTACTCTGATACCATAAAATGTAACAGCCCGTTGTACACAGGTATTGTTAACATTAATTATGATATTAAGCGCAGTTACAATCACAACAACTCATTTATAAAAATGCGAGTAAACATTTTCTGTTATTACGCGAGTATTTAAAACAATGAAAAGCGTAATAATTAAAAGTTGTGACTGCAACTATAAAATCTTTCGGAATACTTGTTTAAGCTACTTTTATAACTTATTTTACTTACTACAACTCACTAAGGGGTTCCCATAAACCCACTTAGCTAATTTCTCAATTTTACGTTTTCTACCTATCCGAACATGGTTCGGTCTTTAATTTTCTATGGATGAACTGCAATCTAAAAACCTCCCAACTTTTGATATGTTATTCTGTACTCAATTACCTTTCTAGGAAGCTATCACACGAGTTATTTAGAGCTCGTTTGCTCCGGGTATCGCCATTTGAAGTTGGACAAGCAAAACTGCCCACCAACTCCAAAACCGCTCAAAACATCCCTCACTCCACAAATTACTGCAGAAACTCCGCTCAACCAGTTGCTCTGAAATTTATATACAACAAACTATACACCTCAAGATTCAACTTGATATGTCATACACCTAATTTGACCAAGAAATGAAGCAGGAATAAATTTCCCAAAACCGGTCCAGAACTGCCACATGTGCAGTGAGCAAATGGTCAATCTACACTCTCTGCCTTTTGCAGGACGGCTTTCAACCTAGAATATTACCAAATTTTACCACAATATAAGGGACATCTCAAGCTTCAAAATGGCATATGGAACGTCCCTATCGGACCTCTTTGGAGGGAGATATGCTCTCCCGAAGTTCGCCTAAATTATGCTAATTTCTAGAAATTTCGTGAGAGTTTCCTTTGTTTTTACAAAAATCCCCAAGTTTGCTAATGTAATCTAGGACCTCAAATGTACCTAATAATCATTGGGTGGCACACACAAGAATCAACAATAACTTGGGGCACTTACAACCCATCACAGTTTATCTTACTTATATAATACATACCACATTGCTTTCTTTATTAATACTTAATACGTTTCAATCATCAAAGTCCAATTGCATGCATTTGCTAATCATACACATGATCATAATCCTAAAATAGGTCTAAGGCTCTTCCATCATATTACAAGTACTTCATAATTACATCAACTCATGCATAATTTACAAGGCTTCACATGACATATTACACTTACAACTTAAATATCCAAATAATACATGAATAAAAAACTTCCAAATGACATAATACAAATACTACTAAACTTAGGCAAAAATAACATGAACACATATGACTATAACTCTCATCTTATCAATATATACGTTTTCATGCCCTAAGCCTAGCCCAGGCCAATGGCAATCAAAATGCAAAATACTAATGATACTCCGGCTAATCATCCTACGGGCTTCTTGCCCGCCGCTCCTGCACCACTGCTACCTCCTGAAATAATGCCCCCAAGACGGGGTGAGATATACAAATATATCTCAGTAACCCAGAGGTTCCAGAGAAAACTCCGTCCATTGGCTCACTTCGATGTATATAAATAGTATAAAACAACATCTTGAAAAATGGGATATAGCAAGGGATTTAGAGAAACTGGTGAACATAAGAATATAAAACACGACGAAGCTGGAATGGTAGCTACCAATACCACGCAACGCCCTGCCTAATGGCTCGCCATATAAGCCTACGGGTCTCGCCCAAGGCGTGTTCCAAGAACATCCAACCAAGGTACCCCTCCCATCCATATACACCTGAGACTTCCTAGTGTTCTCCTATCCAGATCACACACCACGACCCTAGGTCAACTAGAACTCCCTCTCAGAGACCTATCCAGTGGAAGTCAGAAACTCTCGAAGGTAAACTGTCTACTGGCAAGAGACTCGGTACATATGTACCAACATACATACTAAATGCATGATCATGTTATTCTACATTACTTACATACATTTCCTACCGTCATCCACAACGGGCATGGTGAAACACACAAGGGGATCAAGCCCCAGTACCAAGAGGTTACCTTAATAAGCCTCTCCACTAAGCTCCAAAGCAGTATATTCTCCGAGCTCGTTACTCAACAGAAATTCCTACGCAGAGGACATTCCCAATTACTTAAAACTCATACGAACACATGCAAGTTACCAATTATACAGGCATTGTTCCAATCACTTACCTCAATCCCACTTGGTCCAGGACCAAGGGCAATCCACCGACTCACGGTTCGGGGTTTAAATCAACGTACAACAACCTACAACAACCATGTATGAACCATGAATACACGACAATTCTATCAAAATACAAAAAGCGTCAAAAACCTCCCCTACGCCATGTAGGTTCGGCCCTAGTAGGCTTATTTTACAATTTATTTTTCTAAATTTTCTTTCTCATTTTATTAGGCATCCTTAGGTTACCAAGAGGCCATATCAAGTGCCACTTTTCATTTTACGTCTTTTAAACGTCGTTTTGGCTAATATTTCGCTCTAGGTCCAATGAACCACTCAACACCCTCCACTATTTTTCCATTGGTTCTCCAACCTTCCAACCACCACACAACCCATCTAATTACCATTTAATTACACAACACATCATCCAAATAATTTTTCAACATAAATCCCTCACTTTTCCTTAAATGGCCGAATTGCACCAAGGCAATTCCCAAGAGGTTTTCAATCCAATTTCATTATTCCACATCTCATAAAATCCTATTATAACATCATACAACTACACAACAACTCCCAACACACTTCTAACAACAATCCAAAAACACAAAGTCATGACAACCTCAAAATTTTCTAAGTTAAAAATTCACATTTTTCATTAATAATTTTTATTGCATTTATGGCTACTACACATCATTCTAAGACACATTCATGTACAAACATTTTCCATTTGAGCTCTCTAAACACATCAATCAACAAAAGCCCCTTTAGGGTTCATGAAAATAAATCATCAAATTAATCCATGAGAGGTGTTGAAACTTACCCACAATTACGTCACAAGGCTCCTCCTAGAACTCCACAAGCAATGGCTTAAGAAATCAACCCCGAAATCACAAAAATCCAAGAAAATTTGTGTCTGTATATTCCTTTTTTCTCACAATAGAGAGGGTTTCAAGGGAAACTAATCGGTGGAACGGGTTTGGGTGATGATTTCCATCGAATTTCGAGACAAGAATCGTCTGATTCGGTTAAGAATCGATGAAGTTAGCAAAGAAAGAAATTTGAAACTCAAACGGTCATGGAGGGGAGAAGGGAGCACAAAATTTGGAGAGAGAAAAGAGGTTTTAGATGATGATGAATAGTGTTGGTCCATGTGGCGAAGTTCACTTAAGTGAGGTGGGCCCCACCGCCACCTCACTCGATTTCAAACTAATTTCCCTCTGATTCCACTAAACGTCCATGAATTCACAACCTATTTAGAAACTCTAATTTTTAACATTAACCATTGTCCTTTAATTACCTTTGATCAGATGAATCTAGAGTTTTCCGGTTGTTCGGAGAAAATGTTGTTTTAAGCTGTTGCGTGCGCCGTTCGCACGCTTCCCCAAACTTACTTATTTCCATCAAATTTTATCAGAAATCATATTCCCTAGTTTTATAAACTATTTATAACTCATATTTAAAACTTAGAGCTCAAAACTCAATCGGCACTCTTTACGGTGCAACTGGACCGCAATATTTTTATCTGGTAAAAACATTATTCACTAAATTTTCTGAAACTTGTCTAACCACTCAATTTTTCGTTCTGAACCCATTTTCAGGTTTATTTTTATCATCTGAGACCTTCTACACAATTTTTATCTTCGTAGGGTTGCGTGTTGGCCAATTACCGTTTTACCATTCCTTTGTATTTTGGCCTAATTTTCAGAATTTTCACTAATCCTTCTCTTTAATTCTCATTTAATATATTAATTTATGATTTAGAAATGTGAGGTGTTATATTTAGTGCCTTATACGTGGGAGACCTTCAGCTGAGCAGCCTCCACCACTTCCTTGTCTTCTCTTCTCCATTTGGTGACCAAGGAGCCACCTTTCTCCATGAAACCTTCTTCAAAACACGTTTGTTGAGTGATAGTTGGTCTTGTGAGGGAGAGTGAGAGCCTCTTCTGGTTGTTCAATCACTGTGTGTAGGGGTTGTGGGGCTGACTTCATTGTTTGAGTTGTTTGAGAGCTTGTATCTTGTTGGTGTTGGTCCAAGAAGCCATTTTTGGTGAAGAGGAACCTTGGTGGTGTGCCATTTTCGTACACTTGCAAGTTAGAACCTTTGGGGCTGAAGGGAGAGCTCCAAGAGCACCTCTCTTTTCTGTTTTGAGCCTTGGGTAAGTTGTACAACCTTTGATCTTGAGTATTAATAGGTAAAACTGGAGTCTTGGTATGTTTAATGAGTTAAACAAGTAACCAACCAGTATATGAACCTAAAACAGTGTAAAGATGCATGCTTTAACGTCTGGAAGTGTTAAAAAATGGAACCTTGAAGGGATATCTTCGCAAAAATGTAAAACTACATTCTGTAGCGAAATATCCGGATATTTGGTATGAAATATCCGGATATGGATATCCGGATATTCAGTCTTGAAATATCTGGATATTGATATCCGAATATTGGGTATGGAAATATCTTGATATTGATATCCAGATATTGGGTCTGGAAATATCTGGATATTGATATCCGGATATTGGGTGTGTGAATATCGGGATATCGATATCCAGATATTGGGTCTGTGAATATCCGGATATTGATATCCTGATATGCCCCCGAGAAATATCGAGATATTCTGGGGAAAATCATGTTTTGAGCTATTTTACCCAAACAGAAGCATGAGTTGATTTTCTAGACCCTTAAATGATGGTTATGAATTTTTGTAATCATTAATCTAAGCCAGAATCTATGTGATTAAGGGCTCATGGCTTTGTGAGAAGCCTAAAGATATGAAACGTAAAGGGAAAGCGTTGTCTTTAAGTCATATGCTTGTTGTGCTTGAATATTGATATGATTGTTGGTCTAAAAAAGATTGTGATCTTGCTGTTTGTGGACTGTGAGCTTGTGTGGCTTCTTGGTTTGGATAGCTACCTTGAAAGGTAAGCTTTCGTGTCCTCGGTTTAGCCATTGTTTGTTTCACAATGTCCCATGAGGGGAGGGTTATATGCATTATGTGTTTTCATGTACTGTTTTATTGAAATGCTATGGAGTTGTTAAGTGCAAAATGCTTATGATATATATGTGGTGTTTCGCCTAGCCAGGAAGCCATGGGGTGGTCCTGGGGGCGAGTACAGCATGGGCGTGTACTTATGTGGGTAATAGACGTATTCCTGCATTTCTCTGATCAGTAGAATAGTTATAACACGCATGACATGATTATCTGCTGCATTGCACTGATTTTGGAACTGATATTGAATTAATGCTTTTAGAACTTATATTGTACATGTAAGTGAGCTTGGGGTGGAAGATCCTTGAGGACCCCTTGTCTTACTGAGATTTCTGTTTAGAGATCTCACCCCACGTTTGGGGCGCTTATTTCAGGTTCAGGTCATGCGGGGGTTGAGACCTCCAACGGTAGGAGGCCAGAGCTTAGCTAATTTATATGTTGTTATCCTGATTATGTTGGATGCTGGATTATGCCTGTTGCTATTTGTTGTTAGCTTTATGATTATGTTGTTGTTGTTGTTGAGACCTTGTTTGGCAATGTTGCCTTATTTGGTGAGCATGGGGATTGTCTATGCCACATTGATTGACTTTGTCTTATTTAGATTCGAGTTGAAATAATGTATCAGGGTTATGTCCGAACTACGTGTTGTAGTTCTGTGATTTTAAATACTCACAGTTATTTATATATTGAGGTATTTCTGTTAGCTGTCTTTTGCAATATACATACAGGCAATGATTTTAAGAAATTGATTAAGTAATCAACTTGGCTAAGTTTAATGACGTCATAATTGAAAAAAAATGATATTCCGCATTTTTAATTAAGCGTGGCTTAATACGATGACATGATAACAAATCGGGTATACACGGGGTGTTACATTTTATGGTATCAGAGCACTTTCTAGGGAAAAGACTGTACGTATTGCAATAACTTAGGATGTTTTGTTGTGAGTCGTGCCTGTATGTTCTCTCTATTGGGTTTTGCTATGATGATGCACATGTGACCACAATGCATGGGTCTGATCAACTCATTCCTTGTGTAGTTTGTGCAGAGTCAACCTGAGCCTTAAGCTTTCTTTGGAATGATGAAGAATGGAAAGGTGAGCGTCTCTTCCGGGTGGTGGTTGGATAAAAGTGCTACCTGTCATGCTACAAATAATAAGAATTTACTCACTGAGGTCATAGAAGTGAAAGACATCGTGAAAAAAATTGCTATGGTGATAAAACAAATGTCACTCATGTTGGTACTGCAAATTTGGTGATTTGTTCAAGTGAATTACTAACTCTAAAACAAGTTAAAGCAATACCTTTACTTAAAAGAAATTTGATATCTTTTCTTGATAAAAATTATATGTTTTTCTCAACTATGAATGATAAAGTAACTTTATCTGTTAACTCATGTTATTTTGGTTCTGCATTCATGGTTAATGGTATGTATAGGTTGAGTTTAGATACTGAGAGCATAAACCATGTGAGTTCAACTTTGATTGATCCAAAGTTGTTACATAATAGACTTGGACATATTAACTATAGGAAAATGCAACATCTGGCTAAAACACATGATATTCCATTAAATGCCTCTATTCGATTTGACAAATGTGAAATATGTGCACAAACTAAGATCACTAGAAAACCTTTTAAGTCAATTTTTAAAAGCACATAACTTCTTGATCTGATACATTCTAACCTTTGTGACTTTAGAAATTATATTATTAGAGGTGGTCAGAAGTACTTGATGACATTCATAGAAAATTTTTCTAGATATTGTCATGTTTATTTGTTGAAATCAAAAAATGAAGCTTTTGAAAAGTTCAAGATTTTTAAGTCAAGAGTAGAAAATCAACTCAACTTGAAAATTAAGAGGTTTAGGAGTGATAGAGGAGGAGAGTACACAATAACAGGGTTCAAGGAATTTTGAGCTTCACAAGGCATAATACTTGAAACCACTACTCCTTACTCACCCCAGTCAAATGGTGTTGTCGAGCGCAAGAATAAGACATTAACTAAAATGTTAAACTCTATGTTACTTACAGCTGTAACAGCCCCAAACCCTGTAGCATGATATTGTCCGCTTTGCCCCGCGCACAAGCATCGTCGAGCTCACGGTTTTGTTTCTTGGGACACCCCACAAAAGGCCTCACACTAGAAGAGGTATCCACACCCTTATAAGGCATGCTTTGTTCCCCTCTCCAACCGATGTGGGACATTACATCCTCCCCCACTGGGAATACAGCGTCCCCGCTGTACACACCGGTCCAGGGCCAGGCTCTGATACCAAATGTAACAGCCCCAAACCCTGTAGCATGATATTGTCCGCTTTGCCCCGCGCACAAGCACCGTCGAGCTCACGATTTTGTTTCTTGGGACACCCCACAAAAGGCCTCACACTAGAAGAGGTATCCACACCCTTATAAGGCATGCTTTGTTCCCCTCTCCAACCGATGTGGGACATTACAACAGCTGACATGCCTTCCCCCTATTGGGAGAAATCGTTCTAACTGCCAATCACATCCTAAACAGGTTGTCGCACTCTAAGTTGTCAATGACTCCTTATGAGATATGACATAAACATTCTTGTAGATATGATACTCTTAAAACTTGGGGATGTATTGCTTATATAAGAATACAAGATCCTAAGAGACCTAAGGTGGGACCTAGAACCATTACTTGTGTATATCTAGAAAGTGCAGAAGATAGTGTAGCAAATAAATTTTTGGATCTAACTACTAATACAGATATAGAATCCAGAGATGCAGAGTTCTTTGAGAATAAGTTTCTTTCTCAAAGATCATAGCTTGGTTGTTTCTGGATCTACAGATATGATTTTAGAATCTCCTATAAAATCTGAAGCAAGTCCTTCTGACACTAGCTCCACACATCTGGTTGTTGAATCAGTTATAGTTAGAGTATCTACAAGAGAGAGAGAAAGAGAGAGAGAGAGAGAGAGAGAGAGAGTTCCCAAAGACTTTGGCGAGGACTTTGTCACTTTCCATCTAGAGGATGATCCATTCCTATCAGGAAGCAATGAGATCTAGGGAATCTCTACTGTGGGCAGAAGCCATTGATGATGCAATGAGCTCTCAACTGCATAATCATACTTGACAGCTAGTCAATTTGCCAAAGGGAGCTAAGGCTATAGGCTGTAAGTTGGTACTGAAGAAGAAATTGAATAATGATGGATCAATAGCCAGATACAAAGATATTTAGTAGCTAAAGGATATAGATAACAAAGTGAAATACACTATTTTTGATGTCTACTCACCTGTGTGCCATCTATCAACTATAAGAATTCTTCTTGCTTTGACATCTGTTGAACATTATGTAGTGCATCAAATGGATGTAAAGACAACTAGTGGATGACATGTTAATTCCTAGCTTTGATCATTCTATAGTGAGTGACATGACAACTATTTTAGCTAAAGAATTTGACATTAAAGATCTTGGTATTACTAATAACATTATTTGTATCAAAGTAAGCTTTGATAAGCAAGTAACATAATGTTCAAACCAAGTGAGTGCAAACCAAGTGAGACACCATATGATTATAATAAAAGATTGAGTCCTCATGAAAGGACCAACACAGATCAGTTAAAGTATTTAAAACTGATTGGTAGACTCATGTATGCTACAAGTTGCACTAGACCTGACATAGCCTTTACAATTGGCATGCTGAGGTGTTTCACTAGTAATCCTAGTAAAGAGCATCAGGATGCCCTCGATAGGCTGATGATATATCTCAAAGGTACTAAAGATTATGCTCTACACTACTCTAGTTATCCTTGATGGATATTCTGATACGTCACGGTGTTCAGAAATCAGATATAGTAAGTTCACTAGTGGATATGTATTCACTTTGAGCTATTATTGCTTGAAAATCCAAAAGATAGACTTGTATTGCATTGTCATCTATGTAATCAGAACTTTTTGCTTTAGCCTTAGTCGGCGAAGAGGCAAAGTGGATAAAGAATCTAATTATGGATATTCCCTTGACTCGACTAAAGATTAATTCTTTAAGGTTGTTTTGTGATAATCAAGTAGCTGTCCAAGTTGTTAAAATTGCTCTCTTTAATTGACAGAGAAGACATATGAGACTGAGACATTCTTTGTTGAATCATCTGAGAGAACAAGGAGTTATCACCTTGATCAATGTGAGATCGAAGGACAACTTAGCCGATGCTCTCACAAAAGATATGCCTAAAGATCAATTATTCAAAACAGTGGGGGAAATGGGGTTAAAGACTATATAGAGAAGTCTTAATTACCATTTACTTATCTTTTAATTGTGTGTTTTGAATTATCGAATCTTTCTTTTGTTGGCCAAAATGATAAGCATTGTTTATATGTTTCATCGATATTCATAGTTGCTGATTAACTTAAAAAGGGTAAGTTGTCTTATTCTAAACTTGATGAAGATAACTTGAACCTGATTCAAAGATTCTACCTGGGAAACTTGTGTCATTTCAAACTTGATAATACAATCCAACCAGGTTGGACCATCCTTTTGGTTAAATGATCTGATTCCAAACTTGATGGAAGATTATTTGACTTTGAGGAATCAATAATTGTGACATTCAAAATTGAAACATTGAAATAGTTGTTTGTATAAGAAGCCTGTGTGTCTTGTTCTTAATTGAAACTTGACATCACATGACTAGGTTATTATAAGTAACTTGACTATTGGTCCTGTTCATTAAAACTAGACAATAGTTATTCTATTATAAATAAACTTAAGTTAATGGCTCTTTGCATAACAAACTCTTAGGCCTTGTTCATAATTTATGAAACTGGCTTGATTCTTATGAACATGATATTGCGATGCTTTATGACATTAATATATATTCTTCTTTGCCTGATTTTATGATGCTAAGTTCTTTTAGTAGAACTAGACATCTTTGGTAGATTATTCAACCGATTGAATTCATAATAGTATGAAATTCATATTTAAAATTCTACAGAGGATGACAGAGATGGATGAGATCTTGATGAGAGGGATCTTGACCAAGATCACCTCCTTGATGAATGAATATATCATTTAGAGTGTGTGGGGACTTGACAGTTCACCCACTACTACCCATTTTGATGGAGTCTATTTATTTGAGACTTACACTTTGCTATCTTTATTTTATGAACATTTTTTATTGTGGACTGATTTTGATACTTATTTTGGATGTTGAGATTTGGATGAGTTTAGATTAAATCTAAAACTTTAAATATTTATTTTGTTATGTTGGTCTCAGAACAATTCATGATAATGATGATTTATTTATTTAGATTGAAAAATGGCGGTTGAGTTTAATATTTTACCGTTAAAACTCTTTGATTGATCCGAGTTAATTGTCTTGGTCTGGATGTGAATGATTCATATTTGTTTGAACATTACATTTATCACTCTATTGGATTGTGCTATATGGTGAACATAGGAAGATATTGTTGGATATATTAATAATATAATCCAATAGTATGTTCACATATAAGCCCAATAGGTGGAAGCATGATTATTTGGGTTCATATGGGCTGTAGCCCAATAACTTGCATTATCTCTAGGGTTTCCTAAGCTGGAGGTATTGAGCATTCCAAACTTAATGCCTTTTGGTGTAATACTTCAAGCACTTCTAAACCCTTCTCTCTCAAACTCATAACCTCAAACAAGAAACACTTTGTTCCTTTATGATTGAATTATAAGAGAGCGACAAGTTTGAGTAATTCTGTACATATTCCTTTAATTAATTGAAACACTTTTTTTTCTAACTTGAATAGGTGATATATTAAGTCTTCACAGTGCTAAAGAATAATTATTCTAGATTAGTATAATAGGCCCAGTGTACAAAGGCTAAATTTACATTATTCACCATAAAGAAAGCATATAAGAAAGGTTTCTAAGTCAACAATTGTTGCTTTCTGTTGGGTGGTTTGCTGATTGTGGAAAATATAAGTTCTGATAGGGGACGTTCCTCTGTTCTTGCAGAACACAGATTCGTCCTTTAGTTCCAACCCAAGTGCGCAAATGCACGCATCAAGTAATAAAGGGAGTATTAATGCCCAAATTATCGTTCCCACGAGGATAGAGTGCTAATTATTGTTTTATCACTGTTTATAAAAAGTGAAAATGAGAAGAAAAGTTAGTCAATGAACTGTCGGGTCAAACGTTCCCTACTGTCTTGACAACGTTCCTCAGGAACAATAGGTTCAATCTGATGGCAAACAGTTGCTCGCTGCGTTATGTATGTGATCCTTCCTGTTTAGAAGAAGGTGAGATAACAATCATTGGAGTTTTTATAAGTACTAAATAAAATAAAATAAAACTACTAAAACAGAAATAACTATAATCAAGAGGCAACAGGGTGGTGGTTAAAACAGTTTAACAGAAGGAACAGATTCACTGCTTCACTCTTAAATGGGCTGTTTTCTCTGCTCAAGACTTAGCACCTTTTGGCTTTGTCCCAGTTTCTTTGCCTACCAACTCTGATTCTTCAGCTCATGGTCTAGATGGCTCACAAGTTTCCATATTCCTATGGCTCCCTTGACTCCAACAGGTACTTAGTTCAGAACCTTAAAATGGACGAGTTGGCCCCTTATTCCTAAGGTGACCAGTAGCGTTTTTGCCATGACATCTACCTTCCCCCAATGGCTAAGCTGTCTGAAATCCCTTCCTTATGGAAGTTTCTTTCTCAGTATATACCCAATTTCCATTGGCGCACAATGAATATAGCTTACTTAGCCAAAGAAATACAAAAAGTTTCGGTCAAGAGTTTTGAAAACAGTTCTTTAAGAGTTTCACAGTTTACCCGTTCCACAGATAGTTCAGCTCATGGCTGATAGTTTAAACATAATTATTCTCAACTGAGATCACATAGACCCGAGATTTAGTCAAGAGATAACTACTGGAACGAAGAGAAAAACACTTATATTAATTTAAAAGACAGTTTACAAAAAGAAACATAAAATGGAGAAAGATGGGTATTTGCTCGTGAGGAGTCTTGATGGTTGTTAACAGAGAAGAGAAAAGGGGTTGTCACTTAACTACAGTTACAACTTAAAATTAAACTAAGTTACTGACTACTACTACTACTAGGTGATCTTCTTCCTTCTGGACTTTAATCCCTCCAGAATCCGATGATGTTTTTGTATGAGGGTGGTCCTATTTATAGATGGAAGGAGAGTGGCAAGCTTGTAAATCTTTTGGAGCAAGTTGCTTGAATGAGGGGACGGGACAGTGGTAGCAGAGTATGGAAGCTGCGCAATTTACTGGATGGAACAAGGTTTGGTGATGATTAGTCGTAGTTTGCAGGCTTTCCCATGTTTTGCTTCTGTTTTCAGCCAATGAGAACTCTTGATTCCCTGCTCTTCACGTTTCCAGCTGCTCAGTTAGTGCACCGCCTTGCTTTTTAGAAGTCTTTAACCCTACGTCACCTGCAAAATGTATAGAGGCATTAAATGAATGGAGCAGGTGCATTAAATGCGTCTCAGTTCGTTCCCCTTTTAATATATTTTAAAGGAATACGTTAACATTTGTTCCCCCACTGTGTTTTTGTCACAAATGTGTAAAACAAGTGATTTTCATGTTGAAGTTGCTCATGAGACGAGGGAGCGTATGGTATTTTGCCATCAAAATGGGCTTAGATGGGAACGAATTTACGTCCCATCAAACACCCCAAAACTAAACTGTTGGTTGTCCTCAAACAACTCAGAAATATTGTATTGGTCTACCCAATTTAAAAGAATGCATAACAGAAAGGAACTTGAGCCAGTGAGCAACTATGAACTTTTCAGAAAATGAACTCCTCTCCATAGTAAACAGTAAGAGTATTCTGTCCCCAGATAAGAGAAGGTTGCTGATCTCTCGTCTCACTGTCACTCATGGGTTGGTATTTGCTCTGTCCATTCCTGGATGTGATTCTTCAGAACTTGCCTTTATGCTGCATTCCTATGAAGTACAATTGTCTTCCATTCCAAGGATTTCTTTGATGGGTAAGTGTATGGAACTGTGGAAGAAGTGGTGGCCTGATTTGTGGGATCAAGGAACGTTTAGCTTTTGTACCTTTGAACTTAGACTTTTTATTTTGGGGGAATACCTTTTCTTGAACTTTTTTCCCCCCTTTGGAGGAAGGTTTTCTGGTTTTTCTTGAATTCTTTTGAATGGTTGTTCCCTTTTTTATTTGTTTTTCTTCTGCCCCTTTTTGGTTCATTGTTGAGTACGTTCCTTGTTCTTTCTGATTGACCAGGGGGTGTATGATGAAGGTGAAGTGAGTGTGTGATTCTGTTTGGTCCTTGGCAGTGGAGTTCATCCGTTCTTCAGCAGTACTTACAGCATTAAGGCAAGTTGAGAAGTTTCATTGTGGTTACACCTCAGGAACGCTCTCAGAAGTAGGTGTTTGGCAGTTTTTCGTTCCTTACCAGTTTGAGTTCACACAGATCAGCTTCTTTCAAAAATCTGAGGATTAAATTCCCTGCACTGTTTCTATTTTCAAGTACTCAGAGAAAGAACAAGCATGATTAGTCAGTGACTTTGTGTTTCATGTATGTTAGTTAATCCAAAAGAATTGGGCAGTTTTAATACTACAACTGAAATGCATGTATATACCAAACAGTTTGATCAAAAAAAAGTCTTTTTCATTGCAAAAAGATTAATTACAAGGGAACGGAAAGAAAAAGAAATTAAAACAGAACTGAAAACAAACTAAGCTACGATAAATAGGAGGGTTTCTCCTTTTCATTTGTGAAGGTCTGTGGTTAGGGACCACCCCAAAACTACGTTCCTGGAACGTACTTTATTTGGACTTTTTGGAGAGGAACATCAGACGTTCCCTCTTTTTTGGGAGCTGTGTGGTTATGGATAACCACCCCAAAACTTTGTTCTTTGTCAGAGAGCAAATGTATCTACTGGGTTGCCTCCCAGTCAGCGCTTAGTTTAATGTCTTTAGCTAGACATGGTACTTACCTCTCAAGGAGTTTCAGAAAGAGGGATACTTTCCTCTTTTTCATCAAAGGTTTCATCATTGTATAGCTTCAACCTGTGCCCATTTACCTTGAAGGAACGGCCATGTTCTGAACCTTGGATTTCGAAAGTTCCATTTCCTGCATCGTTAATAATTTGATATGGCCCGGTCCATCTTGATTTGAGTTTACCTGGGAACAGTCGGATTCTGGAGTTAAAAAGTAGCACCTTCTGACTGATTTTTAGATCTCTGCTCCTGATCCTTTTATCGTGCCACTTCTTCATCTTCTCCTTGTACAATCTATGATTTTCGTATGTGTTCCCTCTGAACTCCTCTAACTCTTCGAGTTGCAGCAATCTCTTCTCTCCAGCTGTTTTTTCATCCAGGTTGAGGGTATGGACTGCTCAGTAAGCCTTGTGCTCCAGTTCGAGGGGGAAGTGGCAAGCTTTGCCAAATATCAATCTGTACGGGGAACACCCTAAGGGTGTTCTATATGCTGTTCTGTAAGCCCATAATGCCTCATCTAACTTGAGAGACCAGTCATTTCGGGAAGGATTAACTACCTTCTCTAAAATTCTCTTAACCTCTCGATTAGAGACTTCGATGAGACCACTGGTTTGTGGATGGTATGGGGTTGCAACTTTGTGTTTGACTCTATATTTCTCCAACAACCTCTCAAGTTGGTGGTTGATGAAATGTTTCCCTCCGTCGCTGATGAGACAACGTGGGGTTCCATATCTGGTTAATATGTTCCTCTTTAAAAAATTTATAACCACCTTAGCATCATTAGTGGGTAAAGCAACTGCTTCTACCCACTTGCTTACATAATCCACAACCATTAATATGAATTTGTTCCCACACGAAGGAGTAAAAGGTCCCATGAAGTCAATGCCTCAAACATCAAATAATTCAACTTCTAGGATCGGATTGAGGGGCATTTCATTTTGTTTAGTCAAGTTACCTTCTCTTTGACATTTATCACAATTTTTTGCATATTGACGTGCATCTTTACAAAGGGAAGGCCAGAAAAAACCTGACTGAAGAACCTTGGAGGCAGTCCTGATTCCACCTAGATGTCCTCCATATAGGGACGAATGGCAGTGTTGAAGGATTTGAGGCTGTTCTTCTTCTGGGACGCACCTTCTTATCATTTTGTCTACGCATCTTTTGAACAGTAGTGGTTCGTCCCAGAGGTAGTTCCTGCAATCATGAAAAAATTTCTTCTTCTGCATTTTATTCGCCTCATAAGGTTCCAGCCCTGCTGCAAAGAAGTTGGCTATATCAACAAACCAAGGAGCCTTTGTCTCTTTGTGATTAATGACAAACAATTGTTCGTCAGGGAACGTTTCCTTGATTGGTAGCCCCACTTCAATGTGTTCCAATCTGGACAGATGATCTGCAATTTGATTTTCACATCCTTTTCTTTCTTTGATCTCCAGATTGAACTCTTGTAGCAGTAGGACCCATCTTATCAATCTTGGTTTTTCTTCCTTTTTTGAGAAGAGGTACTTGAGAGCTGCATGGTCAGTATGGACAGTAACTTGTGATCCTAAAATGTAAGGACTGAATTTTTCACAAGCATATACTACAGCCAATAGCTCCTTTTCAGTGACTGTGTAGTTCACCTGAGCTTCATTTAGAGTTTTACTGGCGTAATATATGCTACGAAAAAGTTTGTCCTTCCTCTGGCCCAGAACTACCCCAATAGCATGATCACTTGCATCGCACATTAGTTTAAAGGGTAAGTTCCAGTCTCGTTTTGTTAAATACTAGACATCTGGGGTTTTATTTTGACATAATATTCGTCCCGTTTTGTTAAGGAACAAAGTAGTTATGAATTTTTCAAACTCCATACAATATGTTGTCAAAACAGAGCAGTTTCGGCAGTGTTTGCTCTTACCAATTCTAGGAACAATATGACATATATAACAATCCCATATAATAATAAAATAGACACCATAATCTTTAATTTGATACCTTATACACTCCATTTAGTTTAGAAATGAGTGAAATATGCTCTTCCAAAACATGTCTCACAAGTAAGCATAAATTTTGACAGCAACTTCATGCTCTTACTTCTTAATGTTTTTATTCCATTAAACCATGACATGATCAATTCCAACATAGACCATGAATCATAAACAACATCAAGTTATCTTGACATAACATCAAATTTTCCACATGGATAATAACCGAAGCATAACATCAAATCATACAATTCATAATCTATCTTTTAGCTATCGTCAAGTTCATTTGATTACATAACTTAGTATAATTACTACCCTTAATCACATTGAATTCTTTTTAAACACACCTTCCATATGTCAACTCAAATATAGCATATTAGGTTACATCTTTTTCAACCTTTTTACATACTACTTTCATAGCCTATCTTACCATTCACAACATCATAATTAATAATCATCATTAATACAAAATTAATCAAGTCACATTATCTTTTCCATGCTTATCCGATTGGAAACATGTAAAGCTTCATGAATTTGCAACTTCATCTTAGTTAATTTATGCTTCATTTAAACTTGTCATATCAAATGAATCATACATAACACTTACTCCTTATTAAACACAATTCCAAGAACCAATATATATACATAACCTTAATTGATGACATGTAACATCCATGAATTTTCTCCAATTTGTTATCAATTATTTATCAATCTTCTATTATTAAATAACATAATAATCATGATTTCATTATCTATTCAATTACATCATATCCAAGGGTCTTAAAATACCGTTTAACTAAGTGAAACAACAATTTCAAGCACCCACAAATAGTGATGGTCGAATATCCATATAGGATACATATAACTGTTTTATGATTTCTACTCTTTAACCTTCACCCAAACCACCTCTAAATCACTTAGTCATCATGATTCTACATACCAATATAATAAAACACATTATATACATATTTAAAATAATAATGGCCGGATTACACACTAGTACACACCACTCACCATCATGCATTTTTTTTCTAAGCTTTTCATGCATGCTTAGTTTTTTTACTTCAAATGAATAAACAACCATTCCCCAACATTCAATACCATCAAATACTCATCATAAAACTTCTTCATATTCAGCCATATTCAAGAAAAACCTAACCTTCAAACTTAATTTCTAACCATTCGAATTTAAGTTTCTCACCTTAATAGCTTATTCTCATTGATCCAACTTCCTTTCTCAATTGTTCCCTTGTTTTTAATGACATTCATGGCTGGACAAGAAGAAAGAAAAGGAGTTGCCGTGGAGCACACACCAAATAAGCCAACCGACTTTGCATTGGAGAATTGGTGACCAAGTCATTAAGCTTATTTATTTTTTTGACTTTATACAACATAAAAGAATTCTATTGGTTCCATTTTTAATCCAACTTTGACTTAATTTTTGTAATTAATTTAAGCATCATCTAATTATACTAAAGACACCTTGAACCCATGAATTTTGCTACACAATTTAATTATACCATCTAATTCAAGTTTAGGCCTATTTTTAACCAATTATCAACTAATCTTTGACTTTCACTAAAATGACATCTTTGTTCCGCAACATATAACATACTCTTATTTGGGTTCTATTAGACTTGTCTGGCATGAATTTTATCCTTATATTTATTATCATGTTAATCCCATGATTTATTTCTCACTGTTTCCTTGAATAGGTGTTTAATTTACTTAAACACTTAATTAATTTACTGTCATATATTTTGACAGTGAAGGTTGTTATATGGCTCCTTAACCTTAGTTCTTAGCTCTTAGCTCTTAACTCTTAGTACTAACTACTAATCAAAGTTTCATAATTCATGTACATATCAAAGCATACTCTCATAGAGTTCATCACGTCATATAACATCATATCATATAGTCACATATCCATATCTTATATGAATGCAACTATACTAAGTATCTACATCCAATACAAAGTATACACATAAGAACCATGATCCAAACGGACCATGGTGGAATAACCAAAGAGAAGAAAACTCACAAACCAGAAGCTTACCTTTTGAAGTTTCCACACCAAAGATTACTTGTAGGGGTGTTCGCGTTCTGGATTGGATCGGTTTTGGAAGCAAAAATCATCCGATCCAATTCTTTCGGTTTGATCATGTAATCATCCATTCGGTTTGGATTTTTTTTCAAATCCGATCTAATCCAATCCAATTTTTTCGGCTTGGATTGGATCGGTTTTCGGTTTTTTGAAATCGTAAAATTTGTTTCATGCGGATAACATCTTTTATTTATATATTGGCAATGTAAAAAAAAATTGAAATATAAAAGCATCAGTAAATGATAATATAGCTTTTTTTTGGGGCAATGAGATATGAAGCTCTACGCAGATGAAATTTTGTTGATGAGATGTGACTAGGTTTTATCTTAGGTTTAGTTTATTGGTTAACGGGTCTTGGGTTTAGAAATTTTTGGATTATGATATGAGAAAGACCAAAGTAAGTAAAGGAAAATTAATATATTGGATCGGTTTTCATTAAGCAATCCGAAAACCGATCCAATCCAATTAAAAGTTGCGGTTTTTTTTTCGGTTTTCGATTTTTCGATTTTCGGTTTGTTTGGTTATCGGTTTTTCGATTCGGTCACCGCGGTTTGAATCGATTTGGATCGGTTGATGAACACCTCTAATTACTTGTATTCCAAGAAAGCTAGTCCAATATCTCCAAAAACTTGATCTTTCAACTCAACGGCAATTGGCTCAAACCTGGTGTATTAACCAACAAAACCAATATTATGCATGTCACATTTCAAGTGTTAAATGACAACTTCAACACTTTAGTGTTTTATCCAAATTCCCAAATATGATATATAAGTTGATTTTATCATACAACTTTCATGCCAAAGATATCTTAACACCTTTCCATGCAAATTTATGCCCCACAACAAGTCATTACTAGTTTTCTTATCACTTGTCCCATTAATATCAATAAAAACTCTACCAAACTATGCTTTCTTGTCTTAGAAGTACTTAGAATAACTTCTAAATTAACTTCAAAGCATCAATTCGAATTAAACCATTTTCAAACCTAATTAACATTAACATGGCCGAACCATGCATCAAAGGTATCCATAATTTCAAAAGCCAGCCAATACTCATCATGTGGGCTAATTGACTCCACAACATGTAAAAACTATCAATGATTATCAAATCTATAATGAATCACCTCTCGACCTAGTTTTCGCACATTAACCTAAACATAGCATATTAGGTGAACTCATTTCCTAACTTTTTCAATGGCAATATAATAGTCCATTCCATTATACATGAAACCATAACCAATAATCCTCATTCGTATCAAATTAAATCAATTTCCACCATTAGTTTTCTTTACATGGCCGAATTGATACATAAAGGATTCATTAAAATTTTACCAAACTTCACATGATTTTTCATCATCTCATTCACTTACACTTCATATTCTAATTATTCTTTTTCATAAACATATAATCGAATACCTAGTATTCATTCATTTCTCACTACTTGGCCGAATGGCCTCTTGGGAATTCACCAAATCCATGCATTCTTTTATTAGTTATTTAACCATCAATCAATTCCAAATGATCAAATAACCAACTTCCATCATTAAAACACATCATAAGGTAAGGACTTTTCCAACCAATTGACCTATTAAGCTTCTAATTGGTCAATAACTTCATACTCTGACCTATTTAATTAAAATTTTCTGACCATAATTAGCTTAATCCAAGATCACATTAAACTCATACAAATTTTTAAAATATTTGATTATTATATCAAAATCAAGTTTAGGCCAAGTTTTGCTTATTTGCAATTTGATCCGTAAACTTAATCATATTTAAACGTTGACCCATATTATTTTATTATAATGATCTCTGGTTGACTTGTTTGGAATAAATTGCACTCTCATTCATCTTAATTCGTTAATTCCATGAATTCATGCTTAATTGCATGATTAACTTGTAATTACTTGTAATATAATTCAGTTATCACAATCTACTAATGTGGCTTGTTATATCATGGGATTGAGTCCTAATTAATTTAAAGGAATCGATGGGCAATATATTAAGTGCAATTGCTTAAGGGTTTAATTCATAATATAAAGGGGAGAATGGGGAAAATCGAAATCCTAACTACGTCGTTGTTAATTGTCAAAACAACTTAGATTTAAATTCTTGTTTTTAAATTTTGTCATCTACTCATTCTTTATTTAAATTTTCTTTCAAAAATTCTCATAATCGGTTGTTTAAATAAAGTGTAAATAGTGAACTAGTGATTAAAATTCTAATCCTCGTGAGAACGATCTTATACTCTGGTATACTTTATTATTTTTACGACCGGTGCACTTGCCGAAGTCGCAACAAGTAGAAACACAATATTGCCTGATGGTCAGCCTTTAGGCATTTTCCGCAATGACCCATTATTAATATCAATCAGCCAAGTATTTGGTCGAAATATATCTTATAACTCACCTATCACACCGAGGCAGCCAAACGAAGCTTGTACACATCTTGGCATTTTGACTTCACAGACTACCAAGCTAGGGGGCTTTTGTTCTAGACTGACCACTAAGGCCCATTAGAGAGGTTACACCCTTAAAGTGAGACAAATGTTCCCTCACCTCACCTGATGCCAGTCCCATAAACATACACTCATGTGAGTATGTTTACCTCATACTTAGTGGGGCCAACAACGACAAAGCCAGTTAGGCTCTCTCGGAAATATTTTCCCCACTATATGAAAGTAAAAATAGGGCCTTGAAGGCCGTAGCATGTGAGAGGGGAAAAACAAATTTTTTCCACAAGCGGAATACACATGCATATCAAGATACAAACTTTAAGACGTATGTCATACCTTGTTCGTGAAAAACTCAAGACGATCAAAGGTAGGTCTGAAGGGTTCAGACCCTCTAACGTTGATCTACACCACCTGCGTCTAGATACAGGAACTCCTTCCAGTAAAGCCGCCAATTGATCACCACAAAGAGGCTTGCTATTCGCTCAATGTGTGATGAGAGGAGGCTATGTAAAAGTGTTTGGAAGAGTGTTACGAGCAGCAAAAGGAATAGGGGAGCTCCTATGTGGGCTAAGGATTTTGTAGTTGATGTTTAGTTGTAATTCAGTAACTGAGGTGTTGTAATTCAGTAACTGAGGTTCTGCATTGTAATATTGTATAAGGGGTATAATAGTCATATGGTGTTAGTGAGTTGACAGTTAGTTGGGAAGTGATGCCATGTGTCCATTTTATGGAATGCATGCGGTTAGTTAGTTGTCAATAGATATAAGGTCAATTGGAAACAGAGAAACATTCATTCTGAATAATATACCATCTTGTGAATTCTTTTCATTTCTCTTTTGCGTCTCTGTTAGGGTTCTTAGCTCTTAACATTGGTGCTTTCATATTGTTGTTCTCACGCCGTTTGAAAATGAGAATCCAAGAGCTAGCTGAAGACTTAGCTTCTTTCCAGACGCGAGTTGATCGAAGTTTGGAGGACTTGCAGCAGCGTTCTGTTGATCATCAAACCCAGTTCGTGAACCTCAACAATCAGCTTCAACAGATCCATGCAGCGATTATGGGTGTTGAATCTCGCATGAATGATCATGTTATGCCAAGAACTTCAACCAATCCAATTTTAAGTAGTCTTGATCATGCAGGACAGAATCAACTCAGGTTTGATCCTTCTGATTCGCGAAATGTGATGCGTTCTGTTAAAATGGAATTACCTTCTTTCGATGGAAAGGATCCAGTGTCCTGGATTTTTCGTACGGAGTTGTATTTTGGGTTGCATCAAATACCCGATACTCTCAAGGTGCGTTTAGCAGGTATGAAAATGGAGGGAATGGCGGGTCCTTGGTTTCAATGGTTGTTTAGTGGAGGCACGATTCAATTGTGGGAAGATTTCAAAGTTGCTTTACAGCAACGTTTTGGTGGCACTACATACACTGACCTCAGAGGTGTGCTATCCAAATTAACTCAGGAGGGTGCTCTTACTGATTACATTCGCAGTTTTGAAGCCTTGATTAATCAGGTAACAGAGTTTTCTGATGCGGTTTTGATGAGTTTTTTTGTTTCTGGTTTGCAAGCTGATTTAAGAAGAGCAATCCAATTGCATAAACCCACTTCCTTGCATCAAGCCATGCATTTAGCCTTAACATATGAAGCTCATTACTCTGATCTTCGTGTGTCTCTGTCCTCTGTCCCCAAGAAATTTTATTCCAAGCCTTTGTCCAGTGACTCCTATAACCCCACTCCCTCTTTTGTACCACACCACAAACCGACTTTTCCAGCCTTGCCATCTACTGTACCTACCAATAAATCAAGTTTTCCAGCCTTACCACCTCCAGCATCTAGTAGAAGGGTGTCTAATGAATATTTGCAGAAGCGAAGGGATTTGGGTTTGTGCTATACTTGTGATGACAAGTGGAATTCTAAGCACATATGTAAAGGGCGAATGTTGTTCATGGTTGGGGAATCAGGAGAAGAAGTGTTAGACAGTGAGGAGCAAATAGTATGGCAGCCTGAACAGTTGCAACAGGATCATATCGAATCAGTCATACATCACATGGATGCAGCCTTACATTCCATGGAGAGTGACCAGAATCCTAGAGCTTTGCAATTCCAAATTCAGATGAATGGCAGGTCAGTTCCTATTCTCATAGACTCAGGAAGCTCTCATAATTTTGTGCAAAAGGAGCTAGCTATCAGTTTAGGCTTGTCTATGATCAAAATCCCAAAAATGAGGGTGTTCTTAGGAAATGGGGATTTTCTGGTATGTGACAAGAAATGTCATGCTGCTGTGTTGAACATTCAAGGGCATTCTTTTGTAGTGGACCTCTGGATTGTTGATTTAACTGGTCTAGGAATTATTCTGGGAATTATGTGGTTGAGCACTTTGGGCAAAGTGATCCATGATTATAGTGATCTCTCTATGGAATTTAATTGGCATAATCAGAGAATAATTTTGAGGGGAGAGGGAGGCATTACCAAGAATTCTTCTGCTGAATGCTTTGCTTTATCTCCAATTGTTGCTGCACCCATGATTGTGAGGCAATCCAGTGTTAAGGAGGGATTAACAGAATTGTCAACAGTTAAGGATACTATTCCTTTGGCTGTGTGGAATATCTTGGTTCAATACCAAGATGTCTTTCAAGTACCACAGGGACTACCTCCTTCCAGGGATTATGACCATGCTATCCACTTACAAGCAGAGTCCAAGCCAGTCAATGCGAGGCTTTATCGATATGGTCATCATCAGAAATCTGAAATTGAGAAGCAGGTAGCGGAATTGTTAGCTTCTGGTTTCATTAAGGTTAGTAGAAGTCCGTATTCCTCTCCAGTTTTGCTTGTGAAGAAGCATGATAATTCATGGAGAATGTGCATTGACTATAGAGCTCTAAACAAAATAACTATAAGGGGTCGTTTTCCAATCCCTACTATAGATGAACTACTTGATGAATTGAGAGGAGCAAGTGTATTTTCGAAGCTGGACTTGAGAAGTGGGTATCATCAAATTCGGTTACTTCCTCAAGACACTCTCAAGACAGCCTTTAGGACTCATGATGGCCATTATGAGTTTTTGGTAATGCCATTTGGTTTGACAAATGCTCCATCTACCTTCCAATCCGCAATGAATCAAATGTTTAGACCCTATTTGAGACGATTTATCATAGTGTTCTTGGATGACATTTTGATATATAGTGTTTCTCTTGATGAACACTTGATTCATTTACAATTGGCTTTGGAATGCTTGAAACAGAATCACTTCAAAGACAAAATTAGTAAATGTGGGTTTGCTTTATTGGAAGTGGATTATTTGGGACATCTTGTATCAGGAGAGGGAGTTAAGGCTGATCCTAGAAAGATTTGTGCTATGATGAATTGGCCTCAACCCAAGAATGTGAAGCAACTTAGGGGTTTTATTGGCCTTACTGGTTATTATAGAAGGTTTATACGCCAATATGCCGCTTTAGCAGCTCCTCTAACTGATTTACTCAAGAGTGACTCTTTTACTTGGAATGATGAGGCTGTCGCAGCTTTCCAATTGCTCAAAGAAACCATGACTACCACCCCTGTCCTTCTCTTACCTGATTTTTCTCTCCCCTTTGTAGTTGAAACCGATGCATCTTCAATTGGTATTGGGGCTGTGTTGTTACAGAATGGCAGGCCAATATCCTTTTTTAGTAAGAAATTGGGACCTAAGATGAGGGTAGCATCCACTTATGTCAGAGAACTTTTTGCTGTAACTGAGGCTGTGAAGAAATGGAGGCATTATTTGCTTGGCTCCAAGTTTATCATCAAGACTGATCATAGGAGCTTGAAAGAACTCATGTCTCAAACAGTTCAGACTTTGGAACAGCAGAGGTATGCTAGTAAGTTGATGGGATATGATTTCGTTATTGAATATAAGCCTGGAAGTTCCAATGTTGTGGCTGATTCTCTCTCTCGGATGTATGAAGAAGAAAAGGGAGGTACTGTCTTGTCATTAGTGTCTGAAATCCATTTTGATATCATTGATCAAATTAAGGGGGAGAATACTTCTGATCCCGAATTGCTATCCTTGCACTCCAAGTTGAGTAGTGGCATATCTGTTGATCCTAATATTACAGTAAGGGATGGAGTTCTGTATTACAAAAATCGTTTGATGTTAAGCTCCACCTCTTCTTTGAAGCAAATTCTGTTGAATGAAGCACATGCCACTCCCATTGGGGGACATGCTGGTGTGACTCGCACATTGCTTAGACTATCAGCTTCTTTCCATTGGTCTCATATGAGAAAGGAGGTGACTGATTTGATCAAGCATTGCTCCATATGCCAAATGGTGAAAACAGCAACCACACCTCCTTTTGGGTTGCTTCAGCCTTTGCCAATCCCAAATGGGGTGTTTGAAGACATCAGCATGGACTTCATCACTGGTTTGCCCTTATCTCGCAGCTTTACAATTATTTTTGTGGTGGTGGATCGCCTCTCTAAATATGCACATTTCGGTGCATTGGCTAGTCCTTATACAGCTGTTAAGGTAGCATCTCTATTTTGTGATATGGTTGTAAAATTGCATGGTTACCCAAAGACTATTGTATCTGATAGGGATAGTGTCTTCTTAAGTCAATTCTGGACTTTGTTGTTTAAATTTAGTGGCACCAAGCTGCACACTAGTACATCTTATCACCCCCAATCCGATGGGAAATCGAAAGTGACTAATAGATACTTAGAACAGTATCTTCGAGCCTTCTGTTCAGATGAGAATCACAAGTGGTCTTTGTACTTGAGTTGGGCTGAATTACACTACAACACAGCCCATCATGCTTCAATTGGTATGAGTCCCTTCCAGGCACTATATGGTAAGCTGCCACAAGTAATTCCCTATTATTCTAAAGGGCTGATCAAGGTGGAGGCAGTGGATACAACTTTAGTTCACAGAAATGAATTACTCGCTCAGCTTAAGAATCACTTGCAAGGAGCACAAAATCGAATGAAAGTTCAAGCTGACAAACATAGGAAGGATATATCCTTGGCAGTAGGTGATCTGGTTTTGGTCAAATTACAACCTTACAGGCAGTTGACAGTAGCTAGGAGGCAAAATCAGAAGTTGGCCAAGCGTTATTTTGGTCCATTCCCCATTACCAGGATTTTGAGTCCAGTAGCTTATCAATTGCAACTTCCAGCAGGGTGTAAGATCCATTCTTCATTCCATGTTTCAGTGTTGAAACCTTTTAAGGGTAATCATCCAGATTTAATTCCCACGGTACCGGAATTTAGTCATGGCAATTATCCTGTTCAAGAACCAGTGGCTGCTCTTATGTCTCGCAAAGTTTCGGGCAACAACAAATCAGCCACTCAATGGCTCATACAGTGGTCTCACTCCTTGCCTGAGGACTCTTCGTGGGAGGATGAAGAAGACCTTAAGCTCCATTATCCTAATTTGAACCTTGAGGACAAGGTTGATTTGGAAGACCAGGGTAATGTTACGAGCAGCAAAAGGAATATGGGAGCTCCTATGTGGGCTAAGGATTTTGTAGTTGATGTTTAGTTGTAATTCAGTAACTGAGGTGTTGTAATTCAGTAACTGAGGTTCTACATTGTAATATTGTATAAGGGGTATAATAGTCATATGGTGTTAGTGAGTTGGCAGTTAGTTGGGAAGTGATGCCATGTGTCCATTTTATGGAATGCATGCAGTTAGTTAGTTGTCAATAGATATAAGGTCAATTGGAAACAGAGAAACATTCATTCTGAATAATATACCATCTTGTGAATTCTTTTCATTTCTCTTTTGCGTCTCTGTTAGGGTTCTTAGCTCTTAACAAAGAGTGAAGTTTTCTGAGAGAAAACCTCACAAAAGTGGCGCAGGAAATTAGGAGAAAATGGCTTGGTTGGTTTTCTAAAAACCCTAGAAGGAACATATATAAAGAGGCGCACAAGAGGAGCCTATTTGTTAAAAACAAATCAGATTTTTAATCAATAAAAATCCCTTCCAAAAGGGCGCTCCATCAAAGAGAGAGAGAATAGGATTTGTTGCAAATCAAATCTTGCCAACAACATCCTATCATATCTTTATGATATATTAGGTTCAAAACCTAATCAAATATCTGATCATAAATCATCATATAATCAGTTATATGGTGCGCCTCATATAGCCTAAATAATGACCAGATACATTTGAGTAATCAAATCACTCAAATATTCTCTCAACAGATTGTATCTTCTGGAGCTGATACTGATGACTAATCATCAGCCATATTAGCACCCCATATCTCCTTGGATTATGTCCAAGAGATTTTCTCTTGATATGTTCCAACAAGATCTAATCTTGTTATGTTCCAACAAGATCTTATCTTGTCTTTTTCAAACAAGATCTTATCTTATCCTTTTTCGTAATGAAACAATTTTCATAGCCAATTCTAATTTAATTATTAAATTCAAATATTAAAATATTCAAATTTAACTTTCAAAATTCAAATTCAAAATTCAAATTATTCAAAATTTCAATTTCAAATTTCAAATTTCAAATTTCAAATTTCAAATTCAAAATTCGAATTTCAAAATTCAAATTCAAAATTTAAATTTCAAAATTCAAATTTTAAATTCCAAAATTCAAATGTTTGATAATTAATTAATTTAACTAATTAAATTAATTAGTAATGACTTGGACTATCCAAGCTCATTACATTAACCATGCGCCCTCCACCCCTTTAGGTGGAGTTCCAAACTACTTCTTGGGCTAATAACTATTATAAGGCCCAATACTTTTAATGCTAGAGCATCTAGACAATTAGGTGTTTGTGTGTGACCCATTAGGTCCAACATAGCCACTGACATAAATGGGCTTGGGCCCAATAAGCCCACAACCCATCTAATGACAACACAGAGCACTAGCAATGCTTTGTTGCCCCAGAACTAGTTAGATTAATGATTTGATCATCCTATTAAACATATTTGGTTGCCGTATGTTTGTCCCTTCGTCTCGGTTACCTTCCCATAAAACCTAGGGTAAAGAAACGTATCATCCCTTGCGGTTTAGGGTTAGCTTTTTATGAAATAGGGAGTCTTCAATTTACTGACTCTAAAGGCAGATCATCTTATGATCTCTTTTACTATGCATAGATTCCCGAGTCACTGTAAATGTCATCCCGATTTCTCCGGTTTAAGGATAACCTAATCTCTCACAGAGATTTGACGAATTCCTTCAGCTTATCACCCTAGCCCTGTGCCCTATCAGGACAAGCCCAAGAGCATACCTATGAATCTCCGTGTTTCATGCAGACGAGGTATACAGTCAAAGCATGCCTTCTAGAACACAGTCTAAGTGATAACTTCTGGTCTAAAGAAAGACATACCCAAATATAAAGAGACTACTCTAATGATACTATCTGTGAGATTTCCTCATAGAGTCTCTTTGTGGGTCCGTTCAGTGCGAGCTATACTCTTATAGGTCCACCCATGACTTTAGCTAAGACATCTCCATATCTGTAGCACATGAGGTCTATACCTTGTATCCATATACAAGTAGATAAGTCATGCTAGTCTTACCCAAGATTACTGACCCTTTTCTCAGTATCTCTAGACCAGGAACATAATATTAGGAATAAGCATCCGGTATTCTTGAATCCTCATGATCGTGATCTCATCACAGATATTCAAGAGATACCTATTTTATTCCATGGGGTTTATCAAGTTATTTATAATATATTAACATTAATATCGAGACAGAATTATGAAACAAGATAAAGAGTGATTTTATTTATTTGCGACAATATTAAAAAGGTCTACATCTATGTCCTTATTTAATCATAAGATTGTCTCTAGGATACCCAAATACTAACACTATAAGCATCCCTCTCCACCATGGGAGAGACACTTCAACACACCGATTTACCCTCCTCAAACTTTGACAGAATTTCAGCCATCTAGAGCTACTAAGCCCTCATTCTTCCCCTTGATTCCCAGCTTACACCCAAGTCCATTTCACATTGACTCTACTCAATGTTTTGGTCTATATCACTTCCTCTCTAGATCATCATATATTGACATACTCTATCTCTTGAGAGAAATAAATCTCACCCAAACACTCAAATAATTCAACCACCATATTGGAAAAAATGGTATCATTCACTGAATCTTAGTCTCAAAAGATATTAATTTTTATGCTTCCAAAATGATAACATATTTCATTATTGGAGCTTTTAAGCTTAGGAAAATATAAAATTATTTAACAATTCTAATTTTATTTTTTGAAGCACTTGTTTTTAGTTTTAATTTTAATGTAACTTTTTAATTTAAAAACAATATCAGCCAAACAAGCTTCTAATATTAATTGATCTTTAAGCAATCACATTCTCCACGTTCTTGACTAGTTGTAAAGGAAATTATTGAGAATCCACCGTGAATTCTTTTCTTATAACATTTTTATTTTAACAACAAACAACCATTTCAAGAACATATGAAACAAAGTTATTTTAGTGGAGTTTATTAAAAAAATTAATGTGATCACCTAATTCGAACCAATCCAACCATGATCCATTTCATAAAACAAAAATTTCTTAACCTAATTTGACACAATTTAATGGAATCATAAACGGAATGCATTGTTTCATCCCAAAATTCATAATATCTAATAGAAACAGAATAAAAAAGGTTTCTAAATTCAATTCTATTCGAGAAGCATTGAACGTATTCGATCGACAATTCTATATAATATTTGTTTCTAATAAAAAGGTTCACTCTATCAGAAATAGATAATATGCATAAAGGCCACAATAACATTTAAGAAAGACAAGTACCGATGTAAATAAAGACAGAAATAATTTCATTTCAATAGGAGACGGAATGAAATATTGTGATAGAACATAGTGTATCTCCAGTTGAAACAAATTTAGATAGAATATTGAATTTCCCTCACAAATTTTGTCTCTAATAGAGATAGAATTATTTTCATCTATAAATTATTTATATCATTCTTTTCCACAATGTTTGGGTATGAAATAAGGGACATTCGTTTTGTGGTGCTAAACATTCTTCTCTAATCTCATTTTTATTAGAAACATATTATTTTTGTTGCTAAAACCGTCTCTATTAGAGATGGATTATATTTCTTTTCTTTTTTTGAAAATATTCCAATCGGTTCATTGCTTCACAACTAATCCGATTCGGGATGAGTCTAGAATTAAGGCTTTAAACCCTTCTCAAAGGTGGTACTGGAGAGATTCGATCACATGCTCTCACCCCCACCTGCTTAGCTCTCATGCGCCAACTGAGCTACCACCATTTGGTGAGATGGATTATATTTCTGTCTCAATGTTAGTCTCTATCAAAGGTGGATAATATGCAAAACGTGACTATATATAATATGGATAATATTTCCGTATCTAAGCATTTAGTCATAGAATTGGGCTTCTTAAACATAAATTCATCTGAACATACAAAATATAACGAATGCAAAATCAATTAGGATATTATTTCCGTTGCTAAATCCATCTTAGGGATGAATAATATTCCCTTTCTAAAGCCTTGTTAGATATGACATTTTTTTCCATCTCTAATTTTGTTTCTATTTAAAATGAAATGTTTCCATTTCTAATTTCCATCTCTAATTCATGCATTTATTAGTAGTGGTGCATTATGTCAATTGATTGGCCTATTTATTATGCTTTATTTTCATAAAATAGTATAATTGTTCTTCAAGAAAACGTAATGGTTTGATGACCATTGACTAACCCTATGTATTCAAAATGAATACCAAAAGTGATTTGAATGGTAGGATATTTACTACCTCAAACATTCATTTGAATGAAAGGATTTATCTTCTAAGAGATTATGTAAATATGGAGGCCTACTTTACATTCTCAAGAAGGCTTGAAAATTTGAAGTTGAAAGTATTAATATAAATTCAAGGAATGCTTTTGGTGATATCAATCTCTTATCCCTTATTATGCTTTAGATTCTATATACATAATAATTATGGAATTGATTGAAATTTGATTGATATATTTGCACATTCTTGCATTGTGCTACTCTTTTATTTTATTTTTTAAACAAGGGAAAAAAGAATTACACAACAGAACATAACCTAAGGTTAGAAATGCCCCTTAGTCTCTACCTAACAGAGTCACACAGACCTCAGAGGGGTCTAGAAAAAGATGTGTATGCCAATCGCAATAATCATTGCCAATGTTAGCAAGTTTATCAGCAAGCATTGTGCATTGTGCTACTTTAACAATGTGTGCTTAGATGTCTTTTCATATGCTAGCATGCTAGATAAGTAGCAAGCTTGTATGAAATGACATAGTAATATCTTTTGGTTGGTCTTGAGCTTGTTACTATAATTCTTTGTCCTTACTTAGACATCCACATGCTCAAAAATGATTTTACTATATGCTTAATTGTCTCACATGCTTATTTTAATTTTGGAAATTTTAAATATTTTTAATGTTTCATGCTTAATATTGCTTTATGTTTGTATATCTTTGAAACAATAAAATATTTGAGATGAATATTTCATGACTTTTCAAGTATTGCTTTGAGAAAAGATGTCTTATATTTTGAATTAGCTTGTTGTGTTTATGTTTGGAATTCCTTACATGACATAACATGCATTACAAAATGCTTCAATATGTTTTGACGATCATGCCCTTGTTTTTTATCATTCCTTACGGTCATTGGCTTAATTGGAGTGACATTCATGTGTGTATTGGCAGGTTACTAAATTCTAAGGTAGTGTTTGGTACGCGGATTATCTATGAATGCTTTGGAAAGTATGGTAAGAAAAATAGGAAATCCACGTTTGGTTGCTCTCAAAGTACAAAGTTTCTCGTCAAATATTCTTTTCCGGATTTCTGTATTATGTGCAAAGTGAAGTATGGTCTCCATTGTTCAAATGTCATGGTTTATTTGGAATAATAGCTTGCCCGGGGAAGTAAGAAATAAACATCCATTAGCTGGACGAGATTAACCCTCTCCTTTATACGATTGGTGAACAGGAACATCGCCGAATCAACGCCATTAAAGCCATGCGATACATATGGTTAGCAATCGTTTCAGCACCTTTTATCCCATGCATGATTAACCCATCCTTTCCTTTTTGTGGTCTACAAGGCACATATGTATGGCAAGAAGAGAGTATGTTGTTATTCAATCAGTGTTGATTTGAGAGAGAAGGAGATGAACTAGAGATTTTCGAAGGCACAGTTGAGGGAGATGAATTGGAGATATCACGAATCTAAAAATAGATTTGAGAGAGAGAGACACAGTTGAGGGCAAATAAACGGTGAAACGAATCGAGGGTATCATTTTAAAATAACCTCATATTCCCACTAATATATCACAAACAACTAAACACAAATTTAGTAAAATCAACCAAATATTTCCGGAAAAATGTGAGTCTACCAAACAACATTTTAATAACATTCTGGTCAGCCTCCACCAACAACTCACGCTGGAATTCTGTTTTCTAGGGCATTGTGTCCTTACAAAGGGTATTTATAACTCAAACGCACTTAAATACACAGCATTAACTTTAATTGCTACGCTTAGCATTTTAAACCCAAACTTTGAAATCTGAAACTACACATTTTTCCAAAAATTAACATATTTTTCTTATAATTTTCTGAGCACCTTTTCGGTACGCGCTTTTCCAAGCCAGTACCGGTTTCTAGCACCAGTTCTCATTATTTGGACTTGAAACTCGTTTTACAAGTCCTACATATTATTCTAGAAATTATCATACACTTATTATAATTTTCCAGGATACTTTTTCGGTACGCATTTATACCGACTAGCAGAACCGGTATCTGCACTTTTCTTCCGAAAAGCGACTTTCAGCATTATTACTCACTTACTATAATTATTAAGGTCAATTATGGAATCATTTTCTAATTTTGCATAATTTATTAATTAAATTCCTTAATTAACGGTACGGGTTCTTACATTCACCCCACCTTTTTAGGATTTTGACCTCAAAATCAGAAACAAACATGGTCGAAACTCGGGGTACTGCCGGAGAAGCTCGTCCTCACGCTCCCAAGTACACTCCTCAGGAGTCCTTTCGGTCCACTGCACCTTGACCATCAGAATGATCTTGCTCCTCAGCTGCTTCTCGCCACGATCGAGAATTCTGAGTGGTCCGACGGGAGTCTTCAGGTTCTCCTGAACCTCCACATCATCCGGTTGCACTACGTGCGAAGGATCTGCTATGTACCTCCGAAGCTGAGACACGTGAAACACGTCGTGGATGTTAGCTAGGTTCGGAGGCAAGGCAAGCCGGTAGGCAACAGGTCCTACTCTACCAAGAATCTGGTATGGCCCAATAAACTGCGGGCTCAGCTTCCTCACTCCGAGTGCCCGTCCAACACCCGTGACAGGTGAAAGTCTCACAAACATGTGCTCACCCTCACTGAACTCCAGTGGTTGATGCTTGACATCGTAGTAGCTCTTCTGACGATTATGCGTCTGCTTCAGCTTTTCCCTGATCATCTGGATCTGCAGGGTGGTATCTAGGACAAAGTCCAAGCCAAACAACTCACGATCCCCAACCTCCGACCAGCAGGTAGGTGTACGACACCTCCTACCGTAGAGTGCCTCGTAGGGTGCCATGCCCAGGCTAGCATGCAAACTGTTGTTATAAGAAAACTCTACCAATGGAAGGTACCTATCCCATGCCGAGCCCTGCTCCAACGTGCAAGCCCGCAACATGTCCTCCAAGGTCTGGATAGTCCGTTCAGTCTGCCCATCAGTCTGAGGGTGATAGGCTGTACTCAGTCTCAACTGCGTACCAAAAGCTCCCTGCAGCGCCTCCCAGAACCGAGACGTGAACTTCGGGTCCCTATCACTGATGATACTCACGGGCACCCCGTGAAGCCTCACAATCTCGCGAACATACAGTTTGGTCAACTGCTCTGTAGTGAAGCTCACCTTCACTGGAAGAAAATGGACAGACTTCGTCAATCTGTCCACAATGACCCATATTGAGTCACAGCCAACCTGAGTCTTCGGCAGATCCACAACGAAGTCCATGGAATGCTCTCCCACTTCCACTCCGGAATCTCAAGAGGTTGAAGTTTACCAGACGGCTTCTGGTGTTCAATCTTCACTTTCTGGCAAACCAAACACTTGGACACAAAGATAGCAACATCTTTCTTCATGCCCGGCCACCAGAAGTTCTTCTTCAAGTCTTGATACATCTTAGTAGCACCAGGGTGGATAGAAAACTGACCCTTATGGCCTTCTGCCATAACCTCTTCTGTCAACGGACCTCGAGGAACCACAATCCTCCGTTGGAACAAAAGCAATCCATCATCATTCCAAGACACACCGTCTTGGTTCTTCACATAATCCAGACACTCTCTCTGAACTTGTGGCTCTTTAATCTTTTCTAGCAATTCGTTCACAACATCTGATGCTTCCAACCCGAGAAGTACGCTCGCACACGGAGCGGTCACTGCCAAGTGGCGGAACTTCTCAACCACATCGAAGTTACCAAGTAGCAAACTGGATGAACTACTGGATTTCCGACTAAAAGCATCAACTACCACATTGGCCTTGCCAGGATGATACCTTAGCTCGAAGTCGTAGTCCTTTATGAACTCCATCCATCTCCTCTGCCTCATGTTCAACTTCTTCTGGTCGAACAGGTACTTCAAACTCTTGTGGTCACTGAACACCACAAACCTCAAACCAAAAAGATAATGCCTCCAAATCTTGAAAGCAAACACAATCGCAGCCAACTCCAAATCATGAGTCGGGTAGTTCTCCTCATGAGGCTTCAACTGCCTCGAAGCAAAAGCAACAGCTCTACCAGACTGCATCAGCACACAGCCCAGCCCCTTTCCAGAAGCATCACAGTAAAGCTCAAACTGCTCCTCAGGATCAGGAAGGATCAACACAGGTGAAGAAGTCAATCTCTCCTTCAACTCCTGAAAGCACGCCTCACACTCGTGAGTCCACACAAATGGAGTCTCCTTTCGGGTAAGGCGAGTCAAAGGGAGAACCATCGTGGAAAAACCCTTGATGAACCTCCGATAGTGACCTGCCAAACCTAAGAAGCTCCTCACCTCCGTAGCTGTCTTGGGTCTCTCCCAATCCAACACGGCCTCAATCTTGTTGGGATCCACTGCAACTCCATCTGCTGAAATCACATGCCCTAGAAACTTGACTGATTTGAGCCAAAACTCACACTTAGAAGGTTTAGCATAAAGCTTTTTCTCCTTCAGCACTTGCAGAACTATCCTCAGATGCTCCGCATGCTCCTCCTCAGTCTTGGAGTAGATCAAAATATCATCAATGAAGACAATCACAAACTGATCCAAATACGGCTGGAAAATCCTGTTCATGTAATCCATGAACACTGTCGGCGCATTTGTGATTGATCGTATCTCGAACGAAACGCGGTCTTCGGGACATCCTCCGGCTTCACCCGAATCTGATGGTATCCGGACCGGAGATCAATCTTGGAATACACACAAGCACCCCTGAGTTGATCCAACAGATCATCAATCCGAGGAAGGGGATACTTGTTCTTGATTGTCACCTTGTTCAACTGCCTATAGTCGGTGCACAATCGCATTGTCCCGTCCTTCTTCTTTACAAAGATAACCGATGCTCCCCAAGGAGACACACTCGGTCTAATGAAATCTTTCTCCGAAAGATCCTCAATATGCTTCTTAAGCTCAGCCAACTCCGGTGGCGACATCTGATAAGGAGCTAAAGAAATCGGCACCACACCGGGCAACAAGTCAATGAAGAACTCTATCTCCCGCTGCGGTGGAAACTCAGGGATCTCCTCAGGAAACACCTCCAGGAACTCCCCCACCACAGGAATGCCAGTGATATCCTCTTGTGTCCCACTCACCAAACCACCCAACATGACATAACCCAATGCCCCTGCTCGCAACGCTCTCTTGGCCTGCAGCAGTGAAATGTATGGCGAGAAACTAGCGGTGGAATCACACGGAGACATCACCACGCGCTTTGCACAGCAATCAATCAATGCACAGTTTCTAGACAACCAATCCATGCCCAGAATAATCTCAAGGTTGGCCATCGGCAATCCTATCAGATCTACCGAGAACTCACGGCCATCCCACTGAAACGCTACATCGCGATGTACAATTGTAGAATCACGTATCTCTCCGGTGGCGGTAGTCACCCGCAACGGTGGAGAAAGCACAGCACTGGGCAACTCAAGCCCCAAAGCAATCGGGGTAGCAACAAACGAATGAGTAGCCCCGGAATCAAAGATAGCATCGACAAAAGAATCACCAATAGACACAGTACCTCTGACAAGTTTCGGAGCGCGGTCCGACTGCTGCCTATCCAGTGTATACACTCTCCCAACAGAAGGTGGCACTGTAGGTGCCGAAGAAGATGCCATCGGAACCATCTGCAAAGGAAATGCCTGAACAGCTGCAGCCCTCGCCGTCGACGATGGACAATCTCTAGAGAAGTGGCCCTCCTTGCCACACTTGAAGCACAGCAACTGCCCCGTAGCACAGCGTCCCACATGCTCCTTCCCACATCCCGAACATCTCGGAGTGGTAGGAGGCCTAGCAGAACTCCCCTGATGTGAAACAGCTCTCTTGAAATGACCAGGCGCCTGCCTCGTCGCTAACTGCTTTCCCTTGCCCTTATCAGCAAACCTCATGTCCTTCCAAGAAGTAGGAGCAGGAGTGGAACCACATGTTCCCTTGCTCTCCTCAACCTTGGCCCTCTTGGCCTTGCTTGCCACGCAAACATCCTCGATGTCCTTACACTGCTGAACCAATGTACCAAAATCCCTCGAAGCAGCACCAGCAAGATGCTCAGCAATGACCTCACTAAGTCCCCTGCGGAACTTAGCTGCCAGAAACAACGGAGTAGGAGGAAACATCCGGAAGTGTGCAAACTTCACTAGCTCATTAAACTTAGCCAGGTACTCATCAACATACATCGAGCCCTGTACCAAACGATCAAACTCTCCCTGCTTCCTCTCCTGCGCATCATAGGGAAAGTATCGGCCCAGAAAGCACTCCTCAAAGAATGGCCACGTCATGACACGGCCCTGCCTATCAAAAGCACGAGAGGTGTGCGTCCACCACTCATGGGCATCGCCCTCCAGCATGTAGGTCGAGAACATCAGCTTCTGTGGGTCAGTACACTGCATAACCCGAAAGATCTTGTCCAGCGACTCAAGCCATCTCGCAGCAGCAATAAGATCCAAAGACCCCTCAGACACAGGTGGCTTATGCTTCCTGAAAGCATTCAACCGGCGAACGATCACATCACGATCCTCAGCAATCCCCACAAGGGGCTCCCCCGTCTCAGCGGCATGAGTAGCACTGCCGATGTGACTATGGCTCTCCTCCTGAACACTAGGTAGAGGCGGTGGCGGTGGTGGCGGAGCCTGGCCAATAGCAGGACCAGCTCTCATCTCCTCCAACATGACTCTCATCATCGTCATGTTCGCCATCCTGTTCGCCTCGAGGACTTCCTCAGTGGTCCTCCGATTCGCTTCACGAACCTCAGCTGCGGCTATCCGGTTCGCCTCGCGTACAGCTTCCATCATTGCCGCGTTGGCCAATCTAGTGGCCTCCTGATCGGCTAACCTAGCCACCTGTATCTCAGCCAATGCAGTCAGGATAGGATCGGGTTGATCCTCAGAAGTCTCTCGTGTTCTCCCGGACCTTACCATGACTCTGCACAAGTTACACAAATTATGAGTTGATCAAGCCCACGCAATGTGATCACATATACAGCATCATAATAAAATTCGACGGAGTAAACACAAAGACAGACACAACCAACAACCTAGAAATTGCAATACATACAGGCTTTTTCCTCGAACCATTGCTCTGATACCATAAATGTAACACCCTGTATATATCCGGTAATGTTATCATAATATCGTATTAAGCTGCGCTTAATTAAAAATGCGGAATTACTTTTTCTTTTCAATTATGATGCCATTAACATTACCAACTTGCTTAATAATCAATTAATAAAACATCGCCTGTACGTAATTGCAATAAAACAGCTAACTGAAATACCTCATAACATAGATAATATAAGTGTGGCTCTAGTCACGGAACTACAACAATGTAGACCGGACCATCTAACAGTTTATACAACTCCAATCTAAAAAGTACTAACAGAGAGTGTCATAGACAAACCCCATGCTCACTCAAATAAGTCAAAATGCCCAACATTAGTCTCAACAACAACATAATGATAAAAGGCATAAAACATAATCAGCATCAATATCCAGTCATGCTAGCAAATAAGCAGAAACAACATAATCAGCTAAGCTCCGGCCTCCTGCCGCCTAAGGCATCAGTACCCAAACTACCTGATCCTGAAATAAGCATTCCCCAAACGTGGGGTAAGATCTCTAATCTAGAAATCTCAGTAAGTCAGTGAGTCCTCAAGGATCTTACACCCTAAGCTCACTTACATGTGCAATATAAGTTCAAAAGCAGTTTATCATTTATCATTTCTAAAACAATGCAATGCAGTAGATAATCATGCCATGTGTGTCAATACTAATCTACTGGCCAGAGACAGTGCAGGAATACGTCTATCACCTACACACCGTGCAAGTACCACTTGCATTCACCCCGGTACACCGTCTTGTATGGCGCTACATACTCAGGCTTCCCGTCAAGATGAAACAACACATGCATATTAAAAGCCATTACATATAAATTTCAATCAACATGTCAAATATCCAAAAGAATATACACAGCATGCATAAACCATACCCCATGGGACATGGTGGAACCACAACATGGCTAAACCGAGGACACGAAAGCTTACCTTGCAAGCTAACTCCAAAAGCCAAGAGTCCATAGCTCAAAGTCCAAACATAGCAGATTCACAATCTGTTATGGACCAACAATACATCAACAACATGCACCACAAGCATACAATATTAAGACAACGCTTTTCCATACGTTTAACGTCTTAAGGATCCATACCAAGCCATAAGTCCTTAATCACTTGATTCTGACTTAGTTTAATTAAAACAGAAGTTCAACTTCACCAATCTAGGGTCCACAAACCCCCAATAGCCTAATGTCCTCACAGCACAGCTACTGTTCTTCGAAATCCCAGAATATCTGGATATTCCTCGGGACCATATCGGGATATTCAATATCCGGATATCCAGAATCCCATATCCGGGTATCTAATATCCGGATACTCAAAACCCATATCCGGATATCACATATCCGGATATTCATCGAGCACATATCCGGATATTTCACGACAGAATGCAGAAAATGCATTTCGAGAAGAGATCCTTCCAAGATTCCATTTTTAACACTTAATTACGTTAAAGCATGCATCTTTATACTGATTAAGGTCCACACCCCAGTTGGTTACTTGATTAACTCATTAAACATGCAAAGATCACACCTTTAACCCATTAAAATACAAGCTCAAGGTAGGTACAACCCACCAAAGCTCAAAACAGAGGCAAGGGTTGCTCTTGGAGCTCACAACCAGCTCCCAAACTCTGACTTGGAGGAGTGCACGAAAATGCACAACAAGGTGGTTCCTTTCTTCCCAAAGATGACCACTTGGAGCTTCAACAACCAAGAACAAAATCTCTACACTCCAACCTACTAACTCATCCCCCTCGCAAGCTCAACACAGCCACCAACACTCAGAAAGAGACCAACAAAGCAGTCCCAAAGCTAGCTCTCACCCTCACCAAGTGTTTAGCAAGAAGAAACAAGCATCAAAGGTGATAACTTGGCCAAGAAATGAAAGGAAGAGCAATGGAGCACTATTCTGGTCAGCCTCCACTAACAACTCACGCTGGAATTCTGTTTTCTAGGGCATTGTGCCCTTACAAAGGGTATTTATAGCCCAAACGCACTTAAACACACAGTATTAACTTTAATTGCTACGCTTAGCATTTTAATCCCAAACTTTGGAATCTGAAACTACACATTTTTCCAAGAATTAACATATTTTTCTTATAATTTTCTGAGCACCTTTTCGGTACGCGCTTTTCCAAGCCAGTACCGGTTTCTAGCACCAGTTCTCATTATTTGGACTTGAAACTCGTTTTACAAGTCCTACATATTATTCTAGTAATTATCATACACTTATTATAATTTTCCGGTATACTTTTTCGGTACGCATTTATACCGACTAGCAGAACCGGTATCTGCACTTTTCTTCCGAAAAGCGACTTTCAGCATTATTACTCACTTACTATAATTATTAAGGTTAATTATGGAATCATTTTCTTATTTTGCAGAATTTATTAATTAAATTCCTTAATTAACGGTGCGGGTTCATACATTCACCCCACCTTTTTAGGATTTTGACCTCAAAATCAGAAACAAACCTGGTCGAAACTCAGGGTACTGTCGGAGAAGCTCGTCCTCACGCTCCCAAGTACACTCCTCAGGAGTCCTTTCGGTCCACTGCACCTTGACCATCGGAATGATCTTGCTCCTCAGCTGCTTCTCGCCACAATCGAGAATTCTGAGTGGTCCGACGGGAGTCTTCAGGTTCTCCCGAACCTCCACATCATCCGGTTGCACCACGTGCGAAGGATCTGCTATGTACCTCCGAAGCTGAGACACGTGAAACACGTCGTGGATGTTAGCTAGGTTCGGAGGCAAGGCAAGCCGGTAGGCAACAGATCCTACTCTACCAAGAATCTGGTATGGCCCGATAAACCGCGGGCTCAGCTTCCTCACTCTGAGTGCCCGTCCAACACCCATGACAGGTGAAAGTCTCACAAACATGTGCTCACCCTCACTGAACTCCAGTGGTTGATGCTTGACATCGTAGTAGCTCTTCTGACGATTCTGCGCCTGCTTCAGCTTTTCCCTGATCATCTGGATCTGCAGGGTGGTATCTAGGACATAGTCCAAGCCAAACAACTCACGATCCCCAACCTCCGACCAGCAGGTAGGTGTACGACACCTCCTACCGTAGAGTGCCTCGTAGGGTGCCATGCCCAGGCTAGCATGCAAACTGTTGTTATAAGAAAACTCTACCAATGGAAGGTACCTATCCCATGCCGAGCCCTGCTCCAACGTGCAAGCCCGCAACATGTCCTCCAAGTTCTGGATAGTCCGTTCAGTCTGCCCATCAGTCTGAGGGTGATAGGCTGTACTCAGTCTCAACTGCGTACCAAAAGCTCCCTGCAGCGCCTCCCAGAACCGAGACGTGAACTTCGGGTCCCTATCACTGATGATACTCACGGGCACCCCGTGAAGCCTCACAATCTCGCGAACATACAGTTTGGTCAACTGCTCTGTAGTGAAGCTCACCTTCACTGGAAGAAAATGGACAGACTTCGTCAATCTGTCCACAATGACCCATATTGAGTCACAGCCAACCTGAGTCTTCGGCAGATCCACAACGAAGTCCATGGAATGCTCTCCCACTTCCACTCCGGAATCTCAAGAGGTTGAAGTTTACCAGACGGCTTCTGGTGTTCAATCTTCACTTTCTGGCAAACCAAACACTTGGACACAAAGATAGCAACATCTTTCTTCATGCCCGGCCACCAGAAGTTCTTCTTCAAGTCTTGATACATCTTAGTAGCACCAGGGTGGATAGAAAACTGACCCTTATGGCCTTCTGCCATAACCTCTTCTGTCAACGGACCTCGAGGAACCACAATCCTCCGTTGGAACAAAAGCAATCCATCATCATTCCAAGACACACCGTCTTGGTTCTTCACATAATCCAGACACTCTCTCTGAACTTGTGGCTCTTTAATCTTTTCTAGCAATTCGTTCACAACATCTGATGCTTCCAACCCGAGAAGTACGCTCGCACACGGAGCGGTCACTGCCAAGTGGCGGAACTTCTCAACCACATCGAAGTTACCAAGTAGCAAACTGGATGAACTACTGGATTTCCGACTCAAAGCATCAGCTACCACATTGGCCTTGCCAGGATGATACCTTAGCTCGAAGTCGTAGTCCTTTATGAACTCCATCCATCACCGAGTGCCCAACGAACACCAGTGACAGGTGAAAGTCTCACAAACACGTGCTCACCCTCATTGAACTCCAGCGGACGATGCTTGGCATCATAGTAGCTCTTCTGGAGATTCTGCGTCTGCTTCAACTTTTCAGGATCGTCTGGATCTGCAAGGTGGTATCTTGGACAAAGTCTAAGCCAAAAAGCTCCTTGTCCCCAACCTCAGACCAACAAGTAGGAGTCCGACACCTCCTACCATACAGTGCTTCGTAGGGCGCCATGCCCAGGCTAGCATGAAAGTTGTTATTGTAAGAAAACTCAACCAACGGAAGGTACCTATCCCATGCTGAGCCCTGCTCCAACGTGCAAGCTCGCAACATGTCCTCCAAGGTCTGGATGGTCCTCTCAATCTGTCCATCAGTCTGAGGGTGATAGGCGGTACTCAATCTCAACTGCGTACCAAAAGCCTCCTGCAGCGCCTCCCAGAACCGAGATGTAAACTTCGGGTCCCTATCACTAATGATACTATCGGGCACCCCGTGAAGCCTCACAATCAAAGGACATAAAGCTTGGCCAACTGCTCTGTAGTGAAGCTCACCTTCACTGGAAGAAAATTGGCAGACTCCGTCAGTCTGTCCACAACGACCCAAATAGAGTCACAACCCGCCTGAGTCTTCGGCAATCCCACCACGAAATCCATGGAAATACCTTCCCACTTCCACTGTGGTACTTCAAGAGGTTGAAGTTCACCAGACGGTCTCTGATGCTCAATCTTCACCTTCTGGCAAACCAAACACTTAGACACAAAGATAGCAACATCTTTCTTCATGCCCGGCCACCAAAAGTTCTTCTTCAAGTCTTGATACATCTTAGTAGCACCAGGGTGGATAGAAAACTGACCCTTATGGCCTTCTGCCATAACCTCCTCTGTCAACGGGCCTCGAGGAACTACAATCCTCTGCTGAAACAAAAGCAATCCATCATCATTCCAAGACACACTGTCTTGGTTCTTCACATAATCCAGACACTCTCTCTGAACTTGTGCCTCTTTAATCTTTTCAAGCAGCTCGTTCACAACATCAGATGCTTCTAACTCGAGAAGTACACTCTCACACGAAGCGATCACTGCCAAGTTTTGGAACTTCTCAACCACATCAAAGTTACCAAGTAACAAGCTGGATGAACTACTGGATTCCCGACTCAAAGCATCAGCTACCACATTGGCCTTGCCAGGATGATACCTCAGCTCGAAGTCGTAGTCCTTTATGAACTGCATCCATCTCCTCTGCCTCATGTTCAACTCCTTCTGGTCGAACAGGTACTTCAAACTCTTGTGGTCACTGAACACCACAAACCTCAAACCAAAAAGATAATGCCTCCAAATCTTGAAAGCAAACACAATAGCAGCCAACTCTAAGTCATGAGTAGGGTAGTTCTCCTCATGAGGTTTCAACTGCCTCAAAGCATAGGCGATCACTTTGCCCAACTGCATCAACACACAACCTAGCCCCTTCCCGGAGGCGTCGGTGTAAAGCTCAATCTCAAGCGCAGGATCAGGAAGGACCAACACAGGAGCAGTAGTCAGTCTCTCCTTCAACTCCTGAAAACAGACCTCACACTCGTGAGTCCACACAAATGGAGTTTCCTTCCGAGTAAGGCGAGTCAATGGCAAAACCATGGTGGAGAATCCCTTGATGAACCTCCGATAGTAACCTGCCAAACCCAGAAAGCTCCTCACTTCCGTAATTGTCTTGGGTCTCTCCCAATCCAGCACGGCCTCAATCTTGTTCGGATCCACTGCAACTCCTTCAGCAGAAATAACATGCCCAAGAAACTTCACAGACTTGAGCCAAAACTCACACTTTGAAGGCTTTGCATACAGCTTCTTCTCCTTCAGCACTTGCAGAATAGTTCTCAAATGCTCCACATGCTCTTCCTCCGTCTTGGAGTAAATCAAAATATCGTCAATGAAGACGATCACAAACTGATCCAGGTACGGCTAGAAAATCCTGTTCATGTAATCCATGAACACAGCAGGTGCATTGGTGAGACCGAACGGAATCACCAAGTACTCAAAATGACCATATCTCGAGCGAAATGCAGTCTTCGGGACATCGTCCGGCTTCACCCGAATCTGATGGTATCCGGACCGGAGATCAATCTTGGAATACACACAAGCACCCCTGAGCTGATCCAACAGATCATCAATCCGAGGAAGGGGATACTTGTTCTTGAATGTCACCTTGTTCAGCTGCCTGTAGTCGGTGCACAATCGCATTGTCCCGTCCTTCTTCTTCACAAAGATAATCGGTGCTCCCCAAGGAGACACACTCGGTCTAATAAAATCTTTCGCTGAAAGATCCTCAATATGCTTCTTCAGCTCTGCCAACTCCGGTGGCGACATCCGGTATGGAGCTAAAGAGATCGGCCCCACACCAGGCAACAGATCTATGGAGAACTCTATCTCCCTCTGTGGCGGAAACTCAGGAATATCCTCCAAAAACACCTCGAGGAATTCCCTCACCACAGGAATGCCGATGATGTCCTCCTGTGTACCACTCACCAAACCTCCCAACATGACATAACCAAATGCCCCTGCTCTCAAGGCTCTCCTAGCCTGCAGCAACGAAATGTACGGCGAGGAACTGGCTGTGGAATCACACGGAGACAACACTACACGCTTGGCACAACAGTCAATCATCACACAATTTCTGGACAGCCAATCCATGCCCGGAATAACCTCCAAGTTGGCCATCGGCAATCCTATCAGATCCACCGAGAACTCACGGCCATCCCACTGAAACGCCACATCGCGATGAACAGTGGTAGCATCACATCTTTCTCTGGTGGCGGTAGTCACCCGCATCGGTGGAGAAAGCACATCACTGGGCAACTCAAGCCCCACAGCAATCAGGGTAGCAACAAAAGAATGCGTAGCCCTAGAGTCAAACAACACATCAACAACTGATGAACCAATCGTAACAGTACCTCTGACAAGGTTCGGAGCTCGATCCGACTGCTGACGATCCAGGGTATAAACTCTCCCATAAGATGGTGGCACTGCCGGTGCCGAAGTATGTGGAAGGGGAACCATCTGAAGTGGCACTGCCTGCACTGCAGTAGCCCTCGCCGTCGACAACGGACACTCTCTGGAATAGTGGCCCTCCGTGCCACACTGGAAACATATCAACTTACCGGTAGAACACGGCCCAAAATAAGTCTTCCCGCATCCCGAACACCTGGGAGCAGGAGGTCTCGCTGCACTCCCCTAAGCAGAAGTCCTCTTGAACTGACTCGGCGCCTGCCGAGCTGCCAACTGTTTACCCTTGCCCTTGTTCCCAAACTTCCTGTCTCACCAAGAAGTGGAACTACCAGCTGCAACCTTCGTCGCCTCAGCAACCTTGGCCTTCTTGGCCTTACTCGAGCTGTAGTAATCTTCAATATCACGACACTGCTGAACCAGTGTCCCAAAATCTCTAAAAGCAGAACCAGCTAGGTAACCAGCAATATCCTCACTAAGTCCCCTGCGGAACTTAGCAGCCAGAAATGTAGGAGTAGGCATCGCCATCCTGAAGTGTGCAAACTTCACCAACTGGTTGAACTTGGCCAGGTACTCGTCCACAGACAACGAGCCCTGAACCAATCTGTCAAACTCTCCCTGCTGCCTCTCCTGAGCGTCATATGGAAAGTACTGACCCAAGAAGAAATCCTCGAACATAGGCCAAGTCATCACATGACCCTGCATCTCGTAGACATGAGAAAGATTTGTCCACCACTCATGGGCATCGCCCTCCAGCATGTAAGTAGCGAACATCAACTTCTGCGGATTTGTGCACTGCATGACCCGAAATATCTTGTCCAACGCCTGCAACCAACGTGCCGCAGCAACAGGATCAAAGGATCCATCAAAGGCAGGTGGCTTATGCTTACGGAAAGCATTCAGCCGGCGATCGATCTCATCACGATCCTCAACAAAAGCAGGGACGGTCTGCATGGCCCCCGTAAGATGACTTCCATCTCCCATCTGACTCTGAGAGTCATCCTGCAGACTGGGTGGAGGTGGTGGTGGTGGCTGCGGTGGAGGTGGTGGCGGTGGAGCATGACCAACATCAGGGTCATTCCTCATCTCCTCCAACATGACTCTAAACATCGTCATGTTCGCCAGACGGTTGGCCTCCAACACGTCCTCAGTGGCCTTCCTGTTCGCCTCTCTGACGGCGTCCAACATGGCCTGGTTTGCCATTCTCATGGCCTCCTGGTCGGCTAGTCGGGCCGCCTGCATCTCAGCTAATGCAGCCAGGACAGGATCGGGCCGATCCTCCGAAGTCTCGCGGTTTCTCCCGGGTCTTACCATGACTCTGCACAAGTTACACAAATTATGAGTTGATCAGGCCCACGCAATGTGGTCACATATGCATTATCATAATAATACTCGACGGAGAAAACACACAAAACAGACACAACCAAACATCCTAATCATTGCAATACATACAGGCTTTTCCCTTGAACCGTTGCTCTGATACCATAAAATGTAACACCCTGTGTATACTCGGAATATTAACATTACATCGTATTAAGCGATGCTTAATTAAAAATGCGGAATATTCTTTTTCTTTTCAATTATGACGTCATCATCAATTACCAACTTGATTACTTAATCAATTTCATAAAATATCGCCTGTATGTAAATTGCAATAAGACATCTACTGAAATACCTCAATATATAAATAAAGTGTGTATCTAAATCACGGCATTACATCAAGTAATCCGAACAATATCCTGATACATTATTACAACTCTAAAAGACTCAAGACATAATCAAGACATAACAATATTATGTGTCATGGACAATCCCCATGCTCACCAAATAAACATAGAAAGCACCCAGTCTCAACGTAAAACTCCATAAACATAACTGAAGCTATAAGCATAAACAGCATGCAAATCCGGCATCCAATCATGGCAGCATAATATAACAGCAATCTAACTCAGCTCCGGCCTCCTGCCGCCTGAGGTCTCAACATTACCTGACCCTGAGATAAGCATTCCCCAAACGTGGGGTGAGATCTCTAAACAAGAAATCTCAGTAAGACAAGGGGTCCTCAAGGATCTTCCACCCCAAGCTCACTTACATGTGCAATATAAGTTCTAAAAGCATTTATATCATTATCAGTTCCAAAACTATGTAGTGCAACAGATATCTATGGCATGTGTGTAATCACTATCTACTGGCCAGAGAAATGTAGGAATACGTCTATTCCCTACATGTAGTACAAGGAACACCGCTTGCACCTCACCCACAGCCTCACCCTCTTGTATGTTCTACATACTCAGGCTTACCGTATAGGTGGAACACCTCCATGCATATCAACAAGGCACTAACATACAATAACTCAACAGCATTTCCAAAACATCAAAAGCATGTAACACAGCATGCAAATACCATATCCCCATGGGACATGGTGGAACCACAACATGGCTAAACCGAGGACACGAAAGCTTACCTGTACCCGTATGTCCCTCCGACTCGAACTCGGTATCACAAGGGTCCACACCACAAATAAAATCCAATGCACTCAAAGATCTGGTTCAATGACCATCATAGTATCAATATACATATTCTAAAATTTCAAGGTAGTCGGATATTATTTTCTTTTTCATTTCGAACCTGGAAATCCTTTCTAAGATATACCATTTAACTTATTTAATTTTTGATGATTATTATTTTATAAATATATATTTATAAATATATATATAAATATATATATATATATATTAACGTATATAACTAAATATATATATCAACGGTAGTTAGTTATATATATAAAATTCTGCACATCTACCATCTATATAACATATATGCTATATAACTTTCTGCACGTCACAAAATATATATATATATATATATATATATATATATATATATATATATATATATATATATATATATATATATATCATATTTAAATAATCGAAAGCATAGATAAACGAAACATTACTTTTCGAAAGCATACTTTTCTAAGCATACGTTTCTAACCTCTCTGGGTTCATATAGCATACATAAATATATAACAGCATGGATAAACGAAAGTAATGGCTCGGCTCCCTGGGTAATAACGTTTTCAAATGTATATGTCTCCCAAGGTCAAAACGTTGACACACATATATATATATAAAAACAACTTGGACCAATGTGAAAGCCCTACATTGGGTATACAGTGACCAAATTCAAAGTGTTGAAATTTCATATGGAGTCACGCAAATCGCTGCACCCAAATCATAAAAAGACAAAACAACAAGCCATCTACAGTGGAAGAGCGCACAATATACGAATGTTTTCTTTAAATTAACATGGGTTCTGAATCAACAGTAACATATAACAAATATTATACTCAAAATTATGGATTTACAAAGAGATAATTAAGTTTACCTTGATTCCTTTTAGAACAGAAAAATAAAAGCTTGAGAGGTTTAGAAAGCACCCAAATCTTCAATAAAGGGTTCTCCTTCAACACAACTAAAGCTTTAATGGATGGGTGGTGTTTCAATGAAAGAGAGGAAGAAAAAAATGGAATCTTTAGAGAAGAAGGCTAGGACTCCAAGAAACTCTAAAGGGAAGGCACACTCAGCCGCTGAGTTTCTTTCAAAAACAAACACCTAGGGTTTTGTGCCCAACTATTGTATTTATAGGCCACTAAAGGGTTAAAACACACAGTATTAGCTTTAATTGCTACGCTTAGTATTTTAATCCCAAACTATGGATTCATAACCTACTCAATTTTACAAGAATTTTCATATTTTTATTATATTTTTTTGAGCACCTTTCCGGTACGCGTTTTTTCATAGCCAGTATCAATTTCTAGCATCAGTTCCCATTATTTTGACTTGAAACTCGTTTTACAAGTCCTATATATTATTCTAGTAATTATCATGCACTTACATTAATTTTCCGGGATACTTTTTCGATACGCATTTATACCGACTAGCAGAACCGGTATCTGCACTTTTCTTCCGAAAAGCGACTTTCAGCATTCTTAATCACTTACCACAATTATTAAAGCCTCTTAATAATTATTAGGGTCAATTATGGAATCATTTCCTATTTTCACATAATTAATTAATTAAATACCTTAATTAACGGTGCGGGTTCTTACAATCATCAATCCGAGGAAGGGGATACTTGTTCTTGATTGTCACCTTGTTCAACTGCCTGTAGTCGGTGCACAATCGCATTGTCCCAACCTTCTTTTTCACAAAGATAACCAATGCTCCCCAAGGAGACACACTCGGTCTAATGAAATCTTTCTCCGAAAGATCCTCAATATGCTTCTTAAGCTCAGCCAACTCCGGTGGCGACATCTGATAAAGAGCTAAAGAAATCGCCCCCACACCGGGCAACAAGTCAATGGAGAACTCTATCTCCCGCTGCGGTGGAAACTCAGGGATCTCCTCAGGAAACACCTCCAGGAACTCCCCCACCACTGGAATGCCAGTGATATCCTCTTGTGTCTCACTCACCAAACCACCCAACATGACATAACCCAATGCCCCTGCTTGCAACGCTCTCCTGGCCTGCAGCAGTGAAATGTATGGCGAGGAACTAGCGGTGGAATCACACGGAGACATCACCACGCGCTTTGCACAACAATCAATCAATGCACAGTTTCTAGACAACCAATCGATGCCCATAATAATCTCAAGGTTGGCCATCGGCAATCCTATCAGATCTACCGAGAACTCACAGCCATCCCACTGAAACGCTACATCGTGATGTACAGTGGTAGAATCACAAATCTCTCCGGTGGCGGTAGTCACCCGCAACGGTGGAGAAAGCACAGCACTGGGCAACTCAAGCCCCAAAGCAATCGGGGTAGCAACAAACGAATGAGTAGCCCCGGAATCAAAGATAGCATCAACAAAAGAATCACCAATAGACACAGTACCTCTGACAAGGTTCGGAGCGCGGTCCGACTGCTGCCTATCCAGTGTATACACTCACCCAACAGAAGGTGGCACTGTAGGTGCCGAAGAAGATGCCATCGGAACCATCTGCAAAGGAAATGCCTGAACAACTGCAGCCCTCGCCGTCGACGACGGACAATCTCTAGAGAAGTGGCCCTCCTTGCCACACTTGAAGCACAACAACTGCCCCGTAGCACAGCGTCCCACATGCTCCTTCCCACATCCCGAACATCTCGGAGTGGTAGGAGGCCTAGCAGAACTCCCCTGATGTGAAACAGCTCTCTTGAACTGACCAGGCGCCTGCCTCGTCGCTAACTGCTTTCCCTTGCCCTTATCGGCAAACCTCTTGTCCTTCCAAGAAGTAGGAGCAGGAGTGGAACCACATGTTCCCTTGCTCTCCTCAACCTTGGCTCTCTTGGCCTTGCTTGCCACGCAAACATCCTCGATCTCCTTACACTGCTGAACCAGTGTACCAAAATCCCTCGAAGCAGCACCAGCAAGATGCTCAGCAATCACCTCACTAAGTCCCCTGCGGAACTTAGCTGCCAGAAACAACAGAGTAGGAGGAAACATCCGGAAGTTTGCAAACTTCACTAGCTCATTAAACTTAGCCAGGTACTCATCAACAGACATCGAGCCCTGTACCAAACGATCAAACTCTCCCTGCTTCCTCTCCTGCGCATCATAGGGAAAGTATCGTCCCATAAAGCACTCCTCAAAGAATGGCCACGTCATGACACAACCCTGCCTCTCAAAAGCACGAGAGGTGTGCGTCCACCACTCTTGGGCATCGCCCTCCAGCATGTAGGTCGAGAACATCAGCTTCTGTGGGTCAGTACACTGCATAACCCGAAAGATCTTGTCCAGTGACTCAAGCCATCTCGCAGCAGCAATAGGATCCAAAGACCCCTCAAACGCAGGTGGCTTATGCTTCCTGAAAGCATTCAGCCGGCGATCGATCACATCACGATCATCAGCAATCCCCACAAGGGGCTCCCCCATCTCAGCGGCATGAGTAGCACTGCCGATGTGACTATGGCTCTCCTCCTGAACACTAGGTGGAGGCGGTGGCGGTGGTGGCGGAGCCTGGCCAATAGCAGGACCAGCTCTCATCTCCTCCAACATGACTCTCATCATCGTCATGTTCGCCATCCTGTTCGCCTCGAGGACTTCCTCAGTGGTCCTCCGGTTCGCTTCACGAACCTCAGCTGCGGCAATCCGGTTCGCCTCGCGAACAGCTTCCATCATTGCCGCGTTGGCCAATCTAGTGGCCTCCTGATCGGCTAACCTAGCCGCCTGCATCTCAGCCAATGCAGTCAGGATAGGATCGGGTTGATCCTCAGAAGTCTCTCGTGTTCTCCCGGACCTTACCATGACTCTGCACAAGTTACACAAATTATGAGTTGATCAAGCCCACGCAATGTGATCACATATACAGCATCATAATAAAATTCGACGGAGTAAACACAAAGACAGACACAACCAACAACCTAGCAATTGCAATACATACATGCTTTTCCTCGAACCATTGCTCTGATACCATAAATGTAACACCCCGTATATATCCGGTAATGTTATCAATATATCGTATTAAGCTGCGCTTAATTAAAAATGCGGAATTACTTTTTCTTTTCAATTATGATGCCATTAACATTACCAACTTGCTTAATAATCAATTAATAAAACATCGCCAGTACGTAATTGCAATAAAACAGCTAACTGAAATACCTCATAACATAGATAATATAAGTGTGGCTCTAGTCACGGAACTACAACAATGTAGACCGGACCATCTAACAGTTTATACAACTCCAATCTAAAAAGTACTAACAGAGAGTGTCATGGACAATCCCCGTGCTCACTCAAATAAGGCAAAATGCCCAACATTAGTCTTAACAACAACATAATGATAAAAGGCATAAAACATAATCAGCATCAATATCCAGTCATGCTAGCAAATAAGCAGAAACAACATAATCAGCTAAGCTCCGGCCTCCTGCCGCCTGAGGCATCAGTACCCAAACTACCTGATCCTGAAATAAGCATTCCCCAAACGTGGGGTAAGATCTCTAATCTAGAAATCTCAGTAAGTCAGTGAGTCCTCAAGGATCTTCCACCCTAAGCTCACTTACATGTGCAATATAAGTTCAAAAGCAGTTTATCATTTATCATTTCTAAAACAATGCAATACAGTAGATAATCATGCCATGTGTGTCAATACTAATCTACTGGCCAGAGACAGTGCAGGTATACGTCTATCACCTACACACCGTGCAAGTACCACTTGCATTCACCCCGGTACACCGTCTTGTATGGCGCTACATACTCAGGCTTCCCGTCAAGATGAAACAACACATGCATATTAAAAGCCATTACATGTAAATTTCAATCAACATGTCAAATATCCAAAAGCATATACACAGCATGCATAAACCATACCCTTATGAGACATGGTGGAACCACCACATGGCTAAACCGAGGACACGAAAGCTTACCTTGCAAGCTAACTCCAAAAGCCAAGAGTCCATAGCTCAAAGTCCAAACACAGCAGATTCACAATCTGTTATGGACCAACAATACATCAACAACATGCACCACAAGCATACAATATTAAGACAACGCATTTCCATACGTTTAACGTCTGAAGGCTCCATACAAAGCCATAAGTTTTTAATCACTTGATTCTGACTTAGTTTAATTAAAACAGAAGTTCAACTTCACCAATCTAGGGTCCACAAACCCCCAATAGCCTATTGTCCTCACAGCACAGCTACTGTTCTTCGAAATCCCAGAATATCGGGATATTCCTCGGGACCATATCCGGATATTCAATATCCGGATATCCAAAATCCCATATCCGGATATCTAATATCCGGATACTCAAAACCCATATCCGGATATTCATCGAGCACATATCCGGATATTTCACGACAGAATGCAGAAAATGCATTACGTGAAGATATCCTTCCAAGGTTCCATTTTTAACACTTAATTACGTTAAAGCATGCATCTTTATACTGATTAAGGTCCACACCCCAGTTGGTTACTTGATTAACCCATTAAACATGCAAAGATCACACCTTTAACCCATTAAAATACAAGCTCAAGGTAGGTACAACCCATCAAAGCTCAAAACAGAGGCAAGGGTTGCTCTTGGAGCTCACAACTAGCTCCCAAACTCTGACTTGGAGGAGTGCACGAAAATGCACAACAAGGTGGTTACTTTCTTCCCAAAGATGACCACTTGGAGCTTCAACAACCAAGAACAAAACCTCTACACTCCAACCTACTAACTCATCCCCCTCACAAGCTAAACACAGCCACCAACACTCAGAAATAGACCAACAAAGCAGTCCCAAAGCTAGCTCTCACCTTCACCAAGTGTTTAGAAAGAAGAAACAAGCATCAAAGGTGATAACTTGGCCAAGAAATGAAGGGAAGAGCAATGGAGCACTATTCTGGTCAGCCTCCACCAACAACTCACGCTGGAATTCTGTTTTCTAGGGCATTGTGCCCTTACAAAGGTTATTTATAGCCCAAACGCACTTAAACACACAATATTAACTTTAATTGCTACGCTTAGCATTTTAATCCCAAACTTTGAAATCTGAAACTACACATTTTTCTAAGAATTAACATATTTTTCTTATAATTTTCTGAGCACCTTTTCGGTACGCGCTTTTCCAAGCCATTACTTGTTTCTAGCACCAGTTCTCATTATTTGGACTTGAAACTCGTTTTACAAGTCCTACATATTATTCTAGTAATTATCATACACTTATTATAATTTTCCGGGATACTTTTTCGGTACGCATTTATACCGACTAGCAGAACCGGTATCTGCACTTTTCTTCCGAAAAGCGACTTTCAGCATTATTACTCACTTACTATAATTATTAAGGTCAATTATGGAATCATTTTCTAATTTTGCATAATTTATTAATTAAATTCCTTAATTAACGGTGCGGGTTCTTACATTCACCCCACTTTTTTAGGATTTTGACCTCAAAATCAGAAACAAACCTGGTCGAAACTCGGGGTACTGCCGGAGAAGCTCGTCCTCACGCTCCCAAGTACACTCCTCAGGAGTCCTTTCGGTCCACTGCACCTTGACCATCGGAATGATCTTGCTCCTCAGCTGCTTCTCGCTACGATCGAGAATTCTGAGTGGTCCGACGGGAGTCTTCAGGTTCTCCCGAACCTCCACATCATCCGGTTGCACCACGTGCGAAGGATCTGCTATGTACCTCCAAAGCTGAGACACGTGAAACACGTCGTGGATGTTAGCTAAGTTCGGAGGCAAGGCAAGCCGGTAGGCAACAGGTCCTACTCTACCAAGAATCTGGTATGGCCCAAGAAACCGCGGGCTCAGCTTCCTCACTCCGAGTGCCCGTCCAACACCCGTGACAGGTGAAAGTCTCACAAACATGTGCTCACCCTCACTGAACTCCAGTGGTTGATGCTTGACATCGTAGTGGCACTTCTGACGATTCTGCGCCTGCTTCAGCTTTTCCCTGATCATCTGGATCTGCAGGGTGGTATCTAGGACAAAGTCCAAGCCAAACAACTCACGATCCCCAACCTCCGACCAGCAGGTAGGTGTACGACACCTCCTACCGTAGAGCGCCTCGTAGGGTGCCATGCCCAGGCTAGCATGAAAATTGTTGTTATAAGAAAACTCTACCAATGGAAGGTACCTATCCCATGCCGAGCCCTGCTCCAACGTGCAAGCCCGCAACATGTCCTCCAAGGTCTGGATAGTTCGTTCAGTCTGTCCATCAGTCTGAGGGTGATAGGTTGTACTCAGTCTCAACTGCGTACCAAAAGCTCCCTGCAGCGCCTCCCAGAACCGAGACGTGAACTTCGGGTCCCTATCACTGATGATACTCACAGGCACCCCGTGAAGCCTCACAATCTCGCGAACATACAGTTTGGTCAACTGCTCTGTAGTGAAGCTCACCTTCACTGGAAGAAAATGGGCAGACTTCGTCAATCTGTCCACAATGACCTATATCGAGTCACAGCCAACCTGAGTCTTCGGCAGACCCACAACGAAGTCCATGGAATGCTCTCCCATTTCCACTCCGGAATCTCAAGAGGTTGAAGTTTACCAGACGGCTTCTGGTGTTCAATCTTCACTTTCTGGCAAACCAAACACTTGGACACAAAGATAGCAACATCTTTCTTCATGCCCGGCCACCAGAAGTTCTTCTTCAAGTCTTGATACATCTTAGTAGCACCAGGGTGGATAGAAAACTGACCCTTATGGCCTTCTGCCAATAGCTCTTCTGTCAACGGACCTCGAGGAACCACAATCCTCCGCTGGAACAAAAGCAATCCATCATCATTCCAAGACACACTGTCTTGGTTCTTCACATAATCCAGACACTCTCTCGAACTTGTGGCTCTTTAATCTTTTCTAGCAATTCGTTCACAACATCTGATGCTTCCAACCCGAGAAGTACGCTCGCACACGGAGCGGTCACTGCCAAGTGGCGGAACTTCTCAACCACATCGAAGTTACCAAGTAGCAAACTGGATGAACTACTGGATTTCCGACTCAAAGCATCAGCTACCACATTGGCCTTGCCAGGATGATACCTTATCTCGAAGTCGTAGTCCTTTATGAACTCCATCCATCTCCTCTGCCTCATGTTCAACTCCTTCTGGTCGAACAGGTACTTCAAACTCTTGTGGTCACTGAACACCACAAACCTCAAACCAAAAAGATAATGCCTCCAAATCTTGAAAGCAAACACAATCGCAGCCAACTCCAAATCATGAGTCGGGTAGTTCTTCTCATGAGGCTTCAACTGCCTCGAAGCAAAAGCAACAGCTCTACCAGACTGCATCAGCACACAGCCCAGCCCCTTTCCAGAAGCATCACAGTAAAGCTCAAACTGCTCCTCAGGATCAGGAAGGATCAACACAGGTGAAGAAGTCAATCTCTCCTTCAACTCCTGAAAGCACGCCTCACACTCGTGAGTCCACACAAATGGAGTCTCCTTTCAGGTAAGGCGAGTCAAAGGGAGAACCATCGTGGAAAAACCCTTGATGAACCTCCGATAGTAACCTGCCAAACCTAAGAAGCTCCTCACCTCCGTAGCTGTCTTGGGTCTCTCCCAATCCAACATGGCCTCAATCTTGTTGGGATCCACTGCAACTCCATCTGCTGAAATCACATGCCCCAGAAACTTGACTGATTTGAGCCAAAACTCACACTTAGAAGGTTTAGCATAAAGCTTTTTCTCCTTCAGCACTTGCAGAACTATCCTCAGATGCTCCGCATGCTCCTCCTCAGTCTTGGAGTAGATCAGAATATCATCAATGAAGACAATCACAAACTGATCCAAATACGGCTGGAAAATCCTGTTCATGTAATCCATGAACACTGCCGGCGCATTTGTGAGTCCAAACGGAATAACCAAATACTCAAAATGACCGTATCTCGAACGATCCAACAGATCATCAATCCGAGGAAGGGGATACTTGTTCTTGATTGTCACCTTGTTTAACTGCTTGTAGTCGGTGCACAATTGCATTGTCTCATCCTTCTTCTTCACAAAGATAACCGGTGCTCCCCAAGGAGACACACTCGGTCTAATGAAATCTTTCGGCGAAAGATCCTCAATATGCTTCTTAAGCTCAGCCAACTCCGGTGGCGACATCCGATAAGGAGCTAAAGAAATCGGCCCCACACCGGGCAACAAGTCAATGGAGAACTCTATCTCCCGCTGCGGTGGAAACTCAGGGATCTCCTCAGAAAACACCTCTAGGAACTCCCCCACCACAGGAATTCCAGTGATATCCTCCTGTGTTCCACTCACCAAACCACCCAACATGACATAACCCAATGCCCCTACTTGAAACGCTCTCCTGGCCTGAAGCAGTGAAATGTATGGCGAGGAACTAGCGGTGGAATCACACGGAGACATCACCACGCGCTTTGCACAGCAATCAATCAATGCACAGTTTCTAGACAACCAATCCATGCCCAGAATAATCTCAAGGTTGGCCATTGGAAATTCTATCAGATCTACCAAGAACTTACAGCCATCCCACTGAAACGCTACATCGCGATGTACAGTGGTAGAATCAAACATCTCTCCGGTGGCGGTAGTCACCCGCAACGATGGAGAAAGCACAGCACTGGGCAACTCAAGCCCCAAAGCAATCGGGGTAGCAACAAACGAATGAGTAGCCCCAGAATCAAAGATAGCATCGACAAAAGAATCACCAATAGACACAATACCTCTGACAAGGTTCGGAGCGCGGTCCGACTGCTGCCTATCCAGTGTATACACTCTCCCAACAGAAGGTGGCACTGTAGGTGCCGAAGAAGATGCCATCGGAACCATCTGCAAAGGAACTGCCTGAACAGCTGCAGCCCTCGTCGTCGACGACGGACAATCTCTAGAGAAGTGGCCCTCCTTGCCACACTTGAAGCACAGCAACTGCCCCGTAGCACAGCGTCCCACATGCTCCTTCCCACATCCCGAACATCTCGGAGTGGTAGGAGGCCTAGCAGAACTCCCCTGATGTGAAACAGCTCTCTTGAACTGACCAGGCGCCTGCCTAGTCGCTAACTGCTTTCCTTTGCCCTTATCAGCAAACCTTCTGTCCTTCCAAGAAGTAGGAGCAGGAGTGGAACCACATGTTCCCTTGCTCTCCTCAACCTTGGCCCTCTTGCCCTTGCTTGCCACACAAACATCCTCGATGTCCTTACACTGCTGAACCAGTGTACCAAAATCCCTCGAAGCAGCACCAGCAAGATGCTCAGCAATCACCTCACTAAGTCCCTTGCGGAACTTAGCTGCCAGAAACAACGGAGTAGGAGGAACCATCCGGAAGTGTGCAAACTTCACTAGCTCATTAAACTTAGCCAGCTACTCATCAACAGACATCGAGCCCTGTACCAAACGATCAAACTCTCCCTGCTTCCTCTCCTGCGCATCATAGGGAAAGTATCGGCCCAGAAAGCACTCCTCAAAGAATGGCCACGTCATGACACGGCCCTGCATCTCAAAAGCACGAGAGGTGTGCGTCCATCACTCATGGGCATCGCCCTCCAGCATGTAGGTCGAGAACATCAGCTTCTGTGGGTCAGTACACTGCATAACCCGAAAGATCTTGTCCAACGACTCAAGCCATCTCGCAACAGCAATAGGATCCAAAGACCCCTCAAACATAGGTGGCTTATGCTTCCTGAAAGCATTCAGCCGGCGATCGATCATATCACGATCCTCAACAATCCCCACAAGGGGCTCCCCCGTCTTAGCGGCATGAGTAGCACTGCCGATGTGACTATGGCTCTCCTCCTGAACACTAGGTGGAGGCGGTGGCGGTGGTGGCGGTGGTGGTGGAGCCTGGCCAATAGCAGGACCAGCTCTCATCTCCTCCAACATGACTCTCATCATCGTCATGTTCGCCATCCTGTTCGCCTCGAGGACTTCCTCAGTGGTCCTCCGGTTCGCTTCACGAACCTCAGCTGCGGCTATCTGGTTCGCCTCGCGAACAGCTTCCATCATTGCCGCGTTGGCCAATCTAGTGGCCTCCTGATCGGCTAACCTAGCCGCCTGCATCTCAGCCAATGCAGTAAGGATCGGATCGGGTTGATCCTCAGAAGTCTCTCGTGTTCTCCCGAACCTTACCATGACTCTGCACAAGTTACACAAATTATGAGTTGATCAAGCCCACGCAATGTGATCACATATACAACATCATAATAAAATTCGACGGAGTAAACACAAAGACAGACACAACCAACAACCTAGCAATTGCAATACATACAGGCTTTTCCCTCGAACCATTGCTCTGATACCATAAATGTAACACCCCGTATATATCAGGTAATGTTATCATAATATCGTATTAAGCTGCGCTTAATTAAAAATGCGGAATTACTTTTTCTTTTCAATTATGATGCCATTAACATTACCAACTTGCTTAATAATCAATTAATAAAACATCGCCTGTACGTAATTGCAATAAAACAACTAACTGAAATACCTCATAACATAGATAATATAAGTGTGGCTCTAGTCACGGAACTACAACAATGTAGACCGGACCATCTAACAGTTTATACAACTCCAATCTAAAAAGTACTAACAGAGAGTGTCATGGACAATCCCCGTGCTCACTCAAATAAGGCAAAATGCCCAACATTAGTCTCAACAACAACATAATGATAAAAGGCATAAAACATAATCAGCATCAATATCCAGTCATGCTAGCAAATAAGCAGAAACAACATAATCAGCTAAGCTCCGGCCTCCTGCCGCCTGAGGCATCAGTACCCATACTACCTGATCCTGAAATAAGCATTCCCCAAACGTGGGGTAAGATCTCTAATCTAGAAATCTCAGTAAGTCAGTGAGTCCTCAAGGATCTTCCACCCTAAGCTCACTTACATGTGCAATATAAGTTCAAAAGCAGTTTATCATTTATCATTTCTAAAACAATGCAATGCAGCAGATAATCATGCCATGTGTGTCAATACTAATCTACTGGCCAGAGATAGTGTAGGTATACGTCTATCACCTACACACCGTGCAAGTACCACTTGCATTCACCCCGGTACACCGTCTTGTATGGCGCTACATACTCAGGCTTCCCGTCAAGATGAAACAACACATGCATATTAAAAGCCATTACATGTAAATTTCAATCAACATGTCAAATATCCAAAAGCATATACACAGCATGCATAAACCATACCCCCATGGGACATGGTGGAATCACAACATGGCTAAACCGAGGACACGAAAGCTTACCTTGCAAGCTAACTCCAAAAGCCAAGAGTCCACAGCTCAAAGTCCAAACACAGCAGATTCACAATCTGTTATGGACCAACAATACATCAACAACATGCACCACAAGCATACAATATTAAGACAACGCCTTTCCATACGTTTAACGTCTTAAGGCTCCATACCAAGCCATAAGTCCTTAATCACTTGATTCTGACTTAGTTTAATTAAAACAGAAGTTTAACTTCACCAATCTAGGGTCCACAAACCCCCAATAGCCTACTTTCCTCACAGCACAGCTACTGTTCTTCGAAATCCCAGAATATCCGGATATTCCTCGGGACCATATCTGGATGTTCAATATCCGGATATCCAGAATCCCATATCCGGATATCTAATATCCGGATACTCAAAACCCATATCCGGATATCACATATCCGGTTATTCATCGAGCACATATCCGGATATTTCACGACAGAATGCAGAAAATGCATTTCGTGAAGATATCCTTCCAAGGTTCCATTTTTAACACTTAATTACGTTAAAGCATGCATCTTTATACTGATTAAGGTCCACACCCCAATTGGTTACTTGATTAACCCATTAAACATGCAAAGATCACACCTTTAACCCATTAAAACACAAGCACAAGGTATGTACAACTCACCAAAGCTCAAAACAGAGGCAAGGGTTGCTCTTGGAGCTCACAACCAGCTCCCAAACTCTGACTTGGAGGAGTGCACGAAAATGCACAACAAGGTGGTTCCTTTCTTCCCAAAGATGACCACTTGGAGCTTCAACAACCAAGAACAAAACCTCTACACTCCAACCTACTAACTCATCCCCCTCACAAGCTAAACACAGCCACCAACACTCAGAAATAGACCAACAAAGCAGTCCCCAAGCTAGCTCTCACCCTCACCAAGTGTTTAGAAAGAAGGAACAAGCATCAAAGGTGATAACTTGGCCAAGAAATGAAGGGAAGAGCAATGGAGCACTATTCTGGTCAGCCTCCACCAACAACTCACGCTGGAATTCTGTTTTCTAGGGCATTGTGCCCTTACAAAGGGTATTTATAGCCCAAACGCACTTAAACACACAGTATTAACTTTAATTGCTACGCTTAGCATTTTAATCCCAAACTTTGGAATCTGAAACTACACATTTTTCCAAGAATTAACATATTTTTCTTATAATTTTCTGGGCACCTTTTCGGTACGCGCTTTTCCAAGCCAGTACTGGTTTCTAGTACCAGTTCTCATGTTTTGGACTTGAAACTCGTTTTACAAGTTCTACATATTATTCTAGTAATTATTATACACTTATTATAATTTTTCGGGATACTTTTTCGGTACGCATTTATACTAACTAGCAGAATCGGTATCTGCACTTTTCTTCCAAAAAACGACTTTCAGGATTATTACTCACTTACTATAATTATTAAGGTCAATTATGGAATCATTTCCTAATTTTACATAATTTATTAATTAAATTCCTTAATTAACGGTGCGGGTTCTTACAAGTAGGGAAATGAGATATATAGAGAAATGATTGGAAAGATAGATAAAGTGAGATAGGTAGAAAAATGTAAAAAAAGTTATTTGGTGGGGAAAAACTTTACTGGGAAAATTAGGTAACTTTATGAAATCAACAGTGCATTAAAAGCCAGATAACCGATTTTCCGAAAAATCCCACCTTCAAATTGGGTTTCTAAACAGTGCAGATATCTATGTTTCTCATAAATCCAGACAAATTGGATAGATGGATTTTTGGTGAAAAACGTTGAAACAAACATGATGTTTCTAAAAGCCATACTTGAAATAGATAGATATCCACTGAAAAGCTCCCAACCAAACACCACCTTAAATCTAACTAAGATGCTAATGTGGCACATTAAATTAGCCACTGATTACGTGTTTCACTAGGACACCTCTTTGGCAGTCTGGAGTTGCTTTGTTTAGGGAAAATGGCTCCTGGCTTTAGACTCTTGAGGATTGGGCCCTTCGTATCTGGGGCCTTTACTAAGGGTCTTGCACAAACTCCATATCTAATTATGTTCTATTTTATAATAAAACAGAGAAAAAAATGTGTATCATTTTAAAAGATGTAAAGTTATATTATTTTAAATGATAAAGAAGGAAATAGGGTAGACAAAAAAATATAAAGATGTGAGTCCCACCTCTTAATGAGAGTAAAATGACATAAGTTGTGTCATTTTAAAGGATAAACATTTTTTCCCTAAAACAAAACTCAAGTGTTGTGTACCAAATGGTGGTAGCTCAGTCGGCGCATGGGAGCTAAGCAGGTGGAGGTGAGAGCATGTGTTCGAATCTTCCCAGTACCACATTTGGGAGGAATTTAAAGCCTTAATCCTGGACCCGCCCCGAATCGGATTAGTTGCGAAGCAATGAACCGATCAGAATATTTTCAAAAAAAAAAAACTCAAGTGTTGTGTTTTTCTATCTTTCTAAAACGTTAACAAAACAATACCTGGAGTTGGTTTGCTAAAGGATTAATAAAATTATAACATTTGTAAGACTTTTGTTTTATAAATTAACAATACATATGATATCGAGTATTGTTCAAGGTCCATTAATGTATCCATCTCGAGGAGGCGTCAATGTTCGAGATAAAAGGCGTCAATGTTTAGAATATGACAAAACTTGCCCCTTAGTTTTCAAGCTCTGTTGTATGCTCAAGAGTCTCAGACCAACACTTTCGCAATATTGAGCCATACCAAAGTTTCCTAAGTTTACATTTTGCAACCACTTGGGTTCAGAATTATTGACAAACTGCACATGCACCTCTACTTTTCCAATACATCTTAAACACCAGCGAGTTATGAGGGCTAAACTTTCAAAATGCCAACTACTTTTCAGGTTAACATCGTATCTACTTAAAGGTGAAAGATAAGATAAAACTTCATAACAAAACCTCTATGCAGTTTGCTGAGGTGAAAAAGAGAAACACAACTTTTATTTTTATAAAATAGAGAACTAGATGTCTCGATTCTTATCTTGCAAGCTAGTAAACTTTGAGGGTTCCGTTACAAATATCATGTTCAATGGCAATGCTGGAAAGTAGAACTACTCCTCGCCCACCAAAAAAAAAAACCTACTCCACAATTTTGCACATAATAACCTCTTATGAAGTGTTGCCTTGCCGATATTGCATATCATAATTTTTATGGAAAAAAATATCTAATATTATTTTAAACAATTTTATCTAATATTATTGAAATATGATCGTTTGGGATTGAAAAATTAAAAAATTAGAATGATAAAAAATATTATAACCCTAAAATAAATTTAAATTACAAATACACCATGATTTCCGCTCCAAATGACATCATTTTGGTAAACATTAGATAAAATTATCTAAAATAACTTTTAAAAAAACAAATATATTATATATCACTTTGACAAACAAGAAAGAGTGAACATAATATCCCAGCTTTATAATGTATATCATATACCCTAAAATAAATATATTATATTATTTTAAAAAATTAAATAGGCCAGCCTACAAGACCTTAGGTCAGGCTTCACAAAATTAGCCTATGACCTACTTGTTAAAAAGATTTTATCTTATAAGTCTAAGTCTACTCTACTTTTAAACATAGGCTGGACTAGACCAAGCTCAACGTAAATCGAGCTGTAGGCTAGATCAGGCCAGGCTGACTCATTTACACCCCTGACTAAAACGAAAGATAAAAATTAATCTCGTAACATAACAAATTTTTAACCCTTATTATAAAGCCACAATAAACTTAGAAGTCTTCTCTTATTAATTTGACTTCTGCATTGTATTCTCTTTTCCCTTATTTACCAAATCTGCCCTCAGCCCTCAAAGTAGCCAACCCCACTTTGTCAGCATATATTCTTTTCCTCACACTAACAAAAAAAGAAACAAGGAACCATCCGATAAAGAAATAAGAAGGAAAGAGCCACAATAAAAGGCTTTGGCACATTCAATGTGGCAACTCAACATCCTGCACATTCATTTAATGCCCCATTAACACCCTTAATAATTTTGCCTTTGTTATCAATAAAGACTAACCTTCTTTTACACCTACCCGTAATCCAAACTTCAGTCATTCATGTATCAATTCGAGTGCTTAACTCGTTGAGATATGCATTTTTTATAACTATAACTATAAGGCATTATATATATATATATATATATGAGATAGGATCCTTTGACACCGGTGTTAAATTTCAAATTTGACACCTCATCTGATAGTCGTTAGATCAAAAAAGATCAATAGTGTCACATGCTTACAAATCAGAGTCGTTGACCTTTTTTGATCTAACGGCTATCAGATGAGGTATCAAATTTGAAATTTAACACCGGTGTCAAAGGATCCTACCTATATATATATACGTGTGTTTTACTTCTCTCATGTTGTATGAGAGAAGTTATCTCATGTTGTGAGATAAATTAGGTGGGGTCCACCAATTTTTAAAAAAAGAAAAAGAAAAGAAAAGAGAGGCACGTCTTTTTATGTGAGTGTAAAATAAGAGAAAAGTCTTATGTGACATAAGAGTATAATTTCTCTATATATATATATATTGTTTTACATCTAATCAAAAAGTATAATCATGTATGTACCTTTATAATGTTATTTTAATATATCTAATACTTACAAAACAATTTTACATATTTCATGATTTTTAACACCAAAAATCAGACTTAAACTTTGTAGGTTAAATATTTGGATCCCTTCCATTTATATTAATGTATACTTGTTTATAATTAATGGGTCATGGATCTCACTCTTATTTTTTCTCTCTCCAATCATTTATGATCTCTTTTATTATTTTATTTCACTAACATAAAATAATTTATCTACATCAACATAAAAAAAAGATTTCTCATAATTAATATAGTTTATACACAATTTTTATTTTACTAAGTAGTTTAAAGCACTGGTACGGATTTAGCAATTGAACAAATTGGAAAAAGAATTCCTTTTAATTGTAAAAGTTAGTTGAGTACAAACATTATCTACTACTTTTCCTTCAAAATTTAAATAAACTCACATACCATATGTGAAAAATGATAACTTGAAGTAAGAGTCACATTCACACATAAAGAATGCGAGTTCAATCTCTGCTTAAAAAACAATATTGAATATCACTCTCTTTTCATGGTAAGTGGTCAGCATGTGAGCTAGCTGTTCCTAATCATGGTATTGGTAAAGGTAATAAGTAACAGTGATACAAACTTAAAAAAAGACAAGGATTCCTACGGTTTTAAAGAAACTAGAGAAGGTGCGTCATCCATTCAATCTTATTAAAACCAGACTGGATTGGCTGAGATCCGAACAATTGAATCGGCAATCTGACCACTAATTTGGCGCGGATTCAGGGAGGCGAGTATAATATTATCCATTAAACTAGAATACTTTAATGTTTATATTATTTTTATTTATATATTTATTTATATATTTTGCATAAATTCAATTCAACCAATTCTATTAATAATTTATTGATAATCCAATAACGTGATATCTTGATCAAGATTCAAGACAATAACCGAATTTTGTAATACTGATTCAACTCCTCAAATCATGTTATTATATTTTTAAAAAAATTATTTAAGGGACGACATCTTATGCAGTTATTATTTTTGTTGGATAAATTACAAGAAAAACAATCATATTTGAGCTGGAAAAATCTATTTCATAGTGAAACTAACACTCCCAAACAAAAAATTTTAAATTCACATACCCAAAACATTACTTAAGCATAATCATGAAACTATCCTATATAGTTATGTTTTCTTATGTTGCTGGAATCAACTATTCTTTTCTCACAATCACAAGAAAAATTGTGCAATGTTTTTTTTAAAATAAAAAAAAAATTCATGAACCCACGATTTCTCTATATGCAGAAAAATTGAAGTGTCTCCCAGGAGTAAATTTATTAAAGCCATAGTTATTTTATTACTGCAGAGTTCGTATTTTATAGATTATAAAATAATAGAATGAACATGTGTGCATTGCGGTGCACTGTTCACAGTTACTTCTGCTTTGGAAATGTCTACAAAGCAACTGGGGCCCGTATAGATCCTTTGATGCCGAGAAAAAGCAAACGCTAAGTGGGCCATACCCTTCAAATATTTAAGTCCCGGAAAATTCTCTTCCTTTTGAAAAAAATATTCCATAATTAGTAACATGATTGGCATTGATTAAACTGAAAAAAAAAGAAATTATTATTTTTCTTTTTTTGGAAATATAAATTATTATTGTTTACCAAATAAATACAAACATTTCGCGTAAATTAAAGATTTACATAATTTATTAATAAATGTATTAGTACATTTTTTTTTGGGGGGGATTGCAGGTACTTTCAAATGCTGTGTCTGTGCTAACAACAACGTCACAAGAGCATTCCCAATCTTTATCTGAATTTCTTACCCTTTCTATCCCTCTGTTATGGATAGGAATTTGGAAACGAAGTTCACCAAGAAATGTACCATTGGGGTCCACGTCATTAATTACCATGCCTTAACAATGAAAATATAGGGTAAAATAGTTCCAGCACCGAATAGACCAATGTAACTCCCTCTGCTATGCTTTGCTGTGATCCCCAATAAGGACTTCCACAGTTGTTCAGTTTCATTGCTCCATGGGCCTCTCACTTCGGAATTTGTGGGCCCCACGTGAGTTATAGATGAATTGAGTTAAAAGGGTAGTTCTGTAACTCAACAATAGTGTTCCAAATTAAAAGAAAGTTACCAAAAATAAAAAAATAAAAAAATTATGTCACAGAAAAGAAGAGAGCGTTACCTAAGGGAGCACATCTGTTTTTTCTTTGTTTTTTAAATATTCATGCTTTTGTTCACTTTATATCTGCACTTTACTTTGTTCTGAGTTCTTCTTCTACTTCCTCCTTTCTTTCTTTCTTTCTTTCATCTGTGTTTTTTTCCTCAGTTTTTCTTCCTGTGTCCTTCCTAAAGCACTTTGTCAGAAGAAGCTTCAACAATGGCTGACATTACTCATCTACCAATGGAACAACTGCAGGACCTTGAATACTGCATAGACTCTAATCCTCCATGGGGTAGTATTTTCCTCTATCTCTCTCTCTCTCTCATTTGGGTTTGTATGTTTTCATCTTTTCATAATCTCCACACATGCACAAAGGACTTCTGAGTTTCTCTGTAGTTTAAAGCTTCTTACCCCACTCCTCATTCTATTGTTTTTTATTTTATTTTATTGCTTCTAATGTTCCTTTTCACTCTCTTCTGTCTCTATGTCCTTATAAAAAATGAGCTTGTTAAGAAAAGTAAGCTTTTCCAGTTTTGAAGCATCATGACAATGTTTTGGCACTTCTCCAATTACAAGTGACTTCCTTTTTCCATGACAAACTCAAACGGATTCAAGAAATGATAGAAAGCTCTTTGCTTTTCTTGTGTTAAAGCTCTTCCATATGTTGGGTTTTTCAACATGGGTTTTTAGCTCCTGAAAGCTTTTAAGAAGTGTGTGACTAGGCATTCGCTTTGGTTCGGAAGATATGCACTAAAATTTCAAATTGTTAATGTTGTTGAGATAGAGTGGGACACTGCGCTTTTCTGTTAGGATTTTTTTTAAAAAACAAAAACATTTTCTCCTTTCTCTTTGGTTATGTTTGGTGGTGAGGTTAATTTTTTATTTGAAAATAAAATCCTTACCATAACGTTCTGATGATTTTTTTAATAGACATGCATTTCATTATCATATGTACTAGTCCTTAGCTATGAAATAGTAACAACCATAGCAAAATAAGGTTAGCAATCATGCATTATATGGTTTTTTACCCTTTTACCCTGTCATTGTAGAGCACTTTCTTATACTCCCCGCGTGGTAACATGAGGTTAAAGTAATGGCCCCGCATATATATAATCTATATCTTACCCTTTATTTATTTGAAGTATTTCGCCCGTTAAACACATTCATTACTACTGTGTGTGTGTATATATATATATATATATATATATATATATATATATATATATATATATATATATATTGTGGGGTTCTTGGTCGTGTTATGAGAAATCAAGTCAAATTGTTTAGTTGGCAGGTTTAAGCCATCAGGGTTTTCTGTGAACTGTTATGCGAAAGGAAGTTCTGAACTGAAGCTAAAAAAGTTTGTGGAACTTGGTACAACTAAGAAGTGAAGGATCTAGTCACTGCTGTCATAATGATATATATTTAATGATTTTAATTTCCCTGACTTGCAGTTTAATGCTCCATAAGCAGTAACTTCCCAGGAGTTTTATGGTTGCGGGACCCACCATTGATTATGATGGTTTCCAATATTTTTTTACAATAAAGATCCCTCTCCTGCTATTCCTTAAGATGAGAGAATCCTTATCAAAGTCCCAGCCTGGTTTCTAGCAGTTGTTACACTGAACACTAAGAACCTTTATCTTTTTTGTTTGTTGAGGGTAGAATTATATCTTTATTTCTTTCTATTCTTTGTTGCAAAAAGTGAAGATGGGTGTCCAATGTTATGACGGTCCTATGAGGAGTATAACTGTGGAAAACGGATTAGTAAATATCCACCCACCTTCAAAGCAATCAATAGTATGATATGAATATATATATATATATATATATATATATATATATATATATATATATAGGGGAGGGATCATTTGACTCCAGAGTAAGATTTAAAAGTCTTACTCCTCATCCAGCTCTTGATTTCCGTTCATCCAACGGTTAACATTTAATAAGTAACAACAATTAATTAATTATTAATTTTAAATAAATGCTAACCGTTGGATGAACGGAAATCAAGGGCTGGGATGAGGAGTAAGACTTTTAAATCTTACTCTGGAGTCAAATGATCCCTCCCCATATATATATATATATATATATATATAACACCAAACATTGGTGCCACTTAAGGGCCATGACATGTTGATTATGAGAAGTGAGTTTTGAGACATTTAAGATTTCAAAAATTAGGCCTTCTTTATTTTTGGGGTTTGAAATTTGTAAACATATTCTTCAGTATTTCAATTCCAAAGCCCCTAGGAGCGCTCTGGGGATGAGGGGCTTAGTTTCAAACCGCCACCATTGTATAAAAAAAAAAAAAGTATTTTAATTCCAATATGGGGAATTGTGGTGTTGCAGTATTGCAAGAAATATATATATATATATGATGTTGTAAAAGTTATAAGGTCCAACTGCTTGATCATTGAATATAATCTATGTCAAGATTGAACTGCTTCAACGTTGAAAAAGCATATAATTCATGTTGAAATATAGAACATAGGGTATTTGGACAGTTTGCAGGTATAGATTCTTGTATAGCCATGTTTTCTCTTCACATTATCTATCATCTTTTTTTTTCTTCTTATCTCACCTTGAATGCCATGTCTTGCAGCTGAAACCATCCTATTAGCATTTCAAAATTACATATTGATGCTGGGCACAAGTGTGATGATCCCTTCATTGCTAGTTCCAGCTATGGGAGGAAGTTCTGTAAGTTGAATTTCTGTTTCCTTGTGTTCTTCCTTCCATTCAACTTCATTTTTATTGCCTTGAAAGCTTATGCTTAGTTTTGAAGTCCTTCATTCATGAAATCCATTTGGACTTGTAATTACATATTCATCCAATTCATTATTGTAGCACTTAGTTCTAGGTTTCAATTATTTTGTCCATTTTTTCTCTACAAGTTCAAATTTTAGCCAAGATGATCTTTGCAGGAACTGTCAATTTCATGTGAGAAGCAATTATTGCTTTGGTGCTGATTTTTATTTATTAGTGATTTGGTTTCTTGTTCAATCAGGGTGACAAGGCACGGGTAATACAGACCCTGCTTTTCGTAGCCGGGATTAACACACTTCTCCAAGCACTTTTTGGAACAAGACTACCTGCAGTTGTTGGAGGTTCATTTGCATATGTAATTCCAATTATTTATATTATAAATGACTCCTCATTGCAACGAATTACTGATCCTCATGAAGTAAGTTTCCGGCTTGCTTAGAAATATACTTAAATTGCTTTCTTATTTAGTTGTGTATTGAAAGAGAACTTCCCATGTGATTGGTTTGCAGAGATTTATACATACAATGAGAGCTATACAGGGAGCTCTAATTGTTGCCTCAAGTATTCAGATAGTTCTGGGTTATAGCCAAGTCTGGGGACTTTTTTCAAGGTATTCTAGTTGCATGTAACATGTTTGAAAATTCAAAAAAAAATTAAAAAAAAAAATGTTCAAGCATTTACATCTATATGAATCTTCTCTTCAGATTTTTCAGTCCTCTTGGCATGGCTCCTGTAGTTGGATTGGTTGGATTAGGATTAATTCAACGAGGCTTTCCTGCGGTAGGTGTGGCTCAAATCTCTATTTTATTTGTCATGATCTTTTTAGTAAATCTTTACAAACAATCTAATGTCATTGCAATTTGAATGTATATCATATTATAATCTAGAAGGAAGATTATTCTGAATGGTCACCTTAAAAAGAACAATATTTAAGGAACACAATAAGCTTATTTTCTTTATTATTTTTCATTTCAGTTAGGGAATTGTGTAGAAATTGGTATACCGATGCTGTTGTTGGTTATTGGGTTGTCACAAGTAAGTGATTTAGTATAACCTGAGCATAGTGATGTTTATCAAATTATTATTACTTTCTTTTAGATAGACTAATTTGGTGTAAATTGCAGTATCTAAAGCATGTGAGACCATTCAGAGACATTCCTATCTTTGAACGTTTTCCGGTTTTGATTTGTGTCACAATTGTTTGGATCTATTCTGTAATATTGACTGCCAGTGGAGCTTACCAGCATAAACCTGCCGTAACACAGAATAGTTGTCGTACAGACAGAGCTAATTTAATATCTACTGCCCCATGGTACATCATAATTCAATTTCATTTCTTCTGATATGTTTAAAAGTTTTGGTGAGTTCTCAGTTTTCTTTTCATGCTTATAGGTTCATGTTCCCATATCCTCTCCAATGGGGCCCACCCACATTTTCTGCTGGTCATTCATTTGCTATGATGTCTTCTGTTATCGTCTCAATGGTGGAGGTATCTATTTTATATTCCTAGTTTTCTTTTATCATGTTCTATTCCCACTTCTCAATAGTTTGCCAAGGCAACTGGTATTCTGGTTGCATTCTGGCTCATATAAAAGGGAAAACCCCAGTGGACAAGTCTCCCCAACTTGCGAGGGTAGGGGTGATGGTTGATTGTACGCAACCTTACATTTGTATATTTGCAAAGAACTGTTTTCCATACTCGAACCTTTGACCTTCTAGTTACAATGACCTTACCGTTGTTCCAAGACTTTCTTTTAGGATTTCGTCTCATATGCCGAACTTTATTATGTCACCTGTATTATGTCCAGAAACCAGTGTTTCTATAACTACTGTATTCTCATGTTGAAACTTCTTTAAGGAGTGGTAAAGTGTTTTCCCCCTACTAGTATTCAAAGGGGATTTACAATCATCATTAGACCCCTCCTTCCCTTCTCTCTGTGTGTCTATTATGGTGAATTTTCGACAGTGGCTTGACCATTAACTGCTTTTTGCAGTCAACTGCTGCATACAAGGCAGCATCTCGTTTGGCGATCGCCACTCCACCTCCTGCTTATGTGTTGAGCCGCGGCATTGGTTGGCAGGTAAGTTAGTGGTTGGCAAAATTGGTTTAGTTACTAACTATGGAATTGCCTAAGGTTATGCCTGATCATTAATTTGGACAGTGATAAGGCATCAATCCTGTGACTTTTAAGTATTTCAGCATTCATTTTAGTACTAACAATAGTTAAGAGGTGATCTTGTTTATTTTGTATAGGGGATTGGTATCATGCTTGATGGTCTTTTTGGAACAGGGACGGGTTCTACTGTTTCTGTGTAAGTTGCCCTTCAGTGAATTGCAACTACACAAGTTGCTTCCTGTGTATGATCTTTTTACTTTCTATAGTAGCTTGATCAGCATCATGACTGGTTATTCTAGGGAAAATGTGGGACTCCTTGGCCTAACTCGAGTTGGAAGTCGCAGAGTTGTTCAGATTTCAGCTGGTTTTATGATATTCTTCTCCATTTTAGGTGGGTATTGATGTTTCTGAGAGCAGTCTAGTTCCAAAAATCGCGTAATCAAAACGGTTCGGGTTTTATAGTGTGACAATTAGGGATAAGAAAAAAGAAGACAGTTTGACTTGAGTTCTTTTGCCTTTTTTTTCTTATGATATCTGCAGGGAAGTTTGGAGCTGTGTTTGCATCTATACCCTTCCCAATATTTTCTGCGTTGTACTGCATTCTCTTTGGCCTTGTGGGTATGTCATGATCTTGTGTGAGATTTAGGTTCCATGCATTGTTCATGTTCCTCTATTCACTAATGCTTTTCCTTGTGCATCAGCTGCAGTTGGCATATCATTTCTTCAGTTCACGAACATGAACTCTATGAGAAATCTTATTATCACTGGGCTCACATTGTTCCTTGGAATATCCGTTCCTCAATTTTTCAATCAATACTGGTCTGGTTCACACCATGGCCCTGTTCATACTAATGCTGGATGGGTGAGTTTCCCTTCCTACTCAAAACTGGTATGCATTTACAGTACACGTGTTGCCAAAATGCCAATAATGTTACTTTTATTTCATCTTGATAAGAAATTTGGAGTTTCAACTTCAGCGGTGGTAAGATTGTTCTTTTGTGACTGGAAGGTCACGTGTTTGAGTATGAAGACAGCCTCTTTGCGAAAAATGAAAGATAAAACTACATATAATTGACCCTCACCCTTATATTTGCAAAGTCAGGGAGTCTTGTGAACAAGTGTTTTTTACTTTTTTGAAGACAATAAGAAATTTGAAGTTTGGGCATTTGAGTTTTGTTTGGTATGTAGATCCCAAATGTATGATATTAGTTGGTTCATGTAACCCGTTCGTTCATAAACTAATCAAAATATCCAATAGCTATGAGCTTTTACATTGGACTATCATTTTCTTTCATTTAGTACTTTGGTATTAATTAATGCTCTTGATGCTAATTTATCACCATTGCAGTTCAATGCATTCTTGAATACCATATTCTCTTCACCAGCTACAGTGGGATTGATTGTAGCAGTGTTCCTTGACAACACTCTTGAGGTTGAAAGGTCAAAGAAAGATAGAGGAATGCCATGGTGGGTGAAGTTTAGAACATTTAGAGGTGATAACAGAAATGAAGAATTCTATAATTTGCCATTCAATCTCAACAGGTTCTTCCCACCTACTTAATAATCTTGAGGAAAATGAAAGACAGGGTAGATCAGATTTTATTGGAGCTGCACATTCCAGAATTGATGACTAACAAATGCTATTTTCCTTTACCATCACCCATCTTTTTTTGGGACCATTTTTTCTTCTTTTTGGGACCATGTAAACCTTGGTCCAGCACAGAAAAATTGTAAAGCATTTGGGACCGTGCTCTGTGGATGCAATAAAGTAAAATTTTCCCTTCTTTTTACTCCCTCTTGTTGGTGGATACGAAGCTGGCAAAGCTCTTCTAAGTGGAAGCAAAAGCAAATAAAATTGCTACTTAATAATGAGTAAATGACCTAGAGTCAACAATTGAATTTAGTCAATTTAATATATATATATATATATATATATATATATATATATATATATATATATATATATATATGAAAGTTCGAAATGGCCTTGAAGGCCGATGCATGCAAGAGGGAAAAACAAAATTTTTCTTTGCGGAATATACATGCACATCAAGATCATGCTTTAGGAAAGCATGATGTTACCTTGTTCGTGAAATCACCAGATGATCAAGGCCGGTCTGAAGGGTCCAGACCCTCTAACGTTGATCCACACCACCCACTCGTCTAGGTGCAAGAACTCCTTCTTGTGAAGCCACCGGATGATCACCACAAAGAGGCTTGCTAGGCGCTCTATGTGTGAAGATGGAGGCTAGGTGAAAGTGTTTGAAAAAGTGAAGCTCTCAATGTGAAAGCTTCACAAGTGGCGCAGGAGAGAGGAGAGAATAGGCTAGGTTTTCAGAAAAACCCTTGGAGGAACAACTACCACATAGGTGCATAAGAGGAGAGTATTTAAAATAAAATACCAATCAGATTTTTCTCCTAAAAATCTGATCATTAGGCGCCAGATTGGAGAGAGAGAGAAGTGAAGCAATTTTATTTCAAAAATTGCTAACAGTCTCCTAGAATATTCTCTTGAGAATTGGTTCAAAAACCTATTCAAAATTCTGATCAGAAATCTTCATAAGATCAGCTATATGGTGCGCCCCATATAGCCCAAAAAGGTGACCAGATACATCTGAGTAGTTGCATTCAAATTTGAATCAACTTACTCAGATTTTCTCCCAACTGACTGAATCTTGTCCAAAAGATTCTCTCATGATACTAGTGATTTGTTCCAACAAGATCTCATCTTATCCTTTTGTTATGAAACAACCTTTCATAGGCAATTCAAATTCAAATTCAAATTCAAATATTTGAATTCAAACATTCAAATATTCAAATTCAAATGTTCAAACATTCAAATTCAAAATTCAAATTTAAAATTCAAATTTCAAAATTCGAATTCAAAATCCAAATTTCAAAATTCAAATTTCAAATTCAAAATTCGAATTTCGAAATTCAAATTCAAAATTCAAAATTTCAAAATTCAAACTTCGAATTCCAAAATTCAAAATTTAAATGTTTAATAATTAATTTAACTAATTAAATTAATTAGTAATGTCTTGGACTATCCAAACTCATTACAATGAACCATGCGCCCTCCACCCCTTTAGGTGGAGTTCCAAACAACTTCTTGGGCTAATAACTATTATTAGGCCCAATACCTTTAATGCTAGAGCATCTAGACAATTAGGTGTTTGTGTGTGACCCATTAGGTTCAACTTAGCCACTGACATAAATGGGCTTGGGCCAATAAGCCCACAACCCATCTAATGACAACACAGAGCACTAGCAATGCTTTGTGGCCCCAGAACTAGTTAGATTAATGATTTGATCATCCTATTAAACATATTTGGTTGCCGTATATATTTCCTTTCGTCTCGGTTACCTTCCCATAAAACCTAGGGTAAGGCTTTACAAAAAAAAAAAAACCTAGGGTAAGGAAGCGTATCAACCCCTGCGGTTTAGGGTAAGCTTTATTCGAAATAGGGAATCTTCAATTTACAGACTCTAAAGGCAGATCATCTCATAATCTCTTTTACTATGTATAGATTCTCGAGTTCCTGTAAATGTTATCCCGATTTCTCCGGTTTACAGATAACCTAATCTCTCACAAAGATTTGACGAATTCCTTCAGCTTATCACCCTAGCCCTGTGTTCTTTCAGGATAAGCCCAACAATATACCTATGAGTCTCCATGTTTCAGGCAGACGAGGTGCACAATCAAAGCATGCCTTCTAGAACACAGTCTAGGTAATAACTTCTGGTCTTAGGAAAGACATACCCAAATATAAAGAGACTACTCTAATGATACTCTCTGTGACAGTTCCTCATAGAGTCTCTTTGTGGGTCCGTTCAGTGCGAGCTATACCCTTATAGGTCCACCCACGACTTTAGCTAAGACATCTCCATATCTGTAGCACATGAGGTCTATACCTTGTATCCATATACAAATAGATAAGTCGTGCTAGTCTTACCCGAGATTACTGACCTCATTCTCAGTATCTTTAGACTAGGAACATAAAATTAGGAATAAACATTCGGTATTCTTGAATCCTCATGATTGTGATCTCATCACAGATACTCAAGAGATACCTATTTTATTCCACGGGGTTTATCAAGTTATTCATAATATATTAATATTAATATCGAGACATAATTATGAAACAAGATAAAGAGTGCTTTTATTTATTTGCGACAATATTAAAAAGGTCTACATCTCTGTCCTTATTTAATCATAAGATTGTCTCTAGGACACCCAAATACTAACAATATATATATATATATATATATATATATATATATATATATATATATATGGGATAAGTTATTCTATCTATTTTTTTTCTGCCTATCTTTGCCTACCGCTCTGAAAGATCGTTAGATCAGAATGTAAAGAGGAGAGAGAAAAATAAATGTTAATTAAGATTCTGATCTAATGATCTTTTTAGAGTGGTAGACAGAAAAAAAGTAGGTAGAATAACTTATTCCTATATATATATATATATATATATATATATATGGGATGAGTTATTCTACCTACCTCTTTCTCTGCCTACTTTTACCTGTCACTCTAAAAATATATGGGATGAGTTATTCTACCTACCTCTTTCTCTGCCTACTTTTACCTGTCACTCTAAAATATTATTAGATCAAAATCTTAACAAATCTTTGTTTTTCTCTCTCCTATTGAAATTTTGATCTAACGGTATTGGAGAATGGTAGGCAGAAAAAATAGTAGGTAAAATAACTTATTCCTATAAATATCTAATGTTTATGACTTTTTATAACTCTTACAATCTTATGTACTTTGCGAAGTACAAATATTTGAGAGTATATTTTTCGAAGTACATAGTTGAGATTGGAGTTATATATTAGCATAAATTTGTGTCTTTTACCTTAGGGTTCACCATATAAGAACATAACTGAGATCTTAGAAATTCATGTTTTTCACATTCATAAATTTGAAATTAGGGATACTAACTTTTTATCGTGATTCTTGTAATGCCTATCTTGTTGGATCATTACAAAGTCAGAGGGGAAAAATGGACATGTCAGGATATTCCTCTCTATTACCTATTTTGAGAGTGGCAGCCTAGCGATGGGAGCATGATGTCTTATACGGCTTAACCTCAATATCAATAGGCTAGAGATAAGACCTAGCTAAATACCCTGAAATGAGTTTGTGTTCATTGGATCCACCTATCACTGAAAAATAAGGTCACACTAAAGCCTATGTTGTTACCGTATTAGGTCCAATACCAACAGATGTCATGAGCTCAACTTAATATAATCACAGTGGGTTAATCAAAATAATAAAATTAGAATATTTATTAACCCGATTAATTTTAAAATAAAAAACTAATTAACTATATTTCCCACATAACTCATCTCTAAAAAAAAAAAAAATAGTTGTAATCGTAATTTTTCCCTATATATAATTTGGATAAAAATAACTTTCCAAAATCCCATAAGCTCTGTTTCTAAGCAGCAACTAGCAGCGAGAGTTGTTTTTAAGGTGGTGTTTGGTTGGGGGTATTCTTGAGGATGTCAATGCAAGTGAAAGTGGGAAAGCAAAACAGCCATGTTTGGTTCACGGTTTCCTTCAATTTCCCCATCTAAGTGATTTGCATAGATTTCATCATTTTGTGGTAGATAGCTAGGAAAATCTACTGTTAGGAAAGCCAATTTGTATGTGGTTTTTCAAAGATAGCTAGGAAAATGAAGCAAAACACCCAGTAAAGTTTTTCCCCACCAAACAACTTTTTTTAACATTTTCCTATCTATCTCACTTTATCTAACTTTCTTACCATTTCCCTATCAATTCTATTTCCCTAGTATTCAAAAAATTTCTCCTCAACCAAACGCCCCCTAATGGATTACGGCCTACTGAGGAGTTGGGTATATCATCAAGATTATTGTCAATCATATATAACTATTAGGACGTCTTCTAGGGAAATATTTAATATGCTCCAGTACCACCTAATGATTTGGTGCTCCCTCTCACAACACTATTTTTTTCTTTTCCTTTTTACCCATGTTGTTTTTTTTCTTTTTCAATTTTACCCTTCCATTTATACTAAGGGGCCACTTAAAAAATGGTAGTTCTGGACCATAATAAATTCTCTCGTGATCTAGGAGCAAAGTTTATGTGCACCCGGAGTAGAAATCATTTTGTGTGACTGTGGTGAGAGAAAGAGAGAAAAGATTGAGGAGAGAGGAGAGAAAAAAAATTAATTCAGATGTAAATTTTTTAGCGAAAGAACTATGATGATTTGGACCATATTAAAAAATTTCGTGTTCTAGACCGATGTCACGTGCCCAAAAGGCTCAAGTAGAGGAGTGAAAAAAAAACCAAAAAATTAAATTGTATTGTGAAACTAATTGCTTGTTTTTTGAACTAAATTGTTTTAAAAAAATTAGTTCATGAATTGAACTAGTTTATGAATAAAACTGATTTTTAAAACCAGTTTAAAAATAAAACTGATTGAAAAAACCATGAACCAGATCTTTTTTTTTTCTTCTCTTATTTTTTATATATTTCTCTCTCTATTTTTCTTCTTTATTTATTTTTCCCCTTCTTTTATCTTTATTTTTATTACTTTATTTCTTTAGGTTTTTTTTTTATTTTTCTTATCTTATCTTTTTTCTTTTATATACTTTTTTCTCTCATTGTTACTTTAATTTATTTTTCTTTTAATTGTTTATTTCTTCTTTTTTCCAAATTTTTGGTATTACTTATATTTATAATTTGTTTATTTTTTCCTAAATATTTTCATATGGTTTCAGAACTGATTCAAAAATCAATTTTATGTAGGGGTGGCAATATGAGTTGAGCCCGGCGGGTTAGGTTGAGGTTTTCAACCCACCAACCCACCTCAACCCACCCCGCTTAGAAGTGGGTCAAAACGGGTTCAACCGCCGTGGGACGGGTTGACCTGCCGGGTTATAATTTTTTTTACAATTAGGTAGTATTTAATTACTCCTTAAATTTTTGTGATATCCAATTTTTTTTTTTTATCTTAGTACTTCCTTAAAAAATAAAGAATAACAATTTTATTAAAGACAAATGTTATCTATATATAAATTCTTAAAGTATAATTGACAAATATTAGTATACATTTAAGATTGAGACTAAAAAAATATAGAGAAATGTGAAATAAAATAAAATAACATTAGAAAAATTCATAAAATATAATTTATTTTTGAATTTTAATTATTTTTTTTTAATTGGCGGGTTGGTGGGTTGACCCGCCAACTCGATAACCCACCATAAAACGGGGTGGGTTCATTTTTTCAACCCATATTTTTTGGCGGGTCAACCTGCCCTGCCCTGTTGGTGGCGGGGTGGGTCAACCCAAATTGTCACCCCTAGTTTTATGGATGTACAAAAGAACCACAAAAAATACTATACTCAAAAAAATAACTTTTTAAAAATCATTTCTTGAACTAAACTGTTTTGAAAAACTAGATCATGAACTGAATCATTTTTTTTCTCTTCTTTTGATTTATTTTCTTTTTTCCTCTCTATTTCTCTTCTTTTATTTATTTTTTTATTTTTATTTCTTTATTTATTTAGTCTTTTATTTTATTTTTTTATTTTTTCTCTTATGTATTTTTGTTTCTTATTTTTTTTAAATATTTATTGCTTTTTTTTTTAATTTTCAGTGCCATTTATAGGATAATTTATTTTACCTATATTTTTTTCATGCCTAGTTTATCTACTATTCTCCGTCACACTGTTAAATCAGAATATCAGTTAACCTTTATAATTTCTCTTTACTCTTTAAATTCTAATCTAAAAGTGTTGAAAATTGATAGGCAAAGTAAACATTAAAAAAATATAAGTAAAATAACTTATCCCATCTTTTATATATATATATATATATATATATATATATATATATATATATATATAGGGTTTGTTTTTCCTGCAGTAAGCTTAATATGACGTTGTTTTGGAACGAAAATTATGGTGTTTTTTAAATTTAATTTATTTCAAGATTATTATAGTCTTTATAATTATAATTATTTAATTTTCTAATCTCAAAACGACATTGTTTTGAAAATAAATGCAGATAATTTATCCGCAGTAACTGCAAAAATATTATTCTGATATATATATGGGAAAAATGTTTCTACAGTTAATGCAGATAAGTTATCTGCATTTATTCTCAAAACGACGTCATTTTGGTATTGAAATTTTAAGAAATTATAAATATAAAGACTATTATAACCTGAAATAAATTAAAATTATAAAAATACCATGATTTCTTATCCAAAACGATGTCGTATTGGACTTACTGCAAATAACTTATCTGCAGTAACTGCAGAAAAAACAAACCCTATATATATATATATATTAAAATTGATTTTAAAAACCAATTCAGAATTGATTCTGAGCTGAACCGAATTGCTTATGAACCCATTCAAAACTAAACTGGACTAATAAATCAATTCAATTCAATTATAAGAACTAAGTTATTTTTCCAAATACAGTTAGGTTCCGTAAAGAAACCGAAGCGAAGTGAACTGGGGCCTGAGGATTAACAAAATGACAATTTTACCTATACATATTAAGAGTTTCAGTACTGACAGCTCCAATTAGCAATTGCCTAACAGTAGCTTCTGAAAATATGAACATCAATAACTGCGTCTTCTCTTATTTTATTAATGAGCTCAAACACACAAACATCTCCATCTACCAATTTACTTACTCTCGCAAACACGAGCCGACCACTAGTAAACAAATAAATTTCACTTGAAAGAAAGTGGAGGGCGGCGAGGATCGAACCTGAGACACGAGACTATGATACCATGTAAAGAACCAATTCAACCCAATAACTTAAGCCAGTGGATGAAAGCTTTTTAATAGTTTTATATATCTTAATAGTTTTCACGAGGATAATAAGATATGAATAACCAATTGGTCACACAGCATTGATGTCTAAGATTTACATTTTCTAGCAATAATAGTTTGACTTTCCAACATCAAGTACTCTCCAAGGATATAACTGTTGGATTTGCTCTTTTACTAATGCCCAAATGAGTTATTAGTATGAGAAGAGCCCAAGGAACCTAGAGCCCAATGAGCTAGGGTTTCTTGGAACCCATATAAATAGTACCTCTTAAGTCATCAGCCTCCAAGGTCTTTTTTGTGAGAAAGAGGCAAGCTCAGAATCTAATCAGTGCCCACACACTTCCCCTTCCTCCTCGAGAGATAGTTTGGAAGATCTGCCACAGTCCAGCTTCAAGGAGGTTGTTCGTGCTGCGGCGCTGAGGTGAGCTGTTCGTGAAGAGGAATCCTACAAAGGAAGATTCTACACGAGACCTGCGCACCGAGAGGTAATTGTGAAACAAGGATGATTCGGTAAGCATACCAATGTACTAGGTCCTAAACCGCTTCCGCATAAATCTAAGATTTCCTACAATTGGTATCAGAGCCTTGGCTGTACATTGGTATGTGAATCTAGTTTCACTATTCATGTAATTAGTTTTGCTTCTTGAAATGTGGCACCTAGGGTTCTAGGATTATGGTATGAATCTAGCATGTGTATTTTATAATTCATTTTCATAAAAGTTTAAATTTTAATCGGTAAAAATGCTTTAATCCATGGTTAGGGTCTCTCGTGTATTTCTTGATTTGTAACAAGGAGGCTAATCCCATATGATTAGGTTTCCTCCTTGCTGTTTTTGTTTATTTTTGGAATTTCTGTGTATTTTTTCAATATTTTGTAAAAGTTCAAGATAGAGAAATCGCGAGGAAGATGCGTAGTTAGCACTGTCGGAGACTTTTCAGGGACTTACCGATCTCGGAATGGGGTGATCTATATATGGTTGGAAAGAGGACGGAAAGACGAACGCAACGGTGGGTGGATCACCGCCATCAGAGACTCCACGCTCCACCACGCGCCTCCACAAGAGGCTGAGTGTGGCCGCCACTCTCCGGAAAAGAATGGGAGAGTGAGGGAGCGTCCGGCCACCTTTTTGGGTGGTTCCGGCGGCGGTGCACTCGTCTCTACGTGGCGGTCCTTCCCCTGGAGTTTCAGCCTGATTTGACTTCGGGTGACGGCGCGGCAGACCTGACGGCTAGGGTTCGTCTTTCGCGTCCTAGGGTTTCTCGCCAAAGGATTGAGTCTTCGGGCTTTTGGGCCCATGAAACCCTAAAGGGGCTTGAGACAGATACTATAGGCTAGGCGAAAGTCGAATTCCAAAGTTGTATTATTTAATTTAATTTAATTTAATTTTCTTTAAAATAGGAAGGCCATGGATTAAAGTAATTATGATTTATTATTTAATGCTTTTATTGATTGGTATAAATTATATGATTGATAACATGCTTTATTGCGATAACATGCCATATAGAATAGGTGGTGCCATATTGTTGCATAACTTGTATGATTGCATGAGCATAATAGCTATTATGTCTTCAGCGACTAGTGTGATAGTTTTTATGGGATTATTTTGATTTTAAATCATCCTAAGAAATTAATTAATAATTATTATGATTTTTATTAAAAATCTAGATTAATAATTGAATTAATTAATTTTGGATAATTAACATCAAGACAAATAATTGTTATGGAAATTATTTTGATTTCAAATTATCCTCATAAATGATAATTATTATGATTGTTGCAATCTAGATTAATAATTAAGTCAGCTATTTGGATGATTTAAATCTAGAAAAATAATTAGAGAAAATTTCCTAAGAGAATTCTTTTATTTTGCGAGTAATTTGTGGGTTTTCTGAAATGGTCATGGAATAACACACGCTGCATACAACCTTCATGTATCATGATTGTTTGGAGCACACGCTGACGTAAAGTGACCGGATTTCAGGACCTTAATGCTTTCAAAATTATGTTAAGCTTAGTGCACGTTTATCGGCGCTCTTACTTATATAGTTTTTGAAATCAAACAAAGGACACTCTCAATTAAATAATTCTTGGAAATTAGAAAATGTTGCTTATGTTGAATGGAAGGAGATTTAAATTAAGAGATTAATTTAACCTTCAAGCGCATTATATGACCATTAATAAAATAATCATGTGAAGTCCTCGAATAAGCATGATTGGATTTTATTAGATTGGACTTAAATATCTATGGGAGGAGATTTAAATTAAGAAATTAATTTAACCTCCAGGCGCATTGTGGGTCTATCAATAAAATAATCATGTGAGGCCCCAACAGATAAGCATGATTGGATTTTATTGGGCCTTAATAATTTCAAAATTTTAATAAAGTATTGTACGGCCCATCGTCGATAATACTAAGTTATTAAAGATAATTTTGAAATTAAACAATGAATTCGACTGGGCTTATGAAAATTCTCAAACAAAAATGTTGAATGGGTGAAGGTTTTAATAATTAATTAATTTTAAAACCTGTGGGCTCCATTTGTGGGTTTATTAGTGAAATGGTTATCGCTGAAGCCCCATCGGATAAGGATAATCAGATTTCACTAGATTAAATCTTAATAATTTCAAAATTTTAGTAAAGTATTGTACGGCCCATCGTCGGCAATGCTTAGACACTAAGGATAATTTTGAAATTAAACAATGGTTAATTACATTCAACTTTGGTAAAATTGTTAACCCTCCCATCGAGGCTCTGGCAATGGCACTGAAGGCCCAAATAACAATTTTGGTTTTTACAAGTGACTTGCCCATCGTAAGCCTTGTAAAGATAAACTGAAGGATTGTTAACAATAAACAAGAGTAGATATGTGAAAATCAAATCTTTGATATTGTTCTAAAACATGGAAGCTAAAATTTGTCCTGACAATGCGAGGGCCATAGCAACCTGCAGAGAATACGTCTAAGGAAACTAAGATGCATTTCTCAGATTGGGAAAGGGCAGATATGGTAGTTCGCTGCTATATTATTGTAAGTCTTTCCAAATACTTGCAAAAGCAAGTGTACATGATTAAGAGTGGAGTAAAAATGCTTCAGACTCTTAATGACATGTTTGCTGCGTCTAGCAGCTCTGCTAGACAGAATGCAGTCGGTGCAGGTTTTGCTAAGAGTCTTGTTAAATCCAAAGGGAAACCCAAGGGTGGTAACAAGAACAAAATGACTTGGTTATCAGTTGTCAAACCAGTTGCTATGAAGAAGCCGCAAGGCAAGTTCTTCAAGTGCAGACTGAAGGGATACTGAAAGAAAAATTGTCCAGATGTGATGAAAAGAACCAGTCATGGGCATATCAAGGCCTGATCAGTGAATGAATTATTGATTCAGGAATCACTGATTATGTTTGTTACTCTTTGTAGTAGTTCAAACATGGCATACCTGTCAGCAATGGACATAGATATTTTAAGCTTGAAAATGGTATCTTGTGTCTGCATTTGCAGTAGGACAAGTTATTTATAAAACATGGGTTGACAATGCAATTGATTCCTCAGTTACATTTCGAAGTTCATCTTCGTCTTGTTTGTTCTGGTACATTGTTTAAATAGTCTTTATTACCTATGTCCTATAACCTTTTTAAATTTGTTATGTTGAATGGAAAGGATGATGAACAAGGATTTTCACCAAAGAAATAAAAGTTTCAAATGAAACATAACTTTGGCCTTTGTGATTGAGTCACTTTATCTCAAGTAGAAAATATGTTTTAGTTAAAAGAGGGACTGAAAGTTCAATAATCTTTTAACTAACAGCTACATGTTAGTCCTATTTGGAAGGTAAAGTGGCCAAGCAATCCTACAAGGGCCAAGAAGGTTTGCGCAACTATTCAACAGGAACTGGTACATACTAAAGTATGTGGACCACTTAGCGTTCAGACCAGAAGAGGTGATGAGTACTTCATTATATGAATGTTTACTCTGGATTTGGACAGATGAACCAAGTGCGCTATAAGTCTAAATCTTTTGGAAATTTTCTAGAGGTTTAGTTTGAGGCTGAAAAGCATGTAGGTGTTCAAATCAAAACACTTTGGTCTACTAAAGTGTTTGGCTACCTGTCTGGTAATTTCAGGTCTTACCTGATTTAAGAGGGGATAGTTTTTGTAACTGTCAACTCTAAGAATGCATTAGTTGAATGAAGTTGCAGTATGCAAAAATCAAACATTTCTAGACTTGGTGAAGATCATGTTCAGTTATTCATCTTTGCCAATGTTGTTCAAGGGAGATGCCTAAGAGAAGGAAATCTATCTTCTTAACTTGGTTCCGTCAAAGTTTGTTGTAAAGACACCTAAAGAATTATGGAAAGGGTGCAAGCCCAGATCAAACCATATTCGGATTTAGGGTGCTACGGCACACGTCGTACAACAGCAGTCAAATGAGATGGAATCTTGTATGGAAGTGTGCATATCTTTTGGCTACCCTAAGAGAACTAGGGATGATTTCTTATTTAGTCTTAAGGACAAGATAATCTAAGTGAGCTCTCACATGATTTTCTTAAAGGAGGACTAGATAAGAAATTATAAGCTCTTAAGTTAGGTTATTCTTGATGAGATTTATCTCAGATCAAGAATTTCCAGAATCTCTAGAAGCTTCATCCACTGTTCCCTTGATTGTTCAAGAGGGGATAGATATATCTCTAAGTGAACAAACAAGAGAACCATGATTGGAAATTCAACATGATAATATATAAGTGAAACTAGTAGAAATATCAGTATCACATGTAAAGGAACAATATCAAGGATAAGCGGATCCTCAAGAAATTGAAGATCCATCATTTGACCCACTCTTTGTTTTACCTATAAATACACAAGGTCTAGTGCAATACATTCGTAGTGGGAGAGAACCTTGTTAACTCTCAAGTTGTTTCTTGTTGAGTGACATTGATCCTACTAGTTACGATAATGCACTAGAAGATGTTGTTGATCAAGTGTTGCTCAGGCTATGAACAACGAGATGAAATACTTGTATTTCAACTCCGTTCGGTCCTAGTAAAGACACCAAGAGGGGTAAAACCCACAAGGTGCATGTGGACATAAAAGGCAAAGAGAGGATGGACAGAAAGGTGAAAACCTTCAAAGCTAGCTTGGAGGCATTTTTTGCCAGACGCCATGCTTGAGTCTATCCAGATTCTCTTAGTTGCTATAAGTCTCAATTATGAGATTTCATTTTGGGAGTTGGATGTCAGGATATCTACATACAACAACCAAAAGGGTTTATAGCAAATGAATAGGAACACACGGTATGCAAGTTGTGAAAGTCTATTTCATAGACTTAAGCAAGCATCCAGGTCTTGAAACATCAGTTTTGATCAGGTTATCAAAATTTTGATTTTGAGAGAACCTTGATGAATGATGTGTATTTGTATGTAAAGGATACAACAGAAGACAGTAGCTTTTCTGGTACTTTATGTAGATGATATGCTCCTTATTAGAAACAATGTGGAGGTAATATCAAGCATAAAGAGTTGGCTAAGTTAGTGTTTTGGTTTGGAAGTACTGGGGAAGCCAATTATATTCTTGGTATAAAACTCTTATGAGGCCGGAAGAATAAGTTGTTGGCATCACCTCAGGCTACTTACATTGACAAAACCCAAAATTCAACATGAGAATTCTAAGAGAAGAATTATAATTCTCAGATGTGGAACTCATCTTCCTAAGGAGTGACCAAAGACTTATAAGAAGGAAGAATGCATGAGCAAGATATCTTATGCTTTGGTAAAGGTAGACTCACGCATATCATGTTGGGCGTTAAACCAGACATCTGTCACGTAGTGGGAGTAGTGAGATAGTACCATTTTGAACCTAGAGGAATGCTAGATTATTGTTAAGCATGTACTCAAGTATCTTTGGAGAACGAGAGATTATATGCTGGTATATTCTAGTGGGAGTCTTGAAAAGCTGAGTTTTCAAAAATTTAGTTATTTCAAGTGGATATTGACTCAAGAAAATCAACCTTGAGCTATGAGTTTTTCACTAAACTCATATAGCATTAGAGGTGGATCTTGCAGACCCAGTTACTAAGAGTTTGCCTGAACTTGTGTTCGAGAGGCATGTTACTTCTTTGGGTCTTAGGAGGATCCCAGACTTGCATTAAGCAAGTGGGAGTTATTGGTTTTATTGTGCTCTTGGAATAAGACGATGAAACAATAAAATCATTTTCTGAATTTCATAAATAAGGTTTTATTTATTTATTTTGCGCACTATTTACAAACATAAAGGTCCGAATCAAATTGTGGAGTATATGATCATATGGATACGTTCATGGAGGACATGATCATAGGATCTCACAATTGATGAATGGAGTCACAGCCGTTAAATAAAGTTGGGCACTTTATTCAGGCTGCAATATTTTATGAAATGATTTTGTCCGAATCATTGTAAAATATTGGTGTGAATTAACATTCACATTGAAAGGATCAAGGAGAGATTTGATTAAGGTTATTTTTCTGTCATAAGGTATCAAATCTCCAGTTAACTATAGTTATGTGATTGCTCTTAATCCTGAGTTTATTATAAATAGGTAATCAAATAGTTTTCATTCTTTGATTTACCAACGGGTGAGGTTCGATCTATTGACGGCCAATAACTCGGTATTTTGGGAGTGAGATTATTTGATTATCGGTATTTATGAGATAAACAACATGGAATTTGTAGGATATGTCCCCTTGATATGTTTCGGTCCTTGGATATTAAAGACACTGGCCAGTGCATGTAATCCATCAGAGAAACTATCATAGTCAAGGGAATAAATAATTGATTGAGTTACAGAAAACTTGTCAATCAATTATAGACATTCTACAAAGGGGCGATGCATATTCATGTTATAAGTGTTGTTAATCTTGGAGTTCAAGTTCGGGCTTTTAGTGGAGTAGCACCGAATAAGATAATCATTCGTTGATTATCAGGAGCCTTGATTAATAACAGATGGTAGATCCCCAAGCTAGCTTGAGACAAGGGATGGGGTATTTTTCGGATAGATGATGACTTATGGGTTACATGATCTTGGGTTTTACGACTCAAGTTTGTATCCAAAAGAGCAAGTGGGAGATTGTTGGGTTTGCTCTTTTATTAATGCCCAAATGGGTTATTAGTATGAGAAGAGCCCAAGGAACCTAGAGCCCAATGAGCTAGGGTTTCTTGGAACCCATATAAATAGTACCTCTTAAGTCATCAGCCTCCAAGGTCTTTTTTGTGAGAAAGAGGCAAGCTCAGAATCTAATCAGTGCCCACACACTTCCCCTTCCTCCTCGAGAGATAGTTTGGAAGATCTGCCACAGTCCAGCTTCAAGGAGGTTGTTCGTGCTGCGGCGCTGAGGTGAGCTGTTCGTGAAGAGGAATCCTACAAAGGAAGATTCTACACGAGACCTGCGCACCGAGAGGTAATTGTGAAACAAGGATGATTCGGTAAGCATACCAATGTACTAGGTCCTAAATCGCTTCCGCATAAATCTAAGATTTCCTACAATAACCAATTGATTCCCTCTCCTTGAACTGATTCTAAGCAAGAAAATTACAATCAATACTTACAGATCAAACAAAAGACAAGAAACCATCTTAAGGGATAAAGAGGAAGCAAATCAAAAAGCTCACCAAGCAATGTTGATCAACATGGGAAGCCTTCATGACAATCGTGAAAAAGGGATTTTTAGAACTGAAGGTTGTAGCTTTCTTTAAAGCTTCAGTATTTTCAGAAGTCAACTGCTCCACTTTTAGGCATTCAGGGCTTGTTTGGTAGGGGGATTTTTTTTGTTTTCCCGGGATTTCTTAGTTGGGTAAATAAGAATGCATCGTTTGGTACAAGTTTTTTAAAATTTTCTCGGGAATCTGATTTTCCCGGGATTTTATTTTATGTGTAATTTTTTTTGAAAAAATCATCTAGGAATACCATTCAAAAGGTGGTATTCTAGGATTTCTATGGCAAGGGAAAATTTAATACAACTAAACATAGTATCAAGAAAATTAACCCAATATTTCCGGGAATATGTTAGTCTACCAAACAACTTTTTGATAATATTCCCAGAAAACTCATTTTCTCATTATATTCCTGGAAATCGTGATTCCCGGATAAAAAAAAATTTCTCCTCTACCAAACACCCTCCCTCAGTGGTACCATCCATTTCCTCTGAAAATTTGAACAACGAAATTTGACCTCAAAAATTCAACTGGATCCAAGAAATGAAAAGGATAATCCAATCATGAAATACATAACATTTCGATTCTTTTGTTACATAAGCATATTCAGACTTCTCAAAGTTTGTACTGTGAAATTGATTACCCTTAATTTGGACGTGCTGAGGCAACTTTGGCAAAGTGGATCTTGGGATTGATAAAAGAGAAAGCTCCGTTCTTAGAGTTTGTTTGGATAGTCTATTTGGATGAGTTTTTTTTTCTTCAAAAGTTGCTTTTTTTAAGAAAAAAAAGCACTTCTAAAAAAAAAGTCTGTTTGGATGCCAGCTTTTAAAAAAAAGTAGAAGTCATAAAAAAAGTCAAAAACTTCCTTTTTTCGGAAGCTAAAAATTTTAACTTTTAAAAAAAGCAGAAGTCAAAAGCCAATTATTTTTTTCAAAAATCAAATATTTTTTTAAAAATCTAAATAGCTGTAACTTTTATAGAAAGTACTTTTAAAATAAGAAAGTGATAAAAAGAACTTTTTTAAAAAGTCAATACAAACGCACCCTTAATTATATTTATCGAAATAACAAAATATTCAAATCCTATAATAACAATCTTAAATATCCTTTTATAGCCCAATTCAATTTAAAATTTAAGTCCCCAAATTAAGGAAAGAATATAAAAATAATTTTAACCGATTAGTAAATTGGTGAAATAATTAAAATAACAATAAAAATAAAGATACACAAAATTTTAAGTGCTTCAGTTCATATTTTTAATTGCGAGATAAATAAAGTGGGACTCACTAAATTTTTTAAAAAAATATATCTTTTTATATGAGTGTATCATGATAGTATAATTTTCCATTGTTTATATAACTATATTGCTTATATATGTTTCAATGTAATGAACTATTTATTATATGCTCTATTGGGCCTTTATTAACAAAGTTACACGGCTACAAGACTCTAGGAAAAGAAAATATTGTTTTTATGTTTGGATTTAGCTCAACGCCTTATAACCTTTCAATTTCAACTAGTTGGGCCCAAATTTGAAGCCTGCTTCTTTTTTAGTTTTGTATTAGGCTTCCAAAATCCTCGTCTGTATTTGGTGAGGGGTGTGTATAAGTCGAATCGAATTGATTTTTTTCAAAAACTGAATTGAATTGGTTTAAATGGTTTGGTTCAAAAATAGTTTAGTTCGGTTCAAAACTGGTTCGGTTCAATTGGATTCGGAACCGATTCGGGTTGACACTATTCTGAAAAGAAAAGAAAATTAAAATCTGAAAACAATAAAGCAATAAAATTCAATTTAGTCGGATCGAAAATGGTTCAGTTCAAAAATGGTTCGGTTCATGAACTGATTCTTTAAAAATCGGTTCGGTTCATGAACTGATTTTTAAAAATCGATTACTTTAAGTGCAGTTCAGTTCGATTCATGATTTGATTCAATTTTTTTGATTATTTTGCACATCCCTAATTGATGTAAAGGTTCCAGATTCACTACTTAATTCTTGCATCTTAAGCTAGGTTCAGGTCGATGGGGACAACTTATAACTTACCTCGTAAGCTTAATTAATGTTTTAAAGCTTTTGGCTCACAAGTAACCCACTCTCTTGATGGAGATCTGGCTAAAATGGAAATGTTTTGGTCCCTATCAAACCAATGTCTGTATATGAGAACGAAGGTTTGGAAATGTTTTCTTTTTCACCTATTTTTTATGGTCAATTTTAATACATGTATGAATCTCTGCACGTTAATATTACTTTAAATATAATAGTTGATCATTGGAGGATTGATGACGGAACTGAATATTGAGATATATAGTCCCACATTGATTGGATGGACAACTAACATGGCCTTTATAAGGCCTTGGGCACTCCCACCCTTTGAGCTAGCTTTTGGGGTGGTGTATCCCAAGGTTCTTCACATGGTATGTTGAGATATATAGTCTCACATTGATTGGATGGACAACTAACATGGCCTTTATAAGACTATGGGCACTCTCACCCTTTGAGCTAGCTTTTGGGGTGGTGTATCCCAAAGTTCTTCACATGGTATCAGAGCCTCACCGTCTCCCGCTTTGAAGTGGAATTAAAAAAAAAAAAAGCACAAAAGGTAAACCAAAAATGGGCCTGTGCAATTTCCACGCTTCTAGCCTAAAGGGCTCTTGCGTGAGGGGGCGTGTTGAGATATATAGTCCCGCATTGATTGGATGGACAACTAACATGGCCTTTATAAGGCATTGGGCACTTCCACCCTTTGAGCTAGCTTTTAGGGTAGTGTATCCCAAGGTTCTTCACACTCAATTTGTGGACAATATGCTGCGAGAATAGAGTACAAAATATTGAAATCGGTAATGATTGTTTACAATTTACCACAGCATCAACTTTTTGGTTCTTTTTATTAAGTTGAGCTATAGAAACAAGGATTCCCAACGTATAGCTGCAAATTAAAATTAAGAATAAGGAACACAATCCAAAAGACACAAAAATTCAGAGTGGAGACGCAAGATATCAACATCATCAAGTTGTTCGCATTCTTACCCAAGTAATGTCCTCTGGTTGCTTTAAAAATAAATAAATTCACGACCAAACCTTTATAAAACAACAAGCAATCGGTATTGCTTGTTGCTGAGTGCTGACTCTGACTCATAGAAATTGGCCATAACTGTACATAAATTGTTGGGAACTCGGTTCCCTCAAGTTCGGCTAAGTTGTCTTTGTGCGGAAGTCAATTAACAAGATCCTGATCTCGGATCTCGGCAATACCTCGACCTGAACTTCACCAGGTCAGGCAGCGCAGCGGAAAAATCAAAACGAAAAATCACAAAACAGGAGAGAGAGAAGAAGAAGAACACAACCAAATTTAACGTGGGAAAACCTTCTCCAATGAAGAAGTAAAAACCCACGGCACCTAGTTCAGATCAAAAATTCACTATGAAAATAATGGTTACAAAGAATCAAATACACCAATGTGGTGGTTAACTCAACCTCTCCAACAATGGTGATAATCAAACTACCCTAGAGATGTTTCACTCAAACTCTCTCTAGAGATCTCTCAAATGCAAAGTATAAAGCTTTGCTCAAACAATCAAATAATTATCTCTCAAACTTTTCTTTTTCTTTTTCTTAACCTAGCCTCCACCCACAACTAATGAATATATAGAGGATGTGAGATCTAGGGTTAGGGTTTTTAGGAAACCCCTCAATGGACTTGGGCTTAGCATTGAAGGAGGAAGCCCAACAAATCTCCCCCTCCGACTTCAATGCGTCGGCTTCAGCATCAACCCGGCTCCTTCACAGCAGTCTTCAAATTTCCTTGCTGGAACCGGCTTTGTCATCATGTCGGACCAATTTTGGTCAGTGTGCACCTTGACGAGTTCGAGCTCTCCACCTTCTACCACATCCTGGATCCAGTGATACCTCACATCAATATGCTTAGTGCGGGAGTGATAGGTCGAATTCTTCGCAAGATGGATTGCGCTTTGATTGTCACAACCCAGCTCGTACTTGTCTTGATCATGGCCGAGTTCCATGAGGAACTTCTTCATCCACAACATCTCTTTGCTTGCCTCAGTAGCGACAATGTACTCAGCCTCAGTTGTCGATAGTGCAACACATTTCTGTAGTCTTGATTGCCAAGAGACAGCTCCTCCGGCGAATCTCATCAAATATCCTGTAGTCGACTTCCTCGAGTCGGCGTCTCCCCCTAAATCAGAATCCGAGTAGCCTTGCAACTCGGCTTTGCCTTCTCCAAATCGGAGACATAAGTCGGTCGTACCTCGGAGGTACTTGAAGATCCTCTTCACTGCTTCCCAGTGCTCTTTGTCGGGGTTTGACAAATACCGGCTTACCATTCCAACAGCATACGCCAAGTCGGGCCTAGTGCAAACCATTGCATACATCAAGCTTCCGACGGCGGATTGGTGTGGGACTTTCATCATCTCATCTTTGTCTTCATCAGATCTCGAACATTGCTTCTGGTTCAGCTTTATGTGTCCAGCAAGGGGGGTGCTCACTGTTTTGGCTTTGTCCATGCTGAATCTCTTCAGAATCTTCTTAATATATTTCTCTTGACTCAGCCACAGTAGCTTCTTTTGTCTATCTCAGATAATCTTGATTCCGAGAATTTGCTTTGCAGGGCCAAGGTCCTTCATTGCGAAGGACGAGCTCAACGCCTTTTTTAGGGCGGCTATCCTCGATTTGTCTTTCCTTACAATAAGCATGTCGTCAACATATAACAACAATATCAGAAAATCTCCGGCCTCATACCTCTTCACAAATACGTAGTGGTCAGCTTCAGTCTTCTCAAACTTATGATCAGTCATGAATGATTCAAACTTCTTGTACCACTGTCGAGGTGCTTGCTTCAAGCCATAGAGGCTCTTCTTCAACCGACATACCAAGTCTTCTTGGTCTGGAGCTCGGAACCCTTCAGCTTGCTCCATATATATTTCTTCTTCTAAATCACCGTGAAGAAATGCCATCTTCACGTCCATTTGTTCTACCTCGAGGTCCATCGAAGCCGCCATGGCTAACACGGTTCGGACCGAGGTCATTTTCACCACAGGAGAAAAAATCTCCTCAAAGTCTACTCCTTTCTTCTGATTGTAGCCTTTCACTACAATCCGGGCTTTGTATCTCGGCTTTTGCGTGTTCTCTTCATTCTTAATCTTGTAGACCCATTTATTTTTCAGAGCTCGTCTTCCTTCTGGCAACTCGGTCAGCTCATAAGTCTGATTCTCGTGCAGAGACTTCATCTCGTCTTGCATTGCCTTTTCCCATTCTTCTTTCTCTGAGCTCGTCACAGCCTCATCATAACTCTGAGGCTCACCGTCTTCAGCAACAACGGTGTATTCATCAGACGGGTATCTCGTAGAGGGTCTTCTTTCTCGAGTTGGATATCTCGGCTGTTCTTCAGCTTGAGAACCCGGATCATCATTCTCATCCCGGATCTCATCATCAACTCGGACATCAGTGTCTTGGTCATCCTCAGCTGGTTGCTGGTCATCAATCTCTTCATTTTCATGATTTTCTCCCCCTGCTTCAGCTCAAACAGGAGGATTGGGTTCTTCGCGTCTGACAGTAACCCGAACTTTGGGCTTCGAGATATCATGAATGTTCTTATGCTCATGAAAGATCACATCTCAGCTTCTCACCATCTTCTTATTGATTGGATCCCAAAGTCGAAACCCGAACTCACATCTCGGCCAACCAAGATAAATGCATTCTTTGGTCTTTGCATCAAGTTTAGCCCTTTCATCTTTAGGGATATGCACGAAAGCTCGGCATCCAAACACCTTCAATTGATTATAGGCCGCTTTCTGACCTGTCCAGACTTCTTCTGAAATTTCTCCTTCAAGTGGCCGTGATGGTGAGAGGTTGATCAAGTCAACAGCTGTTTTGACGGCTTCTCCCCAGAATGATTTCGGTAACCCGGCATTGGATAACATGCTTTGTACCTTCTCTTCAATAGTTCTGTTCATCCTCTCAGCCAGTCCATTCAGCTGAGGTGTCTTGGGAGGCGTCTTCTCAAGTCGAATCCCGGCTGCTCTACAGTATGCATCAAATGGGCCGCAATACTCACCACCATTATCAGATCTGACCACCTTCAATTTCTTTGCAGTCTCCCTTTCAACCATAGCATGGAATTATTTAAAGGATTGGAGTACCTGGTATTTAGACTTCAACAAATATACCCACACTTTGCGGGAATGGTCATCAATGAATGAAACAAAGTACTGAGCTCCTCCAGGGGATCTTTCCGACATTGAGCAGACATCAGTATGGCGAGGTCAAGAATATACCTGCGTCGTCTTGGTTGATCCGGTCTCACAAAAAAAACTCGGTGCTGCTTTCCAGCTAGGCAATGCGTGCAACTTTTCAACGCTTGGCCTTTCAACCCGGTCAATAATCTTTTCTTGTTCAGGATCTGGAGCCCTTTCTCGCTCATGTGGCCGAGGCGCTTGTGCCATAGCTCCAAGCTAGGTTCATCTCAAACAGAATTGGCTTCTCCGCCATTGATCTTTCCTTGCATCACGTACAAGGAGCCTTCCTTCTTACCTCGGGCCACGACCAAGTTTCCCTTGGCCAGCTTCCATCTAACACTATCGAAGTAGTTCACTAACCCGGCATCATCAAGTTTGCCTACCGAGATTAGGTTCAAACGCATGTCAGGAACATGCCTTACATCTTTCAACACAAGTCGGCATCCGACATCCGTGGTCATAGTTACATCACCGACACCAACAATCTTGGTGGTCACTTGATTTCCCATCTTCACGACTCAAAGATCACCACCTCAGTAAGAGAAGAAAAAACCTTTGTGTGGAGTAACGTGGAAGGAGGCACCAGAGTCAATAATCCAGGTGCAGTCATCATATGCAACATTCAAATAATTATCCTCACCAAGGAGGAATATCTCGGCATCCGAGTTGGCAGCCACCGCAGTGGTGCTCTTGTCTTCCCTCTTCTTGGGAATAATCTGATCCGGTTCACAGAGTCGTTCTTCTCATCATTCTATAGGGTCCAGCAGTCTGGCTTCTTATGGCCTGTCTTTCCACAGTAAAATCACTTCAACTCATATTTCGACTTTGACCGACCTCTGGACTTGTCTCGTTTGTCACGACCTCTACCCCTGCTTTTGCTTCTACCTCGGAAGTCAGATTTCCCTTTGTTCTCATCAATGTTGGCCTCAGACGTGCTTGAAACACCTCATTCTCTTCTCCTGACTTCTTCGCTCAGGAGGCTGTCTGTCACGACATCCATCTTCAACTTTTCTTCTGGAGCTGAATTACTCAAAGTCACCACCAGAGTATCCCAGCTTTCTGGCAGCGAGCTCAACAGCAGCAAAGCTTGCATCTCAACATCAATTTTTATCTCAGCTTTTGACAGCTGATTCATAATACCTTTATAGGTTTTGAGGTGTTCAATCATGCTCATGTCGTCCTTGTATTCAAGCTTCACAAGTCGGCGAACTAGGTATGCTTTATTCCTGGGTGTCTTCTTCTGAATTATGGACTCCATCTTCGTCCACAACTCATACGCGTTCGTGAACTCGGACACGTCCTCAAAGAGGCTTTTATCAATATATTTCCTGATCGTGGCTACCGCCTTCCGACTCAGGATCTCCCACTCCTTATCAATTTTTCCTGCCAGTCTCTCATCAAGGATAATGGGCTCATGTAAATCTTTGCAGTAGAGATGATCTTCCATCATCGGTCTCCAATAGGTGAAATTATCTGCGGTCAACTTGAGCATGTCTCCATCATTGGTTATGCCAGTGGTCTCCATCTCGTCTCCCTCAGAAATCGTCGAACCTGGGCTCTGATACCACTGTTGGGAACTCAATTCCCTCAAGCTCGGCTAAGCAGCCTTTGTGCGGAAGTCAATCAACAAGATTCTGATCTCGGATCTCGGCAATACCTCGGCCTGAACTTCACCAGGTCAGGCAGCGCAGCGGAAAAATCAAAACGAAAAATCACAAAATAGGAGAGAGAGAGAGAAGAAGAACACAACCAGATTTAACGTGAGAAAACCTTTTCCAATGAAGAAGTAAAAACCCACGGGACCTAGTCCAGATCAAAAATTCACTATGAAAATAATGGTTACAAAGAATCAAATACACCAATGTGGTGGTTAACTCAACCTCTCCAACAATGGTGATAATCAAACTACCCTAGAGATGTTTCACTCAAACTCTCTCTAGAGATCTCTCAAATGCAAAGCATAAAGCTTTGCTCAAACAATCAAATAATATCTCTCAAATTTTTCTCTTTCTTTTTCTTAACCTAGCCTCCACCCACAACTAATGAATATATAGAGGAGGTAAGATCTAGGGTTAGGGTTTTTAGGAAACCCCTAAATGGGCTTGGGCTTAACATTGAAGGAGGAAGCCCAACATAAATGTATGCCTAGCTCAATATACGTTAAACATAATTATTTCAATTTTTTTTGTTAAATTCAAATGGAATAATATATTTATTGCATTTAAAACATACAATTATAAAACAAGCAATAAGTCTTTGAATGCCTTCATAATTAAAAAAAGAAAAAAAAAATCGTGAATGGGGCTGCTTGGTTTTGTTTTAAGGAGAAACGAGTTTAGCTTTTGAAGATACACATACGAACTAGTCATCATTATATATACTAAGGGAATAAACAACATTGAAAAGTTTCATGATGTGTCACTCCCTCCTTCAATTTCACCAATGTGTTCACACTTGAGAAATGTTTGAAAAGTTTCTTCTTTTGGTAATTTTTTTTAATCAAAAATTAATATTAAACAAAAACTAATAAAATAAATCAAAATTCAAAATTAAGGAATTAATGGGAGACATCTAATTAATGCCCCACTATCATTTCTACATCAGAATTGTAAGGTTTTTAATTGAAAATTATTGAAAAATGAAAAGTTTATTAATGATATTGGAAATTATACTACCTAAACAAAACTTTTCAGTTACTCCCCTTTCTCAATTATTCTTATAATTATATATACTAAGGGAATAAACAACAGGGAATAAACAACATTGAAAAGCTTCATGATGTGTCTCTCCCTCCTTCAATTTCAAAAATGTGTTCACACTTGAGAAATGTTTGAAGAGTTTCTTCTTTTGGTAATTTTTTTTAATCGAAAATTAATATTAAACAAAAAATAATAAAATAAATCAAAATTCAAAATTAAGGAATTAATGGGAGACATCTGCCCCACTATCATTTCTACATTGGAATTGTAAGGTTTTTAATTTAAAATTATTGAAAAATGAAAAGTTTATTAATGATATTGAAAATTATACTACCTAAACAAAACTTTTCAGTTACTCCCCTCTCTCAATTATTCTTATAATTATATATACTAAGGGAATAAAGAACATTGAAAAGTTTCATGATGTGTCACTCCCTCCTTCAATTTCACCAATGTGTTCACACTTGAAAAATATTTGAAAAGTTTCTTCTTTTGGTAATTCTTTTTAATCGAAAATTAATATTAAACAAAAAATAATAAAATAAATCAAAATTGAAAATTAAGGAACTAATGAGAGACATCTAATTAATGCTCCATTATCATTTCTACATTGAAATTGTAAGGGTTTTAATAGAAAATTATTGGAAAATAAAAAGTTTATTAATGATATTGGAAATTATACTACCTAAACAAAACTTTTCAGTTCCTCCCCTCTCTCAATTATTCTTATAATCTATTATTATATATACAAAGGAGAACCAAAGCAAACCCCTTTTGTGTTCACACTATAAACCCTCCAAAACGCTGACGTGCCAAATTGTGATTCATCCTACGCTGTGTGTTCACATTGTGTGTTCACACTTGCATTAACTTAAAAAAAAAAAATCATTATAATGACTTGGTGTACAAAAAACGAAAATCTTCCTCTTTTAATTAATGACCCACCATCATTAATTGTTGTATTGGAAAATGAAAGGTTTTTAAAAATTGTATTGGAAGATGAAAGGTTTTTAAAAATTTTAATATGGAAAACTCATCATCTCATATTTTGGAAAAACCTTCAAACCATTCAGACGTTTCATCCTTTTAGCTCCTCAGGTTTCTCATCTCTTGCTTCTGCATTTTTTGTTCTCACTGTTTTTGTTCAACTTCAAACCATTCAGACTGCACGATTCCTGGTCAACAAAAGGTATGGCAAAATCTTCTATAGAAAATCTTTCTCCAAAATCAGCGTCTCCCGTTGTTCCGTAAGTTTTTTTTTTGTTCTTATTTTTTCATGTAGAACCACAAGAAAACATCATACTTTATGACTTCTTAGAAGCTGAGATTTTTTTTTTCAAGCAGAATATTTGAATCCTTTCCTTCCATTGGTGTTACAAATACTTTGGTGGAAGATCTTTCTCCATTGTCGCCTCCCCAGTTGCCAAGTAATTTTTCTTCCTCATTTATTCTTTAACACAAAAAAGAATTATTACTTGGGACTTTTTAATATATATATTATATATGTATATATATATATATTTTAAACAGACTATGTGAAATAGACAATACGCATGAAAATTCAACTGCTTCGCCTTCAATTGCGGAAGACGTTAATCATTTAAATCCATGTCAAGGTTCTATTTCGTCTCAATAATTAATTGCTTTAAATTTATTCTATTATATATTTAAATATTTTTTGATATATCATATATAATTCTGTTATTTTTAATTTAGGGTATTTTCTATTTTATGTTTTATCCTTTTTGTAGATAACGTACATGCTAGAATACGTTGCAAGACCGTGACCGTTCGGAAGAAAAATTGTAATAAATTTATAAATGCTCTCAATATCAACAAGATGTGTGATTTAAATGGTAATCTTTTTTAATTTATTTATTGTATCAGTAAACGTTATTGTATAATTATAAAATGATTGCCTATCTATCATGTTAATTTCAATTGAATAGATTTGGATTATTCGGATGGAGGCGATCCTACTTTTGTTTGCCGGCATTGTGGAGCATCGATGTGGTATGAAGAGAGAATTCATAAAGATCGTAAAGCGCAGGCACCAGAGTTTGGTCTATGCTGTGTGAATGGAAAAGTTAAACTTCCTTTGTTAAAAACTGCTCCAGACACGTTGGTTCAACTGAAAGTAAAATGGCCTTGAAGGCCGTAGCATGTGAGAGGGAAAAACAAAATTTTTCATATGCGGAATTACACATGCAATCAAGAATCATGCTTTATGGCATGTGATGTTACCTTTGTTTGTGAGTTCAAAACTCCAAGACGATCAGTGTTAGGTTTGAAAAGTTCAAACCCTCTAATGTTGATCCACACCACCCACGTCAAGATGCAAAAACGCTTTCTTGAAAGCCACCAATTGACCACCACAGAGAGGCTTGTTATGCGCTCAATAGGTGAAGAAGGAGGCTAGGTATATGTGTTTAGAAGAGTGAAGTCTCCAGCATGAAAACTTCACAAGAGTGGGAATGGTATATAGAAGAATTGGCTAGGTTCTTTTGAAAAACCTTAAGGAGGAACTCACCAACTAGGCGCACAAGAGAGGGAGAGAATTAGTGTATCAAATCAGAATTTTTACTTTACTTATAATGAAAGTGGCGCACAAGTGAGTGAGACAAAGGTGGAGTTGTTGCAATTCAAAAATCCCAACAACCTCCCCTTTGAATCCTCATAAGACTAGGTCTTTATCTAGTCAAAATTCTGAACCAATGGTCATCATATGACCACCAATTCATGCGCCTCTATTAAGCCCAAAAGGGTCCAGATACATTTGAGCTGTTGCATTCAAGTTTGAACCAACTAGCTCACTGATTCTCTCAACAACCAAATCTCATTGTTGGAGATCTCCATAGATCTTCTCCCACCAAAATGGCGCCCCAAATCAGCCCTTGGAGATCTCCATAGATCTTCTCTTGATACAAGGGATTTGTTCCAACAAGATCTCATCTTATCCTTTTGTTATGAAACAACTTTTCATAGCCAATTCAAATTTGAATTCAAACATTTAAATTCAAACGTTCAAACATTTAAATTCTAAATTCAAATTTCAAATTCAAATTCAAATTTCAAATTCAAATTTCAAATTTCAAATTCAAATTTCAAATTTCAAATTTCAAATTTCAAATTTCAAATTCAAAATTCGAATTTCAAAATTCAAATTCAAAATTCAAAATTCAAATTAAAAATTCAAAATTTAAATATTTGATAATTAATTTAAAAAATTAAATTAATTAGTAATGTCTTGGGCTTCCAAACTTCATCTTGGGCTAACAACCATTATTAGGCCCAATACCTTTAATGCTATATCATCATGACATTAAGGTGTTAGTGTGTGACCCATTAGGTCCAACATAGCCACTGACATAAATGGGCTCGGGCCCAACAAGCCCACAACTCATTTAATGACAACACAGAGCACTAGCAATGCTTTGTTGCCCCAGAGCTAGTTATATTAATGACTTGATCATCCTATTACACATATTTGGTTGCCGTATGTATTTCTTTTCGTCTCGGTTACCTTCCCATAAAACCTAGGGTAAGGAAGCGTATCAACCCTTGCGGTTTAGGGAAAGCTTTATTCGAAATAGGGAATCTTCAATTTACTGACTCTAAAGGCAGATCATCTCATGATCTCTTTTACTATGCATAGATTCCCGAGTCCCTGTAAATGTCATCCCGATTTCTCCTGCTTACAGATAACCTAATCTCTCACAGAGATTTGACGAATTCCTTCAGCTTATCACCCTAGCCCTGTACTCTTTCAGGACAAGCCCAACAGTATACCTATGAGTCTCCATGTTTCAGGCAGACGAGGTATACAGTCAAAGCATGCCTTCTAGAACACAGTCTAGGTAATAACTTCTGGTCTAAGGAAAGACATACCCAAATATAAAGAGACTACTCTAATGATACTCTCTGTGAGATTTCCTCATAGAGTCTCTTTTGTGGGTCTGTTCAGTGCGAGCTATACCCTTATAGATCCACCCACGACTTTAGGTAAGACATCTCCATATCTGTAGCTAATGAGGTCTTTACCTTGCATCCGAATACAAGTAGATAAGTCGTGCTAGTCTTACCTGAGATCACTGATCCCCATTCTCAGTGTCTCTAGACTAGGAACATAAAATCAGGAATAAATATCCAGTATCCTTGAATCATCATGATCGTGATCTCATCACAGATACTCAAGAGATACCTATTTTATTCCAAGGGGTTTATCCAGTTACTCATATAAAATATTAAATGTAATATTGAGACAAAATATGAAACAGGATAAATAGTGCTTTTATTTATTTGCGAAAATACAAAGGTCCACATATGTCCTAATCTAATTAAAAGATTGTCTCTAGGACATCCATATACTAACAAGCTCCCACTTGACCTAGATCCAATCAGACCTAAGTCGTATACCCAAAGCCTCATAATGACTATCATGTTTTCTCTGAGAAACAGCCTTTGTCAGAGAATCGGCTAGGTTATCATCTGTGGGAATATAATCCATCTTTACATCCATCCTATCAATGATTTCTCTAATCAGGTGATATCTGCGGAGCACGTGCTTAGATCTTTGATGAGACCTAGGTTCCTTTGACTGCGTAATGGCTCCAGTGTTGTAGCAAAGCAACTGTATGGGCTCATCCACGCTTGGAACCACCCTAAGTTCAGATATGAACTTCTTGATTCACACGGCCTCCTTAGCTGCTTCTGAAGCAATTATATATTCAGCTTATGTCATTGAATCTGTTGTTGTCTCCTGCTTGGAACTCTTCCAAGATACTGCCCCACCATTTAAGGTGAATACGAACCCTGACTGTGACTTGCAGTCATCTTTGTCACTCTGAAAGCTGGCATCAGTGAACCCTTTCACTGTTAGCTCATCAACCCAACCATAGACCAGAAACGCATCCTTAGTTCTTCTTAAGTATTTAAGGATGGTCTTGATTGTTGTCCAGTGACCCTCTCCAGGGTCCGACTGGTATTTGCTCGTAATGCTCAAAGCATATGAGACATCTGGTCTCGTACATATCATAGCATACATGATGGATCCAATAGCCGAAGCGTATGGAATTCCACTCATGCGATCTTTCTCAGACTGTGACTTAGGACACATAGCCTTTGAAAGATGTACCCCATGACTGACGGGAAGAAAACCTCTTTTCGACCCTTCCATGCTAAACCTCTTTAGTATCTTGTCAACATACGTGGATTGAGATAAACCCAGCAGCCTCTTGGATCTATCTCTATAGATCATTATACCAAGTATAAAGGCCGCTTCTCCCAAATCCTTCATGGTGAAGCTTTTTGAAAGCCACTCTTTCGTTATTTTTAATGTGGGGATGTCATTTCCTATTAACAATATGTCATCTACAAAAAGTACCAGGAAGACGACATTACTCCCACTAACCTTCTTGTAAACAGAAGGTTCATCCTCGTTCTTGATAAAACCGTCACTCTTAACGACTTCATCAAAATGAATATTCCAACTCCTTGATGCTTGCTTTAGCCCATATATCGACCTTTGATGTTTGCATACCATATGCTCCTGATCTTTGATTTCAAAGCCCTCAGGTTGTGTCATGTACACTTCCTCCTTCAAGAACCCATTCAAGAAGGCGGTCTTGACATCCATTTGCCAAATTTCATAGTCGTGATATGCCACTATTGCAAGCATGATCCTAATAGATTTGATCATGGCAACAGGCGAGAAAGTCTCATTATAGTCAACTCCTTGTCTTTGACGATACCCTTTCGCAACCAACCTAGCTTTGTAGGTCTGAACGTTGCCATATGCATCAGTCTTTCTTTTAAAGACCCATTTGTTATCGATAGGAACTATTCCTTGCGGTTTAGGAACCAAGGTCCATACCTTGTTTTGATACATCGAATCCATTTCAGATTCCATGGCTTCAAGCCATCTAGAAGAGTCAACATCCTTGATTGCCTCTTCGTAGTTACTTGGTTCATCATCCTCGACGGTTTGCTGATTCTCAATCACAAACCCATACCTCTCAGGTGGATGGATGACCCTCGTTGACCTACGGAGTTGTGTGTTTACTTCTCCATTGGAGAACGTCGCCTGCGGAGCAGACTCGGGTTCCTCAATTTGTTCATGTGGTTCTTGAACTTCTTCAAGATCAATCTTACTCTCACTGGCTCCTTGAGAGATCAAATCCTTCTCAAGGAACTCAACATTCTTTGACACAAACACTTTGTGTTCATTCATGGAGTAAAAGTAGTATCCCTTAGTACCTTTGGGATACCCACAAATAGACATTTAGTACTCTTAGCACTAAGCTTGTCTGATGCCAACGCTTTGACATAAGTTGGCGATCCCCATACCCTGAGGTAACTCAGGTTGGGTCTCTTACCATTCCATATCTCATATGGTGTGGTCTGAACAGATTTAGACGGTACCCTATTTAGAAGGTATGCCGCTGTGTCTAAGGCATATCCCCAAAATGATTTTGGAAGTTGAGTCTCACTCATCATAGACCTGACCATGTCTAACAAGGTCATGTTTCTCCTTTCGGAGACACCATTTTGGTGTGGTGTGTAAGGTGCAGTAAACTGCGAGAGAATTCCATTTTCTCTAAGATAATCCTGAAACTCATGGCTCAGATATTCACCACCACGATCTGATCGTAATGTCTTAATCATCTTGCCACGTTGTTTCTCTACTTCATTCCTAAACTCCTTGAACTTTTCAAAGGCTTCAGATTTATATCTCATTAGGTACACATATCCAAATCTTGATTTGTCATCAGTAAAGGTGATGAAATAGGAGTATCCTCCTCTAGCCTCTATAGACATTGGCCCACAAACATCAGTGTGAATGAGTTCTAATAACTCACTAGCCCTATGACTCTCAAGCCCTTTGGGCTTGTGACAAGTCATTTTCCCAGCTAGACAAGATTCACATTGTCCATAGGATTCCAAATCCATGGAATCTAGGTATCCATTTGCATGCATCCTAGACAATCTTGTTTCGTATATGTGCCCTAGTCTACAATGCCAAAGATAAGATTGATTATCTATCCTAGGTCGTTTCACGGCTATATTGAGCACTTCAGTTCCCATTTCCAGAACATACAATCCATTTATTAAAGAAGCAGTACCATAAACAATATCATTCGAAATGATAGAAAATGTACCATTCTTAATACTAAAAGTAAAACCATCTTGTTCTAAACAAGAAATAGAAATAATGTTTCTAGAAATGTTTGGAACATAAAGACAATTATTCAATTGCAATAAAAGGCCCGTAGGAAAAATAAGGTCGGCATCTCCAACAGAATGAGAAGCAACCCTTGCTCCATTGCCAACGCGGAGGTCCACCTCATTTCTCTCCAATCTTCTTGGGCTCCTAAGCACCTGCAACATATTGCAGATATGAGAACCACAACCGGTATCCAATATCCATGAGGTAGGATTAGCACAAGAATAATTTATCTCAATCATGAAAGTACCTGAGGTAGAAGCATCACCATACTTCTTGTCCTTCACACTCTTCAGGTAGTCTGGACAATTCCTCTTCCAATGGCCTTACTTTCCACAATGGAAGTGTAAGAACCCGCACCGTTAATTAAGGAATTTAATTAATAAATTATGAGAAAATAGGAAATGATTCCATAGTTGACCCTAATAATTATTATGAGGCTTTAATAATTATAGTAAGTGAGTAATAATGCTGAAAGTCGCTTTTCGGAAGAAAAGTGCAGATACCGGTTCTGCTAGTCGGTATAAATGCGTACTGAAAAAGTATCCCGGAAAATTAATGTAAGTGCATGATAATTACTAGAATGATATGTAGGACTTGTGAAACGAGTTTCAAGTCCAAATAATGAGAACTGGTGCTAGAAACCGGTACTGGCTCTGAAAAGCGCATACCGGAAAAGAGCTCAGAAAATTATAAGAAAAATATGATAATTCTTGGAAAAATATGTAGTTTCAGATTCCAAAGTTTGGGATTAAAATGCTAAGCGTAGATATTAAAGTTAATACTGGGTGATTAATGGTTAAACCGCTATATATAGCCTTGTGATTGGCACATAACCCTAGGACCTCAATTTTTGTGCGTGAGTAGCTGCTGAGTGTGGGTCTCCTTGCTGACTTGGTGTCTCCTTCTCTTGCCTTCACCATTTCTTGAGCTTTGAGGCCATTTCCTTCACGTATTCTTCTTCTAAACACCTGTGGTGAGTGAGAATGATCTTTGGGAGTGTGTTGGTAGCATTTTTCTGAGTTGAGGGTGCTGACCTTGGTGGGTGGAGCTGTTGTTTTGGGTTGTTTGGGTGGTTGGAGTCTTGTTCTTGACTTGTGAAGCTTCAAGAAGCTTCTTTGTGAAGAAAGGACCAACCTTTGTGTTGCATTTTCGTACACCTTATTTCCAGAACCTGTAGAGGCAGTGTGGTGAGCTCCATGAGCCATTGATCCTCTGTTTTGAGCTTTGGTGAGTTGTACCTACCTTGAGCTTATGTTTTAATGGGTTAAAGGTGTGATCTTTGCATGTTTCATGGGTTAATCAAGTAACCAACTGGGGTGTGGACCTTAATCAGTATAAAAATACATGCTTTAACGTTATTAAGAGTTAAAAATAGAACTTTAGAAGGATATCTTCACGAAATGCATTTTCTGCATTCTATCGTGAAATATCTGGATATGTGCCCGAGGAATATCCGGATATGTGATATCCGGATATGGGTTTTGAGTATCCGGATATTAGATATCCGGATATGGAATTCTGGATATCCGGATATTGCATATCCGGATATGTCCAATGAGATATCCGGATATTGAATATCGGGATATGGTCCCGAGGAATATCCGGATATTTTGGGATTTCGTAGAACAGTAGCTGTGCTGTGTGTACAGTAGGCTATTGGGGGTTTGTGGACCCTAGATTGATAAAGTTGAACTTCTGTAATTAATGAATTAAGTCAGAATCAAGTGATTAAGGGCTTATGGCTTGGTATGGAGCCTTAAGACGTAAAACGTAAGGAAACGCGTTGTCTTTAAGTTATATGCTTGTGTTGCATTATTATTAATATAATATTGGTCCATAACAGATTGTGAATCTGCTGTGTTTGGACTTTGAGTTGTGGACTCTTGGCTTTGGGAGTTAGCTTGCAAGGTAAGCTTTTGTGTCCTCGGTTTAGCCATGTTGTGGTTCCACCATGTCTCATGGGGGTGTGGTTCTATGCATGTTTTGTTACATGCTTTGAATATTTGAAATGTTGTTGAGCTTTATGTGTAATGGCTTTTAATATGCATGTGTTGTTTCATCTTGACGGTAAGCCTGAGTATGTAGCGTCATACGATATGGTGATCTGGGGTGAATGCAAGTAGCGTCTTGCACCAGTGTGGGTATTTGGAGTATGTAAATCCTGCATTTCTCTGGCCAGTAGAATAGAATTGACACACATGATATGATTATCTGCTGCATTGCACTATTTTAGAACTGATGATGATAAACTGCTTTTGAACTTATATTGCGCATGTAAGTGAGCTTGGGGTGGAAGATCCTTGAGGACCCCTTGTCTTACTGAGATTTCTTGTTTAGAGATCTCACCCCACGTTTGGGGAATGCTTATTTCAGGTTCTGGTAGTTTGGTGACTGATGCCTCTGGCGGCAAGAGGCCAGAGCTTAGTTGATGATATTATGTTGTTTGCTGCCATGACAAGATATGGATGCTGTTTATGTTTTCCGCTATTTATGCTTATGTTGTTGTCGTTGAGACTGATGTTGGGCGTGTTGCCTTATTTGAGTGAGCATGGGGATTGTCCATGACACTTTATGTTAGTGCTTTTGATTTGGAGTTGTATAAACTGTTAGTTGGTCCGGTCTACGTTGTTGTAGTTCCGTGACTAGAGCAACACTTTTATTATCTATGTTATGAGGTATATTCAGATAGCTGTTTTATTGCAATTACACACAAGCGATGTTTTATTAATTGATTAATAAGCAAGTTGGTAATGATAATGACATCATAATTGAAAACAAAAAGATATTCTGCATTTTTAATTAAGCGCTTCTTAATACGATAGTATGATAACATTACCGGATATATACGGGGTGTTACATTTATGGTATCAGAGCAATGGTTCGAGGGAAAAGCCTGTATGTATTGCAATAGCTAGGATGTTTGGTTGTGTCTGTCTTGTGTGTTTACTCCGTCGAATTTTATTATGATAATGCATATGTAATCACACTGCGTGGGCCTGATCAACTCATAAATTGTGTAACTTGTGCAGAGTCAAGGTAAGGTCTGGGAGAACACGGGAGACTTCTGAGGATCAACTCGATCCTATCCTGACTGCATTGGCTGAGATGCAGGCGGCTAGGTTAGCCGATCAGGAGGCCACTAGATTGGCCAATGCGGCAATGATGGATGTTGTTCGCGAGGCGAACCGGATAGCCGCTGAGGAGGTTCGTGAAGTGAACCGGAGGACCACTGAGGATGTCCTCGAGGCGAACAGGATGGCGAACATGACGATGATGAGAGTCATGTTGGAGGAGATGAGGGCCGGTCCTGCTGTAGGCCATGCACCACCGCCACCGCCGCCGCCTCCACCTAGTGTTCAGGATGAGAGCCTGAGTCACATTGGCAGTGCTACTCATGTCGCTGAGACGAGGGAGACTCTTGTAGAGCCTGCTGAGGATCGGGATGTGATAGACCGCCGGCTGAATGCTTTCAGGAAGCATAAGCCACCTGTGTTTGAGGGGTCTTTGGATCCTATTGCTGCTGCTAGATGGCTGGAGTCGCTGGATAAGATATTTCGGGTCATACAGTGTACAGATCCGCAGAAGCTGATGTTCTCGACTTACATGCTGGAGGGAGATGCCCATGAGTGGTGGACGAACACCTCTCGTGCTTATGAGATGCAGGGTCGTGTTTTGAAATGGCCATTCTTCGAGTAGTGTTTCTTGGGCAGATACTTTCCCTATGATGCGCAGGAGAGGAAGCAGGGGGAGTTTTACTAGGCCTCCTTCCACTCCGAGATGTGCGGGGTGCGGAAATGAGCATGTGGGACGTTGTGCTTCGAGGCAGTTGGTTTGTTTCCAGTGTGGCAAGGAGGGCCACTTCTCTAGAGACTGTCCGTCGTCGACGGCGCGAGCTGCAGCTGTTCAGGCAGTTCCTTTGCAGATGGTTCTGATGGTTTCTACTTCGGCATCTGCTGTGCCACCTTCTGTTGGGCGTGTGTACACCTTGGATAGGCAGCAGTCGGACCACGCTCCGAACCTTGTTAGAGGTACTGTGTCTATTGGTGGTATTGCTGTTGATGCATTGTTTGACTCCGGGGCTACGCATTCGTTTGTTGCTACCCCGATTGCTTTGGGGCTTGAGTTGCCCATGTCTGTGCTTTCTCCACCGTTGCGGGTGACTACCGCCACCGGAGATATATGTGTTTCTACCACTGTTCATCGTGATGTAGCGTTTCAGTGGGATGGTTGTGAGTTCTCGGTGGATCTGATAGGATTGCCGATGGCCAACCTTAAGATTATTCTGGGCATGGATTGGTTGTCTAGAAACTGTGCACTGATTGATTGTTGTGCAAAGCGCGTGGTGATGTTTCCGTGTGATTCCACAGCTAGTTCCTCGCCATATATTTCATTGCTGCAGGCTAGGAAGGCCTTGAGAGCAGGGGCATTTAGTTATGTCATGTTGGAAGATTTGGTGAGTGGGACACAGGAGGATATCACTGGCATTCCTGTGGTGGGGGAGTTCCTTGAGGTGTTTCCTGAGGAGATTCCTGAGTTTCTGCCACAGCGGGAGATAGAGTTCTCCATTGACTTGTTGCCTGGTGTAGGGCCAATTTCTTTAGCTCCATATCGGATGTCGCCACCGGAGTTGACTGAGCTTGAGAAGCATATTGAGGATCTTTCGGCGAAAGATTTCATTAGACCGAGTGTGTCTCCTTGGGGAGCACCGGTTATCTTTGTGAAGAAGAAGGACGGGATAATGCGATTGTGCACCGACTACAGGAAGTTGAATAAGGTGACAATTAAGAACAAGTATCCTCTTCCTCGGATTGATGATCTGTTCGACCAGCTCAGGGGTGCTTGTGTGTATTCCAAGATTGATCGCCGGTCCGGATACCATCAGATTCGGGTGAAGCCGGAGGATGTCCCTAAGACCGTGTTTCGTTCGAGATACAGTCACTTTGAGTATTTGGTGATCCCGTTCGGACTCACCAATGCGCCGGCAGTGTTCATGGATTACTTGAACAAGATTTTCCAGCCGTATCTGGATCATTTTGTGATTGTCTTCATTGATGATATTCTGATCTACTCCAAGATTGAGGAGGAGCATGCGGAGCATCTGAGGATAGTTCTGCAAGTGCTGAAGGAGAAAAAGCTTTATGCTAAGCCTTCTAAGTGTGAGTTTTGGCTCAAATCAGTCAAGTTTCTGGGGCATGTGATTTCAGCAGTTGGAGTTGCAGTGGATCCCAACAAGATTTAGGCCGTACTGGATTGGGAGAGGCCCAAGACAGTCACGGAGGTGAGGAGCTTCTTAGGTTTGGCAGGTTACTATCGGAGGTTCATCAAGGGTTTCTTCACGATGGTTCTCCCTTTGACTCGCCTTACCCGAAAGGAGACTCCATTTGTATGGACTCACGAGTGTGAGGCGTGCTTTCAGGAGTTGAAGGAGAGATTGACTTCTTCACCTGTGTTGATCTTTCCTGATCCTGAGGAGCAGTTTGAGCTTTACTGTGATGCTTCAGGAAGGGGACTGGGCTGTGTGTTGATGCAGTCTGGTAGAGCTGTTGCTTTTGCTTCGAGGCAGTTGAAGCCTCATGAGGAGAACTACCCGACTCATGATTTGGAGTTGGCTGCGATTGTGTTTGCTTTCAAGATTTGGAGGCATTATCTTTTTGGGTTGAGGTTTGTGGTGTTTAGCGAGCACAAGAGTTAGAAGTACCTGTTCGACCAGAAGGAGTTGAACATGAGGCAGAGGAGATGGATGGAGTTCATAAAGGACTACGACTTCGAGCTAAGGTATCATCCTGGCATGGCCAATGTTGTAGTTGATGCTTTGAGTCGGAAATCCAGTAGTTCATCCAGTTTGTTACTTGGTAACTTTGATGTGGTTGAAAGGTTCCGAAACTTGGCAGTGACCGCTCCGTGTGAGAGTGTACTTCTCGAGTTGGAAGCAGCAGATGTTGTGAACGAGCTGCTAGAAAAGATCAAAGAGGCACAAGTTCAGAGAGAGTGTCTGGATTATGTGAAGAACCAAGACGGTGTGTCTTGGAATGACGATGGATTGCTTTTGTTTCAGCAGAGGATTGTAGTTCCTCGAGGCCCGTTGACATAAGAGGTTATGGCAGAAGGCCATAAGGGTCAGTTTTCTGTTCATCTTGGTGCTACGAAGATGTACCAAGACTTGAAGAGAAATTTCTGGTGGCCAGGAATGAAGAAGGACATAGCTGTGTATGTGTCCAAGTGTTTGATCTGCCAGAAGGTGAAGATTGAGCATCAGAAGTCGTCTGGTAAACTTCAACCTCTTGAGATTCCAGAGTGGAAATGGGAGAGCATTTCCATGGACTTCGTTGTGGGTTTGCCGAAGACTCAGGTCGGCTGTGACTCAATATGGGTCATTGTGGACAGATTGACAAAGTCTGCCCATTTTCTTCCAGTGAAGGTGAGCTTCACTACAGAGCAGTTGGCCAAGCTTTATGTTCGCGAGATAGTGAGGCTTCACGGGGTGCCCGAGAGTATCATTAGTGATAGGGACCCGAAGTTCACATCTCGGTTCTGGGAGGCGCTGCAGGGAGCTTTTGGTACGCAGTTGAGACTGAGTACAACCTATCACCCTCAGACTGATGGACAAACTGAGCGGACTATCCAGACCTTGGAGGACATGTTGCGGGCTTGCACGTTGGAGCAGAGCTCGGCATGGGATATGTACCTTCCATTGGTGGAGTTTTCGTATAACAACAGTTTCCATGCTAGCCTGGGCATGGCACCCTACGAGGCGCTCTACGGTAGGAGGTGTCGTACACCTACCTGCTAGTCGGAGGTTGGGGATCGTGAGTTGTTTGGCTTGGACTTCGTCCAAGATACCACCCTGCAGATCCAGATGATCAGGGAAAAGCTCCATACCAGATTCTTGGTAGAGTAGGACCTGTTGCCTACCGGCTTGCCTTGCCTCCGAACCTGGCTAACATCCACGACGTGTTTCACGAGTCTCAGCTTCGGAGGTACATAGCAGATCCGTCGCATGTGGTGCAACCGGATGATGTGGAGGTTCGGGAGAACCTAAAGACTCCCGTCGGACCACTAAAGATTCTCGATCGTGGCGAGAAGCAATTGAGGAGCAAGATCATTCCGATGGGCAAAGTGCAGTGGACCGGAAGGACTCCTGAGGAGTGTACTTGGGAGCGTGAGGATGAGCTTCTCCGGCAGTACCCCGAGTTTCGACCAGGTATGTTTCTGATTTTGAGGACAAAATTCTAAAAAGGTGGGGTGAATGTAAGAACCTGCACCGTTAATTAAGGAATTTAATCAATAAATTATGAGAAAATAGGAAATGATTCCATAATTGACCCTAATAATTATTATGAGGCTTTAATAATAATAGTAAGTAAGTAATAATGCTGAAAGTCGCTTTTCGGAAGAAAAGTGCAGATACCGGTTCTGCTAGTCGGTATAAATGGGTACCGAAAAAATATCCCGGAAAATTAATGTAAGTGCATGATAATTACTAGAATGATATGTAGGACTTGTAAAACGAGTTTCAAGTCCAAATAATGAGAACTGGTGCTAGAAACCGGTACTGACTCCGAAAAGCGCGTACCGAAAAAGTGCTCCGAAAATTATAAGAAAAATATGATAATTCTTGGAAAAATGTGTAGTTTCAGATTCCAAAGTTTGGGATTAAAATGCTAAGTGTAGCAATTAAAGTTAATATTGGGTGATTAATGGTTAAACCGCTATATATAGCCTTATGATTGGCACATAACCCTAGGACCTCAGTTTTTGTGCGTGAGTAGCTGCTGAGTGTGGGTCTCCTTGCTGAATTGGTGTCTCCTTCTCTTTCCTTCACCATTTCTTGAGCTTTGAGGCCATTTCCTTCACGTATTCTTCTCCTAAACACTGGTGGTGAATGAGAGTGATCTTTGGGAGTGTGTTGGTAGCATTTTTCTGAGTTGAGGGTGCTGACCTTGGTGGGTGGAGCTGCTGTTTTGGGTTGTTTGGGTGGTTGGAGTCTTGTTCTTGACTTGTGAAGCTTCAAGAAGCTTCTTTGTGAAGAAAGGACCAACCTTTGTGTTGCATTTTCGTACACCTTATTTCCAGAACCTGTAGAGGCAGTGTGGTGAGCTCCATGAGCCATTGATCCTCTGTTTTGAGCTTTGGTGAGTTGTACCTACTTTGAGCTTATGTTTTAATGGGTTAAAGGTGTGATCTTTGCATGTTTAATGGGTTCATCAAGTAACCAACTGGGGTGTGGACCTTAATTAGTATAAAGATGCATGCTTTAACGTTATTAAGAGTTAAAAATGGAACCTTGGAAGGATATCTTCACGAAATGCATTTTCTGCATTCTGTCGTGAAATATTCGGATATGTGCCCGAGGAATATCCGGATATGGGTTTTGAGTATCCGGATATTAGATATCCGGATATGGGATTCTGGATATCCGGATATTGCATATCCGGATATGTCCAGTGAGATATCCGGATATTGAATATCCGGATATGGTCCCGAGGAATATCAGGATATTCTGGGATTTCGTAGAACAGTAGTTGTGTTGTGTGTACAGTAGGCTATTGGGGGTTTGTGGACCCTAGATTGATGTAGTTGAACTTCTGTAATTAATGAATTAAGTCAGAATCAAGTTATTAAGGGCTTATGGCTTGGTATGGAGCCTTAAGACGTAAAACATAAGGAAAAGCGTTGTCTTTAAGTTATATGCTTGTGTTGTATTATTATTGATATAATATTGGTCCATAACAGATTGTGAATCTGCTGTGTTTGGACTTTGAGCTGTGGACTCTTGGCTTTGGGAGTTAGCTTGCAAGGTAAGCTTTCGTGTCCTCGGTTTAGCCATGTTGTGGTTCCACCATGTCCCATGGGGTGTGGTTGTATGCATGCTGTGTTACATGCTTTGAATATTTGAAATGTTTTTGAGCTTTATGTGTAATGGCTTTTAATATGCATGTGTTGTTTCATCTTGACGGTAAGCCTGAGTATCTAGCGTCATACGATATGGTGATCCGGGGTGAATGCAAGTAGCGTCTTGCACTAGTGTGGGTATTTGGCGTATGTAAATCCTACATTTCTCTGGCCAGTAGAATAGAATTGACACATATGACATGATTATCTACTGCATTGCACTATTTTAGAACTGATGATGATAAATTGCTTTTGAACTTATATTGCACATGTAAGTGAGCTTGGGGTGGAAGATCCTTGAGGGCCCCTTGTCTTACTGAGATTTCTTGTTTAGAGATCTCACCCCACGTTTGGGGAATGCTTATTTCAGGTTCTGGTAGTTTGGTGACTGATGCCTCTGGCGGCAGGAGGCCAGAGCTTAGTTGATGATATTATGCTGTTTGCTGCCATGACTGGATATGGATGCTGTTTATGTTTTCCGCTATTTATGCTTATGTTGTTGTCGTTGAGACTGATGTTGGGCGTGTTGCCTTATTTGAGTGAGCAAGGGGATTGTCCATGACACTTTATGTTAGTGCTTTTGATTTGGAGTTGTATAAACTGTTAGTTGGTTCGGTCTACGTTGTTGTAGTTCCGTGACTAGAGCAACACTTTTATTATCTATGTTATGAGGTATATTCAGATAGCTGTTTTATTGCAATTACACACAGGCGATGTTCTATTAATTGATTAATAAGCAAGTTGGTAATGATAATGATATCATAATTGAAAAGAAAAAGATATTCCGCATTTTTAATTAAGCGTTGCTTAATACGATAGTATGATAACATTACCGGATATATACGGGGTGTTACATTTATGGTATCAGAGCAATGGTTCGAGGGAAAAGCCTGTATGTATTGCAATAGCTAGGATGTTTGGTTGTGTCTGTCTTGTGTGTTTACTCCGTCGAATTTTATTATGATAATGCATATGTAATCACACTGCGTGGGCCTGATCACCTCATAAATTGTGTAACTTGTGCAGAGTCATGGTAAGGTCCGGGAGAACACGGGAGACTTCTGAGGATCAACCCGATCCTATCCTGACTGCATTGGCTGAGATACAGGCGGCTAGGTTAGCCGATCAGGAGGCCACTAGATTGGCCAATGCGGCAATGATGGATGCTGTTCGCGAGGCGAACCGGATAGCCGCTGAGGAGGTTCGTGAAGCGAACCGGAGGACCACTGAGGATGTCCTCGAGGCGAACAGGATGACGAACATGACGATGATGAGAGTCATGTTGGAGGAGATGAGGGCTGGTCCTGCTGTAGGCCATGCACCACCGCCACCGCCGTCTCCTCCACCTAGTGTTCAGGATGAGAGCCTGAGTCACATTGGCAGTGCTACTCATGTCGCTGAGACGAGGGAGACTCTTGTAGAGCCTGCTGAGGATCGTGATGTGACAGACCGCCGGCTGAATGCTTTCAGGAAGCATAAGCCACCTGTGTTTGAGGGGTCTTTGGATCCTATTGCTGCTGCTAGATGGCTGGAGTCGCTGGACAAGATATTTTGGGTCATACAGTGTACAGATCCGCAGAAGCTGATGTTCTCAACTTACATGCTGGAGGGAGATGCCCATGAGTGGTGGACGAACACCTCTCGTGCTTATGAGATGCAGGGTCGTGTTTTGACATGGCCATTCTTCGAGGAGTGTTTCTTGGGCAGATACTTTCCCTATGATGCGCAGGAGAGGAAGCAGGGGGAGTTTTACTAGGCCTCCTTCCACTCCGAGATGTGCGGGGTGCGGAAAGGAGCATGAGGGACGTTGTGCTTCGGGGTAGTTGGTTTGTTTCCAGTGTGGCAAGGAGGGCCACTTCTCTAGAGACTGTCCGTCGTCGACGGCGAGAGCTGCAGCTGTTCAGGCAGTTCCTTTGCAGATGGTTCTGATGGCTTCTACTTCGACATCTGCTGTGCCACCTTCTGTTGGGCGTGTGTACACCTTGGATAGGCAGCAGTCGGACCACGCTCCGAACCTTGTTAGAGGTACTGTGTCTATTGGTGGTATTGTTGTTGATGCATTGTTTGACTCCGGGGCTACGCATTCGTTTGTTGCTACCCCGATTGCTTTGGGGCTTGAGTTGCCCATGTCTGTGCTTTCTCCACCGTTGCGGGTGACTACCGCCACCGGAGAGATATGTGTTTCTACCACTGTTCATCGCGATGTAGCGTTTCAGTGGGATGGTTGTGAGTTCTCGGTGGATCTGATAGGATTGCCGATGGCCAACCTCAAGATTATTCTGGGCATGGATTGGTTGTCTAGAAACTGTGCACTGATTGATTGCTGTGCAAAGCGCGTGGTGATGTTTCCGTGTGATTCCACAGCTAGTTCCTCGCCATAAATTTCATTGCTGCAGGCTAGGAAGGCCTTGAGAGCAGGGGCATTTAGTTATGTCATGTTGGAAGATTTGGTGAGTGGGACACAGGAGGATATCACTGGCATTCCTGTGGTGGGGGAGTTCCTTGAGGTGTTTCCTGAGGAGATTCCTGAGTTTCTACCACAGCGGGAGATAGAGTTCTCCATTGACTTGTTGCCTGGTGTGGGGCCGATTTCTTTAGCTCCATATCGGATGTCGCCACCGGAGTTGGCTGAGCTTGAGAAGCATATTGAGGATCTTTCGGCGAAAGATTTCATTAGACCGAGTGTGTCTCCTTGGGGAGCACCGGTTATCTTTGTGAAGAAGAAGGACATGATAATGCGATTGTGCACCGACTACAGGAAGTTGAACAAGGTGACAATTAAGAACAAGTATCCTCTTCCTCGGATTGATGATCTGTTCGACCAGCTCAGGGGTGCTTGTGTGTATTCCAAGATTGATCTCCGGTCCGGATACCATGAGATTAGGGTGAAGCCGGAGGATTTCCCTAAAACCGCGTTTCGTTCGAGATACGGTCACTTTGAGTATTTGGTGATCCCGTTCGGACTCACCAATGCGCCGGCAGTGTTCATGGATTACATGAACAAGATTTTCCAGCCGTATCTGGATCATTTTGTGATTGTCTTCATTGATGATATTCTGATCTACTCCAAGACTGAGGAGGAGCATGCGGAGCATCTGAGGATAGTTCTGCAAGTGCTGAAGGAGAAAAAGCTTTATGCTAAGCCTTCTAAGTGTGAGTTTTGGCTCAAATCAGTCAAGTTTCTGGGGCATGTGATTTCAGCAGTTGTAGTTGCAGTGGATCTCAACAAGATTTAGGCCGTACTGGATTGGGAGAGGCCCAAGACAGTCACGGAGGTGAGGAGCTTCTTAGGTTTGGCAGGTTACTATCGGAGGTTCATCAAGGGTTTGTCCACGATGGTTCTCCCTTTGACTCGCCTTACCCGAAAGGAGACTCCATTTGTATGGACTCACGAGTGTGAGGCGTGCTTTCAGGAGTTGAATGAGAGATTGACTTCTTCACCTGTGTTGATCCTTCCTGATCCTGAGGAGCAGTTTGAGCTTTACTGTGATGCTTCTGGAAGGGGGCTGGGCTGTGTGTTGATGCAGTCTGGTAGAGTTGTTGCTTTTGCTTCGAGGCAGTTGAAGCCTCATGAGGAGAACTACCCGACTCATGATTTGGAGTTGGCTGCGATTGTGTTTGCTTTCAAGATTTGGAGGCATTATCTTTTTGGTTTGAGGTTTGTGGTGTTCAGTGACCACAAGAGTTTGAAGTACCTGTTCGACCAGAAGGAGTTGAACATGAGGCGGAGGAGATGGATGGAGTTCATCAAGGACTACGACTTCGAGCTAAGGTATCATCCTGGCAAGGCCAATGTTGTAGTTGATGCTTTGAGTCAGAAATCCAGTAGTTCATCCAGTTTGTTACTTGGTAACTTTGATGTGGTTGAAAAGTTCTGAAACTTGGCAGTGACCACTCCGTGTGAGAGTGTACTTCTCGAGTTGGAAGCAACAGATGTTGTGAACGAGCTGCTAGAAAAGATCAAAGAGGCACAAGTTCAGAGAGAGTGTCTGGATTATGTGAAGAACCAAGACGGTGTGTCTTGGAATGACGATGGATTGCTTTTGTTTCAGCAGAGGATTGTAGTTCCTCGAGGCCCGTTGACATAAGAGGTTATGGCAGAAGGCCATAAGGGTCAGTTTTCTGTTCATCTTGGTGCTACGAAGATGTACCAAGACTTGAAGAGAAATTTCTGGTGGCCAGGAATGAAGAAGGACATAGCTGTGTATGTGTCCAAGTGTTTGATCTGCCAGAAGGTGAAGATTGTGCATCAGAAGCCGTCTGGTAAACTTCAACCTCTTGAGATTCCAGAGTGGAAATGGGAGAGCATTTCCATGGACTTCGTTGTGGGTTTGCCGAAGACTCAGGTCGGTTGTGACTCAATATGGGTCATTGTGGACAGATTGACAAAGTCTGCCCATTTTCTTCCAGTGAAGGTGAGCTTCACTACAGAGCAGTTGGCCAAGCTTTATGTTCGCGAGATAGTGAGGCTTCACGGGGTGCCCGAGAGTATCATTAGTGATAGGGACCCGAAGTTCACATCTCGGTTCTGGGAGGCGCTGCAGGGAGCTTTTGGTACGCAGTTGAGACTGAGTACAACCTATCACCCTCAGACTGATGGACAAACTGTGCGGACTATCCAGACCTTGGAGGACATGTTGCGGGCTTGCACGTTGGAGCAGAGCTCGGCATGGGATATGTACCTTCCATTGGTGGAGTTTTCGTATAACAACAGTTTCCATGCTAGCCTGGGCATGGCACCCTACGAGGCGCTCTACGATAGGAGGTGTCGTACACCTACCTGCTAGTCGGAGGTTGGGGATCGTGAGTTGTTTGGCTTGGACTTCGTCCAAGATACCACCCTGCAGATCCAGATGATCAGGGACAAGCTGAAACAGTCGCAGAATCGTCAGAAGAGCTACTACGATATCAAGCATCGACCACTGGAGTTCAGTGAGGGTGAGCACGTGTTTGTGAGACTTTCACCTGATACCGGTGTTGGACGGGCACTAGGATTGAGGAAGCTGAGCCTGCTGTTTATTGGGCCATACCAGATTCTTGGTAGAGTAGGACCTGTTGCCTACCGGCTTGCCTTGCCTCCGAACCTGGCTAACATCCACGACGTGTTTCACGTGTCTCAGCTTCGGAGGTACATAGCAGATCCGTCGCATGTGGTGCAACCGGATGATGTGGAGGTTCGGGAGAACCTAAAGACTCCTGTCGGACCACTAAAGATTCTCGATCGTGGCGAGAAACAATTGAGGAGCAAGATCATTCCGATGGTCAAAGTGCAGTGGACCGGAAGGACTCCTGAGGAGTGTACTTGGGAGCGTGAGGACGAGCTTCTCCGGCAGTACCCCGAGTTTCGACCAGGTATGTTTCTGATTTTAAGGACAAAATCCTAAAAAGGTGGGGTGAATGTAAGAACCCGCACCGTTAATTAAGGAATTTAATTAATAAATTATGAGAAAATAGGAAATGATTCCATAATTGACCCTAATAATTATTATGAGGCTTTAATAATTATTGTAAGTGAGTAATAATGCTGAAAGTCGCTTTTCGGAAGAAAAGTGCAGATACCGGTTCTGCTAGTCGGTATAAATGCGTACCGAAAAAGTATCCCGGAAAATTAATGTAAGTGCATGATAATTACTAGAATGATATGTAGGACTTGTAAAACGAGTTTCAAGTCCAAATAATGAGAACTGGTGCTAGAAACCGGTATTGGCTCTGAAAAGCGCGTACCGGAAAAGTGCTCAGAAAATTATAAGAAAAATATGATAATTCTTGAAAAAAATGTGTAGTTTCAGATTCCAAAGTTTGGGGTCTTTGGATCCTATTGCTGCTGCTAGATGGCTGGAGTCGCTGGACATGATATTTCGGGTCAAACAGTGTACAGATCCGCAGAAGCTGATGTTCTCGACTTACATGCTGGAGGGAGATGCCCATGAGTGGTGGACGAACACCTCTCGTGCTTATGAGATGCAGGGTCGTGATTTGACATGGTCATTCTTCGAGGAGTGTTTCTTGGGCAGATACTTTCCCTATGATGCGCAGGAGAGGAAGCATGGGGAGTTTTACTAGGCCTCCTTCCACTCCGAGATGTGCGGAGTGCGAAAAGGAGCATGTGGGACGTTGTGCTTCGCGGCAGTTGGTTTGTTTCCAGTGTGGCAAGGAGGGCCACTTCTCTAGAGACTGTCCGTCGTCGACGGCGAGAGCTGCAGCTGTTCAAGCAGTTCCTTTGCAGATGGTTCTGATGGCTTCTACTTCGGCATCTGCTATGCCACCTTCTGTTGGGCGTGTGTACACCTTGGATAGGCAGCAGTCGGACCAGCTCCGAACCTTGTTAGAGGTACTGTGTCTATTGGTGGTATTGCTGTTGATGCATTGTTTGACTCCGGGGCTACGCATTCGTTTGTTGCTACCCTGATTGCTTTGGGGCTTGAGTTGCCCATGTCTGTGCTTTCTCCACCGTTGCGGGTGACTACCGCCACCGTAGAGATATGTGTTTCTACCACTGTTCATCGCGATGTAGCGTTTCAGTGGGATGGCTGTGAGTTCTCGGTGGATCTGATAGGATTGCCGATGGCCAACCTCGAGATTATTCTGGGCATGGATTGGTTGTCTAGAAACTGTGCACTGATTGATTGCTATGCATAGCGCGTGGTGATGTCTCCGTGTAGTTCCACATCTAGTTCCGCATTTTTAATTAAGCGCTGCTTAATACGATAGTATGATAACATTACCGGATATATACAGGGTGTTACAGGAAGCACTCAGCATCGCTTTTGTCCTTGGATGCACTCTTACCCTTCTTTTTGCCTTTCTTCTTCTTGGGTTTTCCTTTGGGTTTAAGGGAGTCTCTTTTCGCAGGCTCCTTGCCCTTACCCTTTGCCTTGCTAGGCCCACCAATCAGAAGAGCATGTGTCTTATCCTTCTTGATAGACACTTCAGCAGTTGTTAACATGCTTAACAATTCAGGCAAGCTCACAAGCATCACATGCATGTTGTAATTCATAATGAATTGACTGAAGGAAGGTGGAAGCGAGGTCAAGACTAAGTCATTACTTAGCTCGGCATTCATGACGAACCCTAGAATTCCTAGCTTCTCAATGAGCCCGATCATCTTAAGAACATGACTGCTCACAGACATGTTCTCAGACATCCTGCATGAGAACAATTCTCTAGAGGCCTCATACCTCTCATGCCTGCCTTTAATGTCATACAACTCCTTGAGATGTAAGGCAATAGAGGGAGCATCCATATGCTCATGCTGCTTTTGCAGTTCAAGCGACATGGATGCCAACATAATGCAGACAGTCAACACATTGTCATCCATGTGCTGTTTGTGGGCCTCGAAATCAAATTCTGCGAACCCATCTTCCTCTTCCCTAGGAGCTACAGGTAATGCAGCATCCAGGACATAAGCTATTTTTTCGGCCCTAAGAACAATTCTTAAGTTCCGATACCAGTCCATAAAGTTTGAACCGGTCAGTTTGTACGTATCGAGTATTGAGCGTAGTGACAGTGGATTAGTCATACTAAAAACTGAAAAAGATGTAAAGATGATTTAATTAATATATTTAGACATGTTGTATAAACAAATTATTAAAGACTTTAAATAATTTTTCCCTCCCACTATTTTTTCTAAGTCAATGACCCTTCCCATTTGACTTAGGGTTAATCTACTTTTAGATTTTACCTTAGTGAGATTAAGAATGAGATTATCTATTTTATCCCCCGTCTGTGACCGCAAGATTAATTTAAATAATGGGTTGATCCTCATCAACAGTATCTCATACCCTCTCTTAACATTAGGTTGACAACTCCTTGTCACTTAGTGGTGCATCTCATGCAACCAACCTAGCATTATTACCCTAAGCACATAAGAAAGCCCGGCTGAGCCTGCAACTTATGTCTCAGTTAAGTATTAACCAGCACCCTAAGTGTCTAACACTTCTAATACTACTCTTACTCAATGAAACAGTGGGTCCCAACTGAGTTGTTGAGCACCACTATGTAGAGGAGGTTTGAGTAATATTGATGGTGGGAGGTAATCATATGCTTAATAATTTATTCCTTTAAGGGTTCCTTTTATTTGGGGTTTATTAGGTCTCATCAAACGCATTTATATTATTATCATGCTAGATGTTATCCTATGTCAAACATCTATCGGATTACACTAGTCGTAATTGGACATGCATAATAATACATACAAACGCGATTTGTCCAATTCATGCATACTAGTCGTTCAAAACATAAAAGCATACATGCATATAAAACAGTTTTATTTGAGATGGTCATGGTGCTCGCGCATTTGTCCATCTTGCTTCTCAAGCATCGGCTCCTCCTCGTCTATACGCCACTAGCCTAATTCTCTAATTGCATATAATTAAAGAAACTCCAAAACATCTTTGGAGGGACAAATAATAAAAATACAAAATACAAAATTCAAAATTCAAAATTCAAATTACAACTCTAATTAAAATAGGGCAAAATTACACATTAATTTAAAATTTGAAATTCGAATTTCGGGCACCATGACCATCCCCTTCCAAATTGCACCTGAAAATTTAAACAGCTTGCAAGCACATAATATCAAATATTATATAAATATTTCCTCACATATATTTTGATAATTTAACAATTAAAATATCAAAACAAGAATCAAAATTCAAAAAATTTCCAATTTTCTCCCAATTATCGAATTTTGCATCTTTATGCATAATTCAAATCTTTGTCAAATCTTTCTCAAAGATCACAAAAATTAAACCATTTATTCAACCATAACTCATATGGTCGAACCATACATCATCATATACAAAAATTTTATTAAATAAAATCATGGAGAAAATAATGCATTTGAATATTCACATCATGGCAGAATCATATTCCCTTTTCAAAACAATGTTTCTTTTGAAAACTTTCACAAAGAATCAAAACAAACAAAACCATGAGGTTACGTAGATATATGAACACCATAATCATATTAAACATGTTCATAAAAAAATTCCACATGCAAAGAATTAATCTTTAACTAAAAGACCTTTTGACCGTGAGAAAATTAATTTCACAAACAAAGTACCATCACCCGCCGATGGTAAAGCGACCGGGCTCTGATACCACTTGAAAGTAAAATGGCCTTGAAGGCCGTAGCATGTGAGAGGGAAAAACAAAATTTTTCATATGCGGAATTACACATGCAATCAAGAATCATGCTTTATGGCATGTGATGTTACCTTTGTTTGTGAGTTCAAAACTCCAAGATGATCAGTGTTAGGTTTGAAGGGTTCAAACCCTCTAACGTTGATCCACACCACCCACGTCAAGATGCAAGAATGCTTTCTTGAAAGCCACCAATTGACCACAACAGAGAGGCTTGCTATGCGCTCAATAATAGGTGAAGAAGGAGGCTAGGTATATGTGTTTAGAAGAGTGAAGTCTCTAGCATGAAAACTTCACAAGAGTGGGAATGGTATATAGAAGAATTGGCTAGGTTCTTTTGAAAAACCTTAAGGAGGAACTCACCAACTAGGCGCACAATAGAGGGAGAGAATTAGTGTATCAAATCAGAATTTTTACTTTACTTATAATGGAAAGTGGCGCACAAGTGAGTGAGACAAAGGTGGAGTTGTTGCAATTCAAAAATCCCAACAACCTCTCCTTTGAATCCTCGTAAGACTAGGTCTTTATCTAGTCAAAATTCTGAACCAATGGTCATCATATGACCACCAATTCATGCGCCCCTATTCAGCCCAAAAAGGGTCCAGATACATTTGAGTTGTTGCATTCAAGTTTGAACCAACTAGCTCACTGATTCTCTCAACAACCAAATCTGATTGGAGCTTGTTGGTTTGACAAGATGACAATCATCTCCCACCAAAATGGCGCCCCAAATCAGCCCTTGGAGATCTCCATAGATCTTCTCTTGATACAAGGGATTTGTTCCAACAAGATCTCATCTTATCCTTTTGTTATGAAACAACTTTTCATAGCCAATTCAAATTTGAATTCAAACATTTAAATTCAAACGTTCAAACATTTAAATTCTAAATTCAAATTTCAAATTCAAATTCAAATCTCAAATTCAAAATTCGAATTTCAAAATTCAAATTCAAAATTCAAATTCAAATTTCAAATTTCAAATTCAAAATTCAAAATTTAAATATTTGATAATTAATTTAACTAATTAAATTAATTAGTAATGTCTTGGACTATCCAAGCTCATTAACAATACCATGCGCCCTCTCCCTCTTAGGTGGGCTTCCAAACTTCATCTTGGGCTAACAACCATTATTAGGCCCAATACCTTTAATGCTATATCATCATGACATTAAGGTGTTAGTGTGTGACCCAATAGGTCCAACATAACCACTGACATAAATGGGCTCGGGCCCAACAAGCCCACAACTCATTTAATGACAACACAGAGCACTAGCAATGCTTTGTTTCCCCAGAGCTAGTTAGATTAATGACTTGATCGTCCTATTACACATATTTGGTTGCCGTATGTATTTCTTTTCTTCTCGGTTACCTTCCCATAAAATCTAGGGTAAGGAAGCGTATCAACCCTTGCGGTTTAGGGTAAGCTTTATTCGAAATAAGGAATCTTCAATTTACTGACTCTAAAGGCAGATCATCTCATGCTCTCTTTTACTATGCATAGATTCCCGAGTCCTTGTAAATGTCATCCCGATTTTTCCAGTTTACAGATAACCTAATCTCTCACAGAGATTTGACGAATTCCTTCAGCTTATCACCCTAGCCCTGTGCTCTTTCAGGACAAGCCCAACAGTATACCTATGAGTCTCCATGTTTCAGGAAGACGAGGTATACAGTCAAAGCATGCCTTCTAGAACACAGTCTAGGTAATAACTTCTGGTCTAAGGAAAGGCATACCCAAATATAAAGAGACTACTCTAATGATACTCTCTGTGAGATTTCCTCATAGTGTCTCTTTTGTGGGTCTCTTCAGTGCGAGCTATACCCTTATAGATCCACCCACGACTTTAGCTAAGACATCTCCGTATCTGTAGCTCATGAGGTCTTTACCTTGCATCCGAATACAAGTAGATAAGTCGTGCTAGTCTTACCCGAGATCACTGATCCCCATTCTCAGTGTCCCTAGACTAGGAACATAAAATTAGGAATAAATATCCAGTATCCTTGAATCCTCATGATCGTGATCTCATCACAGATACTCAAGAGATACCTATTTTATTCCAAGGGGTTTATCCAGTTACTCATATAAAATATTAACAGTAATATTGAAACAAAATATGAAACAGGATAAATAGTGCTTTTATTTATTTGCGACAATACAAAGGTCCACATATGTCCTAATCTAATTAAAAGATTGTCTCTAGGACATCCATATACTAACATCAACTGCATGATAATTCCAATATCTTGAGTCGCCATTTTTTACGAAATATTCGAGCATATAACATGATATTTTCCTTCACCTCATTTGGAGGAAAAGTGGATAGATCAGTCAATCAAGGGTCTGGGCCTTACTATTTTAGAGTAGGTGGGCAGGTTTATCATCTAATGGGTAGTCTTCTGCCAGCTGACTGTCAGACTCCAAAATTTGCTCAACTTTATATATACGATACTGAGAATGAAGTTGATCATAGACTGGGCTCTATAAGGCATAATGCATTTAGTTTTTTTCTTTGTTCCTTTATGTATTATATTTGTATTGATTTTATATAATTTCACACTCAATTTTTTATCATTATGTTTGCAGTTCCACCAACATAGAAGATATGCTCGATCCCAATATAATTCAATCCTTGAAGGATATGTTAGAAGAACACAACAGTATTGCTCAATCTTTCCGGTATGCTATAGACCGATATACTGAAGATAGCTTGAATGGTGTGAAGTTGAGGCTTATTCGAAGGCGTAGTAGTGATGGAAGAGTTTATAATCTTCCATCCGCATATGAAGTTGCTGCTTTGATTGTTGGAGATATAGACGGCTCAATGGGTGATAGGGACATCATTGTTGAAACCCGAAATAGAGTTTTGCAGCGCTTAGATGTGCAACATCCGTTATACCTTGGTATACAATATCCTTTGTTATTTCCTTACGATGAAGATGGCTACCGTGATGATGTCCAGCGCAATATTGTTTCCAGTGGAAGAACAAAACCTAGAGCCACTATCAGCATGAGAGAATTCTTTTCATTTAGACTTCAAACAAGATCGGGAGACTCTCAAATTGTCCACCACTCAAGAAGACTTTTTCAACAATTCTTGGTAGATGCTTACACTATGATTGAGCATGAACGACTAAGCTTCATTCGACATAACCAAGATCATCTCAGAGCTGAGTTGTACCAAAATGTTATTCATGCATTTAATAGAGGTGAAGAAGCCGCAGCCAAAACTGGAAAGTGTATCATAATACCTTCTTCTTTCACAGGCGGACCTAGATATATGGCTGAAAATTATAAATATGCTTTTGCAATTTTCTGCTGGCTGGCTATCCTCATCTTTTTATTAAAATTACATGCAATCCTAAGTGGCCGGAAATTTCGCAGTTCCTAAATGCTAGAAAACTAAAACCTGAAGATCGTCCAGATATACTTTGCAGAGTGTTCAAATTCAAATTGGATCAATTGCTTAATGATTTAAGAAAGGAACATTTTCTTGTAAGAGTTAATACATGTATGTATGATGTATTCTACCATTTTTTTTTCTTTTAATTATATTTTTTTCACTAATTATACATGTTTGTGTGTTTAAATGTTACAGATGTTTATACCATCGAGTTTCAAAAGCGTGATCCTACTGTTCTTGCACCCTTCTGACAAGCCAAATAGTGGAATTGATATTGATAGATTGATTTCAGCAGAGATTCCTAATAAAGATACCCATTCATCCCTGTTTTCGGCTGTCAACACTTACATGATGCTTGGTCCCTGTGGTCCCGACAATTACAATTCTCCTTGCATGAAAGATGGAAATTGTTCAAAGAAATTTTCCAAGAACTTCTGCTCCCGTACTTTTATTGCCGTACTTTTATTGATGATGACAGATTCCCTCATTACAAGAGAAACAATGATGGTACAGTTGTCAACAAAAATGGCGTTGAACTTGATAATCGTTATGTTGTGTCGTATAATGCAAAGCTTCTTCTAAAGTATCAAGCTCATATTAATGTTGACTATACCTGTCAAAGCAAGGCCATTAAATATCTTTTTAAATATATTCATAAAGGAAATGATCGAGTGACAGCTGCGATCCATCATTCAAATTCATTTAGCGAGAGCACTTGCAGGAATAATGAGATTAAAATGTTTTACGATTGCAGGTACTTCAATTCATATTAAATTGTTTTATGTAATATTTATGCATCATTATTTTTTGACCTATTTTAAGATTCAATGCTTATTTCTTACAGGTATGTCTCTGCATGTGAAGCAGCTTGGAGAATTTTTGGATTTGATGTTCATTGTAGATACTCCCTGTTCATAGATTGCCATTTCACCTACCCAATCAAAAGAGCATTGTTTTTAGTGACAGTGCTTCAATATATGATGTAAAGACACGGGCTGAATCTAAAAGATCAATGTTCGAGTCTTGGACGGAAGCAAACAAAAAATTTCCGGAGGGGAGGGATCTTACTTATGCTGAGTATCCCACTTATTTTGTTTACAAAGAAGATACACAGGAATGGCATCCAAGAAAAAAAGGATTTTCAATTGGAAGAATAAATCAATTTTCTGCTAATAATGGAGAAGATTCCTATATACGGCTCCTGCTTACTTTTCAAAAGGGTTGTATGAGTTATAACGATTTGCGAACAATAAATGGAGTGTTTTTCCCTTCATTTAAGGATGCATGCTATTCTTTAGGACTTTTGGACGACGACAATGAGTACATTGATGCAATTACAGAGGCAAGTACATGGGGGTCAGCTGCCTATCTTCGATATCTGTTTGCTCTATTGTTATTTACCAACTCCATGACCAAACCCGAAAACGTTTGGGAAAAGTGTTGGAAATTTCTATCTGACGATGTCCGTTATATGCATAGGAAAAGCATCGGACGTCAAGGTACATGTTATCTGTATGTTCCATCCATTCATTAGTATACATTCTTTCGTCCAAATGAAAAAAAAAAGATAGTATTTACATTCCAGATAATATTTTACTGTTGTATTTTATTTTTCTTTTGTATTTTTTCTTTTTCTTTGTTTATTTCTTATGCTTTTTGTTTGATGTGGATTCAGATGCGGTTCTTACGGAAGAGTCTATAAAAAATACAACACTTGCTGAAATTGATAAGGTACTGCAAAGTAATGGGAGATGACTTTCTGATTACCCATCGATGCCTCGCATCAGCGGTGAATCTCTACTTCATGTGCAAAATAGATTGGTGCTTGATGTGTTACTTTATGACAGATTGTCCATGATGGAAGAGCATAAAAGACTAAAGAATTCCTTGACTTATGAGCAGAGAAATGCTTACGAAAACATCGTTTCAGCAGTTTCGGCCGATGCAGGGGGTTTGTTTTTTCTTTACGGTTTTGGTGGAACGGGAAAAACATTTATCTGGAATACCCTGTCCACTTTTTTTAGATCAAATGGTGAAATTATACTTAATGTTGCTTCTAGCGGAATTGCTTCTCTTTTGCTTCCTAGAGGACGAACTGGACATTCTAGATTTCGTATTCCCATTCAAATCACTGAAGATTCAACCTGTAATATCACTCAAAATTCTCCTATTGCCGAGTTGCTGGCAAAAACAAAGTTAATTATTTGGGACGAAGCCCCAATGGTACACCGATTATGTTTTGAGGCCCTGGACAAAACACTGAGAGATATTCTTAGATTTTCTGATAGTAGATGTGTTGATAAGCCATTTGGTGGAAAAGTCATTGTTCTGGGAGGTGACTTTCGGCAAATATTACCCGTAATTCCTCGTGGCAGCAGACAACAAATAGTCAATGCAACAATTAATTATTCTCATCTTTGGTCCCATTGTCATTTGTTGACTTTGACTAAGAACATGCAACTTACTACTGGAAATGGGATTAAAAATTATGCGGAAATAAAGGATTTTTCCAACTGGCTCCTAAATATAGGAGATGGTGATCTTGGAGATAATATTGATGGAGAATCTATGATAACAATTCCAGGTGGATTATTAATTGAGGAATGAGAACATCCACTGTCAGATTTGGTTGATTTTGTGTACCCGAATCTCTTGGATCATATTAAGGATCCTACATTCTTCAGAGAATGTGCAATTTTAACTCCTAAATTGACAGATGTTGCTATGATAAACGAGCTTTTAATGTCTTTGATTCCTGGTGAAGAAAAGACATATTTCAGTTTAGATAATGTCTTGAAACAAGATAATAATTCTCAAATTGAAGATGACGAGTTCTCACCTGAAATTTTAAATACCTTCTCCTGTTCCGGAATTCCTGATCATAAATTAATTTTGAAGGTTAATGTGCTGGTTATGCTATTGAGAAATATTGATCAGTCAAGAGGTTTATGCAACGGCACAAGATTGCTTATTTCAAGATTAGGCAACCGTGTTGTTGAAGGAACTGTTCTTACCGAAAGCAATATCGGGGAAACTGTGTTAATCCCTAGAATGACGATGAGCCCTTCAAGTCATTCATTTCCAGTACATTTCCAAAGAAGACAATTCCCACTGGTTGTTTCATTTGCCATGAGTATCGACAAGAGCCAAGGACAATCTCTTTCGCATGTGGGCATTTATCTCTTTAGGCCCGTCTTTACTCATGGGCAATTATATGTGGCACATTCACGAGTAAAGAGCAAACAAGGATTGAAGATATTGATACTTGATGATAATGGTTGTGTTACAAATCGTACCTTTAACATCGTCTACAAGGAAGTATTTCAAAGATTAATGTAGTTGATTTGATTCTGTTTAGACGCATTTCTTGCAATGTAAGTAAAAAATATGACTCATACATGCTTATTTGCTTAAGGTGCCCTTAAATCCCATTTACACAACATTTTTTTTGTCCCAAATAAAAATTAATCCTCATCTTTTTTTTTCCTGATAGTATTACTTTTGTCTGTTAACGTATTAGTGTAATTTATTTAATGAGTTTTTGCCTTCTATATCGCAGGCACAAGGAACGAAAATCATATAGCAAATGACATATTTGGTAAGTGTTGATTTTTAACTCCATATTTGCTTGGTGTTATTATACTATGAGTGGTATGCATATTTATTTTTATATCCCTTCCTCATGTTAACATTGTGCAGTATAACGTATTATGGTGTATTATGATATTTTAGTATGCAAAAATAATTGATCCCTCTCAATAGCAGATCTTTGTTTGTTGTTGATATTTGCAAAGTTCTGTGTCAATGCCGTATTTTTTCCCATCTGAAATATAGAACAAAATAGTAACACAGTTTTTTTGTAAGTATAAGGTTTGCAGTGCGATTAACCAACCACGACGGAAGACAAGAATTTTGATCGTTTTCCTTCGTGCATCGCACGGGTAATACACTAGTTATATATACTAAGGGAATAAACAACATTGAAAAGTTTCATGATGTGTCACTCCCTCCTTCAATTTCACCAATGTGTTCACACTTGAGAAATGTTTGAAAAGTTTCTTCTTTTGGTAATTTTTTTAATCGAAAATTAATATTAAACAAAAAATAATAAAATAAATCAAAATTAAGGAATTAATGGGAGACATCTAATTAATGCCCCACTATCATTTCTACATTGGAATTGTAAGGTTTTTAATTGAAAATTATTGGAAAATGAAAAGTTTATTAATGATATTGGAAATTACACTACCTAAACAAAATTTTTCAGTTCCTCCCCTCTCTCAATTATTCTTATAAATACCAAATTCTAAAATGGCATCTTTATTTTTCTCTCACAGTGCCTATCTTAACTCTGATTCTTCACCCAAACCCATCCTCCGTTCCTTTCCCCTCATATTTCTCATTTTCTTGAACATTAGTCACTGACCCAGTTACCTCTTTCCAATCAAGGAGGAAGCAAGATGGGATCTTTAGCAAAGAAGGGATCATACTGAAAAATTACTTGAAACAACTCCATCAACACCCTTTGAGAACAAAGGTCCCTCTTCTTCATTTATTACTGCATCTATCTCATTTTTAATTTCCCTTTACATGGCTTGCTTTCCTTTCTTCTTTTTTTCATCCATTTTCATTGACCTGTTGTTTTGTTAGTCCTAAAAGAGCTACCTTTAATGGTTCACGTTATAGATTGGTTGTAGGTGGCTAGCGATTAGCATCTTGGAAGAATTTATAAGAATCAGTCTAAAGGTCTAACCTTGCACGCGAAATTTAGAATCTATGGGTCACAAGCCTGAGTGTGCTTTGTGAGAGCGATGTGTAGATCAAGTACAAACTTTCTTAGCATATAATCAGTCTCCCCTTAAAATATGGAAAAAGGATTTCAGGGATTTTTTTTATAATTCTTTCTCTATTAATGCTTATGTTTCAGGGGTATCAGTGAGGAAAATGCAAAAAATGCATAATGGTGGAAAAGAAAAAGATCAAGGCTTTATAACGGTGAAAGCAAGCAATCTACCATGAAATCAATATCATCAATGAAATTAAGGTTAGGAAGAAGAAGAACGGTTTGTTCATATATTAGGTGAAAGATGAAAATATGGGTTACCCTCTTTTGGTTTTTCGATTTTGCAGCTTCCCTTTTTTTTCTTTTATTTGTATATGCACCATGCAATTGTGACTTTATAATAACCAAAACGATATATTATTATATATCCTTTCATTTATTTATTTATTATTTATTTATTTATTTATTTATTTTTCTTCACCGAACATAATTACTAATATCTTTTGTATATCCAAAAATATAATGAATTTTCTTTATTTTCTGTATGACTTTTATGATGTATCCTTTGTTTATACTTTTTATTTTCTTTTTTTTTTCTCCGAACAAATTAAATAATATTAAAACTTATTTCGGTAAAAATTTTCAAAAATTAATATGCTTTAAATGTAAATAAAATTTTAAAATTCAAAAAACATCTCATAATAAAAGAAAACAACTTTTGAAATTGTGCAAACTTGAATGTCTTGAAAATTTCAAGGAATTTCTATTATAATTCTGATTGCGTGGAAAATTTCAAAGCTCACCGTAGACATTTTCAGAACACAAAGTAATTATATTACGAGGAGTCTTTTAACAGTTAAATAAAATAATAGTAATTAATATACCTATTAGGAATAAGTAACTTCATTTATTGTGTAATTGTTGTACTTGCTTATGCTAATAATGAGTTGCCAATTCGATGAATTAAAATGAGAAATCGTTAATCCTAAGATGAATGAGATATGAATGGAATCCTCATAAAGATGAGAGTTGCCAATGTTCATAATGATAAGATAGAATTTAAAATCACAGATGAATGAAAAACATTTTATTTTAATTTGAAATTTAAAATATTTAAACTAAATAGTTAGTGCGAAAAGAGTTTAACATTAATTAGTGGCAAATAAGTGTATTAATATCCTACTTCTTTTTTAAAATTTGAAATTTGAAGTTGATATAGGTAGGAAAAAGGGTTTATAATCTTTTAGCAGGAGACAACTGTATTAAATTTCCATCTATTATATACTTAAAAGGAGAACCAAAAAAATTGATGTGTCAAGCTCTCATGCAGTTTCAGCTTTGTGTTCACACTTGAATGTCAATTTAAAAAAAAATTACATAATAAGTTTTTAATTAAATCAAAAATCAAAATTAAGAAATTAGTGGGAGACATCTAATTAATGATCCACTATCATTTTTACATTCGAACCTGTAAGGTATTTAATTGTTGTATTGAAAGATGGAAGGTTCTTTACTAATGTTACTTGAAAATGAAAAACTCATCATTTGATATTTTTTTATAACCTTCAAATCATTCAGACCCTTAATCTTCTACCTCCTGTGTGTTTTCACTTGCTTGCCAATTTTAAAAATAAATAAATAACTAAAAATTAAGTTTTAAGCAAATTAAATTTCGAAATTAAAGTGTTAGTGGCAGACATCAAATTAATGTCCCACTATCATTTCTATATTGGAATTGTAAGGTTTTTAATTATTCTATTGGAAGATGGAAGGTGAATTACCAATGTTACTTGAAAATGAAAAACCCATCATTTCATGGAAAACATACACAACCTTCTATGCATGTTTCCCACTACTTTTAGTATGAGAAATTGTTAAATCTATTAATAATATTTGTTATTAAGTCTATTGGGTGAGAAAATATTTAATATTTCAAAATTCAAACTTTTTAAATTTGAATTTTTAACTATCAATAGGTGGGAAAAGAATTATGTATTAATGTTTCTGTAGTGGAAAAATCTATATATATATATATATATATATATATATATATATATATATATATATATATATATATAAAATTAAAGTTAATATAATAAATTATAGATTAAACAAAAAATTATTTAAAATTTATAAAAAAATATGTATAGTTGATAAAAAAATAATTTAAATTTGAAATTTAAATGAAAAAATTAGAAATGACACAAATCATTGCAGAAAAATAATTATTTATTACTATTTTGTAAGTCTAATTGTAATAAATGAAAGTTCATCTCTGAGATAAAATATAAAAATCTAGACGCAACTATAAGAGCCTTTTTGTGTGGATAAATATAAAAACCTATTAAATACTAATACTTAGAGGTGGCAAACTGGGCTCGGCCCAAAGGGCCAGCCTACCAACACATTTTTATAATTAAATTAAAATTTCATCATTCTTCTTTTATAATTAAATTTCTAAATTTGATTTTAATTTTTGTACATACAAATTTGTAAAATTTCAAATACAAACGACGCAAATCCTTGCAAAAAATAATTATTTATTATTATTTTTTAAATCTGAGTGTAATAAACGAAAGTCCATCTCTGAGATAAAATATAAAAACCTAAATGTGACTATAAGAACCTTTTTTGTGGATAAATATAAAAACATATTGCATGCTGATAGTTAGATGTGGCAAACTGGGTTCGACCTGGAGGGCCAGCTCACCAACACGATTTTGTAATTAAATTAAAATTTCATCCTTCTTCTTTCATAATCAAAATTCCTAAATTTGATTTTAATTTTTGTAAATACAAATTTGTAAAATTCCAAATACTAACGACACAAATTCTTGCAAAAAAATAATTATTTATTATTAATTTTTTCCTTCATGTATATTAATTGATTTTTTTGTAGCAAATTTTGTGTACGGTTGAATCAATAAGACGAGATCATATTGAATAATAATGCAGAATAGAAGGTTCATTGGTACTTATATTTGAAGACTGAATTATTGAGTAAATAACTATATTTGATTTGCATAATAATCAATGCTTCTGAATTGCAAAATTTTGTTTGTGGTTGATATTTACAAAGTTTTGTGTGAATGTTGTAGCCTTTTAAAGTTCAAAAATAGCAAGACAACTCTTTTTTAATTCAGATAATTCTCAAATAATAGGTTTGTTTTTTTATTTTTTGTTCCTTCATGTTTATACCTCTACCATAGCACTGTTCAGAGCTTGATAGCAAGATGAAAGTGTTTGATTTACCGGTGCGATGATTAACCAACGACGGCGGCAACGGTTTTGTTCTTTTTTCCCCGGGCATCACACGGGTAATTTACTAGTTATATCCAAAGGCGGATCCAAGTGTTAGAGAAGGGGGGCAAGTGCCCACCCTTAAAATTTGATGCAAAAATATAAAAATATTTTTCTCTTAAAATTCAAATTTTCCTAATTTAATTTTGGGGTAGGATATTGTAACAACCAAATAGTGTTACCCCCAATATTACGACCAATTAATTTCACCATTAGATCGATTATGTTGATCCAACGGTTATATTTATTTCTATCTTTGTATGGTTATGATTCTTCATATTTAATACTTTATATTTATTTTCACCTTTGTATGATTATGATTTCCCATATTTAATGATTTTACATTAAATATAAGGATTGTAACCATACAACATGAAAATAAATATAATCGTTAGATCAACATAATCGATCTAACGGTGAAATTGATTGGTAGTAACATTGGTGGTAACCCTAGTTGATTGTTACGATATCCTACCCCTTTAATTTTTCTCCTTCTATTTTATTTTCTCCTAAGTTTTTTTTTCCTCCTCCACCTTCATTATCCAAACCTAACAGCAGAGAGCTCGTTTGCATCTACATACGGATTCATCTACTCTCAAACCTCAATTTTCGTTATTAGAAATTGGAACATTTGTTTCTTTCTCCATAATCGGTCAAGTTGAGTCACAATTTGTCCAAATCTAGATCTAAACCAGACCCAGCCAACCGGCACCTGCTCGCAAGTCGCGTTCCAGACCAGACCCAGATCTATATGTACTTGAACAGTGCCCACCCTTCATTAATTTCCTGGATCCGCCACTGGTTATATCTAATTCAATAGCTATTCTTTAACAACTGGCGAAGAACATTACACAGAAAGCTTTAGTCTTTTATAAACATCAAAAAACACATGAATTTTCTTTATCTTCTTTCTTTAATTTTCCAATCGGTTCATCCTTCGGACTATATTCAATTTGAGCACTTGCTAGATCCTATTAAAGAGGGCAGCTCTTGCAAATTCTTTTTTCATTCTTAGGATTTGAACTCGAGACCTCTAAATTAAGGTCTCAGATTTCTTACCATCTATACCATATACCAAGGGTGTTTAGTTAATTTCCTTCCTTTTTTCAAGTATATATAATACTGTAGTGTTTGAAATTCAAGGGAAGCTATGCATTGCTTACTGTAATATCTTTGCTACAGGATATTAAAAGAAAGTGCAATATCTGTTATATCTGTATGATGGAATTGGAATTAAAGCCTAGAAATTTAATTTTAATTCCACACTATTAGAATCCGTTTAGAATCATAAATTTTATGTTTGAGTTATAAAAATAATTACGATGTTAAATTATAATTCCATATTTAATTATAAGAAAAAGTGTTTGTCCTTTTAAATGATATAATTTGTGTCATTTTACTCTCACAAAAAAGTAGTACCCACATCTTTATTTTTTTCCACTCTCTCTCCATGATCTATCTCTTTCTCTCACTTAATGTTACGGACCAGCCCATTAATAGGCCCAGAAGGGTTATTAAGAAGCCCAGCTATTTGGATCAGTACAGTTGCTAAGAATGAGCTGAATAAGCCTTTTAGATTTTGTTGTTATTTTAATGTGATAGTCTATGAGTTGTAATATGGTGAACACTCAGGGAATAGTAGCCTTGAGTCAGTTACGGGTTTGTTAAGTGATATTAAAGCTCTTGGGAGCAAGGAAAATGCATGAAAAGTTTGACAATCTTTCCCTCTCAATTCTCTTTTCCCTCTCTTCTCTGTTCTTCTTTTTATTCCACTCGGATATTCCAGAATCATCCTAACATTCTGGTGCTTTCATTGATTTACCTTCCTCCCCAAAAATCATGGCAGAAAACACTCGACTGAAAAATGTGACTAACCGAATGGATAATTTTCAAATCGAGATCAATCAACGCATTGATGGATTCCAACACTGTTTTGACATATCTGAATCATTACGCGAACAACAGTACTTGAAACTTCAAGAATCCCAATCCCAGATGCAAGAGACCCTTACACGGCTTCTCGCCCTTCAGCAACACAACTCAGGGGGACACTCTGGCACTTCTGGCAGTTCTGGTACTCTAGGAGGAGGCCCACACAATGGAACTCATCACTCGGGTTCAGAAACACCAAGATTCCGTCAAGTTAAGCTTGAATTTCCCAAATTCTCATCCAGTGATCCGTCCTCTTGGATCACAACAGCTGAGAGGTATTTTCGTTTTTATAATATTCCGGATAATGAACGCTTGCTGTTAGCTTCCATTCATTTTGGAGATCCAGCAGCTTGTTGGTTTAATGGATCGTTTGATGATAGTTGTTTACCTACTTGGACTGCATTTTGTGTTGCTTTACAATACCGCTTTGGACCTTCTGAATTTGAAGACCAAGTAGGTGCATTAGTTAAACTACAAAAAACAGGGTTCGTTAGTGAATATCAAGCCCTTTTTGAACGTTTAGCAAGAAAAGTTCCAGGTGTTTCAATTCCTATGTTGCGAAGCATCTTCATCTCAGGGCTCAAATCGAAGATCCGTTGTCTGGTACTTACACACAGACCTCATGATTTCCATGAAGCCTTCGCTCTTGCTAGAGTTTATGAGGATTAGTTTACTGAAGAGAGATCCCAGAAGCCATGGTTCAATTCAGCAAAATCATCTTCCTCTTCACTCACGACCATAAACCCTAAAATACCCACCATACCAACAAAAACCACACAACCGAAACCCATTGCAAATCTTCCTCCGCAGATTATCACCAGAAGAAATGCAAGCCAAAAGAGATAAAAACCTATGTTATAATTGTGACGAGAGATATGTCTTTGGCCATAAATGCAAAGGCTGATCCACACTCCTTTATTTGGAAGGTATAGAGGAAGAACTGGATCCTCCTGATAATACAAATATAGTGGATCAGATACCAAAAGCTATTGTGACACCAGAAATAAGCTTTAATGCTTTATTTGGCACCTCCGCCACCAGATCATTTCGTTTACAGGGAATAATTGATGGACATGTAACACGTATTTTAGTAGACGGAGGAAATACTCACAACTTTATCACACCAAGAATGGCACGCTTTCTTAATTTGTTTTTAATGTCTAATCCACCCTTCAAGGTGCAGGTGGGCAATGGAGATAACCTCATTTGTTCTGCCAAATGCTCGAACATTCCAATATGGATTCAGAATCATTTGTTCCATGTGGATCTCTTCGTTCCGAAATTAAAGGGAGCTGACATCTTACTTGGAGTGCAATGGTTAGCCACTTTGGGTCCGATTGTCACGGACTATCAAGCTCTTAATATGTCATTCACTCACCAGACAGCCCAAATTACCCTCCATGGGGACAATCCTTTTCAGGCCAACCCAATTTCAACTGCCCAACTCCACAAATTAGTCACCCAAGACTCAATAGAAGCTTGTTTAATGTGTTTCCAGCCAGAGAACCAACTTAACCCTTCACCATCAGAGACCATATACACAGCAGAAACCCAGAAATTACTATCTCGGTTCTCAGAAGTCTTTACTGAACCATCCACACTGCCTCCGGATAGAACCCACAATCACCACATTATCTTGGAACCTGATACCAAACCCATATAAGTGAGACTGTATCGTTATCCCCATTACCAAAAAAATAAAATTGAAAAATTGGTGAATGAAATGTTACTTCCAAGAGTCATTAGATCCAGCCAATCAACTTTCAGCTCTCCTGTCGTCTTGGTGAAAAAGAAAGACGACACTTGGCGTTTTTGTGTAGACTATAGAGCCCTCAATGCAGTCACAGTCAAGGATAAATTCTCCATTCCCACCATAGACGAGCTCCTAGATGAATTGCATGGTGCAATAATTTTTTCCAAACTGGACCTCCGCTCTGGCTATCACCAAATCAGAATGGCAACTGAAGATATTCATAAAACTGCGTTCAGAACACACCATGGCCATTACGAATTTTTGGTGATGTCATTTGGCCTCTCCAATGCTCTATCCACATTTCAGGTAACCATGAATGAGGTGTTTTCCTCCTATCTGTTAGTATATGGATGTCCTAGACACAATCTTTTAATTAGATTAGGACATATATGGACCTTTGTATTGTCGCAAATAAATAAAAGCACTATTTATCCTGTTTCATATTTTGTCTCAATATTACTGTTAATATTTTATATGAGTAACTAGATAAACCCCTTGGAATAAAATAGGTATCTCTTGAGTATCTGTGATGAGATCACGATCATGAGGATTCAAGGATACTGGATATTTATTCCTAATTTTATGTTCCTAGTCTAGAGACTCTGAGAATGGGGATCAGTGATCTCGGGTAAGACTAGCACGACTTATCTACTTGTATTCAGATGCAAGGTAAAGACCTCATGAGCTACAGATATGGAGATGTCTTAGCTAAAGTCGTGGGTGGATCTATAAGGGTATAGCTCGCACTGAACAGACCCACAAAAGAGACTCTATGAGGAAATCTCACAGAGAGTATCATTAGAGTAGTCTCTTTATATTTGGGTATGTCTTTCCCTAGACTGTGTTCTAGAAGGCATGCTTTGACTGTGTACCTCGTCTTCCTGAAACATGGAGACTCATAGGTATAATGTTGGGCTTGTCCTAAAAGAGCACAGGGCTAGGGTGATAAGCTGAAGGAATTCGTCAAATCTCTATGAGAGATTAGGTTATCTGTAAACTGGATGACATTTACAGGGACTCGGGAATCTATGCATAGTAAAAGAGATCATGAGATGATCTGCCTTTAGAGTCAGTAAATTGAAGATTTCCTATTTCGAATAAAGCTTACCCTAAACCGCAAGGGTTGATATGCTTCCTTACCCTAGGTTTTATGGGAAGGTAACCGAGACGAAAAGAAATACATACGGCAACCAAATATGTGTAATAGGATGATCAAGTCATTAATCTAACTAGCTCTGGGGCAACAAAGCATTGCTAGTGCTCTGTGTTGTCATTAAATGGGTGGTGGGCTTGTTGGGCTCGAGCCCATTTATGTCAGTAGCTATGTTGGACCTAATGGGTCACACACAAACACCTTAATGTCATGATGATATAGCATTAAAAGTATTGGGCCTAATAATGGTTGTTAGCCCAAGATGAAGTTTGGAAGCCCACCTAAGAGGGACAGGGTGCATGGTATTGTTAATGAGCTTGGATGGTCCAAGACATTACTAATTAATTTAATTAGTTAAATTAATTATCAAATATTTAAATTTTGAATTTTTAATTTTGAATTTGAATTTTGAAATTCGAATTTTGAATTTGAATTTTGAAATTTGAATTTTGAAATTTGAATTTTGAAATTTGAATTTTGAATTTGAATTTTGAAATTTGAATTTTGAAATTTGAATTTTGAATTTGAATTTTGAATTTGAATTTGAATTTAGAATTTAAATGTTTGAACGTTTGAATTTAAATGTTTGAATTCGAATTTGAATTGACTATGAAAAGTTGTTTCATAACAAAAGTATAAGATGAGATCTTGTTGGAACAAATCTCTTGTATCAAGAGAAGATCTATGGAGATCTCCAAGGGCTGATTTGGGGTGCCATTTTGGTGGGAGATGATTGTCATCTTGTCAAACCAACAAGCTCCAATTAGATTTTGTTGTTGAGAGAATCAGTGAGCTAGTTGGTTCAAACTTGAATGCAACAGCTCAAATGTATCTGGACCCTTTTTGGGCTGAATAGGGGCGCATAAATTGGTGGTCATATGATGACCATTGGTTCAGAATTTTGACTAGATAAAGACCTAGTCTTACGAGGATTCAAAGGAGAGGTTGTTGGGATTTTTGAATTGCAACAACTCCACCTTTGTCTCACTCACTTGTGCGCCACTTTCCATTATAAGTAAAGTAAAAATTCTGATTTGATACACTAATTCTCTCCCTCTCTTGTGCGCCTAGTTGGTGAGTTCCTCCTTAAGGTTTTTCAAAAGAACCTAGCCAATTCTTCTATATACCATTCCCACTCTTGTGAAGTTTTCATGCTAGAGACTTCACTCTTCTAAACACATATACCTAGCCTCCTTCTTCACCTATTATTGAGCGCATAGCAAGCCTCTCTGTTGTGGTCAATTGGTGGCTTTCAAGAAAGCATTCTTGCATCTTGACGTGGGTGGTGTGGATCAACGTTAGAGGGTTTGAACCCTTCAAACCTAACACTGATCATCTTGGAGTTTTGAACTCACAAACAAAGGTAACATCACATGCCATAAAGCATGATTCTTGATTGCATATGTAATTCCGCATATGAAAAATTTTGTTTTTCCCTCTCACATGCTACGGCCTTCAAGGCCATTTTACTTTCAAGTGGTATCAGAGCCCGGTCGCTTTACCATCGGCGGGTGATGGTACTTTGTTTGTGAAATTAATTTTCTCACGGTCAAAAGGTCTTTTTGTTAAAGATTAATTCTTTGCATGTGGATTTTTTTTTTACGAACATGTTTAATATGATTATGGTGTTCATATATCTACATGACCTCATGGTTTTGTTTGTTTTGATTCTTTGTGAAAGTTTTCAAAATAAACATTTTTTTGAAAAGGGAATATGATTCTGCCATGAAGTGAATACTCAAATGCATTATTTTCTCCATGATTTTATTTAATAAATTTTTTGTATATGATGATGTATGGTTCGGCCATATGAGTTATGGTTGAATAAATGGTTTAATTTTTGTGATCTTTGAGAAAGATTTGACAAAGATTTGAATTATGCATAAAGATGCAAAATTCGACCATTGGGAGAAAATTGGAAAATTTTTGAATTTTGATTCTTGTTTTGATATTTTAATTGTTAAATTATCAAAATATATGTGAGGAAATATTTATATAATATTTGATATTATGTGTTTGCAAGCTGTTTAAATTTTCAGGTGCAATTTGGAAGGGGATGGTCATGGTGCCTGAAATTCGAATTTCAAATTTTAAATTAATGTGTAATTTTGCTCTATTTTAATTAGAGTTGTAATTTGAATTTTGAATTTTGAATTTTGTATTTTGTATTTTTATTATTTGTCCCTCCAAAGATGTTTTGGAGTTTCTTTAATTATATGTAATTAGAGAATTAGGCTAGTGGCGTATAGACGACGAGGAGCCGATGCTTGAGAAGCAAGATGGACAAATGCACGAGCACCATGACCATCTCAAATAAAACTGTTTTATATGCATGTATGCTTTTATGTTTTGAACGACTAGTATGCATGAATTGGACAAATCGCGTTTGTATGTATTATTATGCATGTCCAATTACGACTAGTGTAATCCGATTGATGTCTGACATAGGATAACGACTAGCATGATAATAACATAAATGCGTTTGATGAGACCTAATAAACCCCAAATAAAAGGAACCCTTAAAGGAATAAATTATTAAGCATATGATTACCTCCCACCACCAATATTACTCGAACCTCCTCTACATAGTGGTGCTCCACAACTCAGTTGAGACCCACTGTTTCGTTGAGTAAGAGTAGTATTAGAAGTGTTAGACACTTAGGGTGTTGGTTAATACTTAACTGAGACATAAGTTGCAGGCTCAGCCGGGCTTATGTGCTTAGGGTAATAATGTTAGGTTGGTTGCATGAGATGCACCACTAAGTGACAAGGAGTTGTCAACCTAATGTTAAGAGAGGGTATGAGATACTGTTGATGAGGATCAACCCATTATTTAAATTAATCTTGCGGTCACAGACGGGGGTTAAAATAGATAATCGCACTCTTAATCTCACTAAGGTAAAATCTAAAAGTAGATTAACCTTAAGTCAAATGGGAAAGGTCATTGACTTAGATAAAATAGTGGGAGGGGCAAATTATTTAAAGTCTTTAATAATTTGTTTATACAACATGTCTAAATATATTAATTAAATCATCTTTAAATCTTTTTCAGTTTTTAGTATGACTAATCCACTGTCACTGCGCTCAATACTCGATACGAACAAACTGACTGGTTCAAACTTTATGGACTGGTATCGGAACTTAAGAATTGTTCTTAGGACCGAAAAAATAGCTTATGTCATGGATGCTGCATTACCCGTAGCTCCTAGGGAAGGGGAAGATGGGTTCGCGGAATTTGATTTCGAGGCCCACAAACAGCACATGGATGACAATGTGTTGACTGTCTGCATCATGTTGGCATCCATGTCGCCTGAACTGCAAAAGCAGCATGAGCATATGGATGCTCCCTCTATTGTCTTACACCTCAAGGAGTTGTATGACATTAAAGGCAGGAATGAGAGGTATGAGGCCTCTAGAGAATTGTTCTCATGCAGAATGTCTGAGAACATGTCTGTGAGTAGTCATGTTCTTAAGATGATCGGGCTCATTGAGAAGCTAGGAAATATAGGCTTCGTGATGGATGCCGAGCTAAGTAATGACTTAGTCCTGACCTCGCTTCCACCTTCCTACAGTCAATTCATTATGAATTACAACATGCATGGGATGCTTGTGAGCTTGCCTGAATTATTAAGCATGTTAACAACTGCTGAAGTGTCTATCAAGAAGGATAGGACATATGCTCTTTTGATTGGTGGGCCTAGCAAGGCAAAGGGTAAGGGCAAGGAGCCTGCGAAAAGAGACTCCCTTAAACCCAAAGGAAAACCCAAGAAGAAGAAAGGAAAAAAGAAGGGTAAGAGTGCATCCAAGGACAAAAGCGATGCTGAGTGCTTCCATTGTGGCAAGAAAGGCCATTGGAAGAGGAATTGTCCAGACTACCTGAAGAGTGTGAAGGACAAGAAGCGTGGTGATGCTTCTACCTCAGGTACTTTCATGATTGAGATAAATTATTTTTGTGTTAATCCTACCTCATGGGTATTGGATACCGGTTGTGGTTCTCATATCTGCAATATGTTGCAGGTGCTTAGGAGCCCAAGGAGATTGGAGAGAAACGAGGTGGACCTCCGCGTTGGCAATGGAGCAAGGGTTGCTGCTCATTCTGTTGGAGATGCCGACCTTATTTTGCCTACGGACCTTTTATTGCTTTTGAATAATTGTCTTTATGTTCCAAACATTTCTAGAAACATTATTTCTATTTCTTGTTTAGAACAAGATGGTTTTACTTTTAGTATTAAGAATGGTACATTTTCTATCATTTCGAATGATATTGTTTATGGTACTGCTTCTTTAATAAATGGATTGTATGTTCTGGAAAGGGGAACTTAAGTGCTCAATATAGCCGTGAAACGACCTAGGATAGATAATCAATCTTATCTTTGGCATTGTAGACTATGGCACATAAACGAAACAAGATTGTCTAGGATGCATGCAAATGGATACCTAGATTCCATAGATTTGGAATCCTATGGACAATGTGAATCTTGTCTAGCTGGGAAAATGACTTGTCACAAGCCCAAAGGGCTTGAGAGTCATAGGGCTAGTGAGTTATTAGAACTCATTCACACTGATGTTTGTGGGCCAATGTCTATAGAGGCTAGAGGAGGATACTCCTATTTCATCACCTTTACTGATGACAAATCAAGATTTGGGTACGTGCACCTAATGAGATATAAATCCAAAGCCTTTGAAAAGCTCAAGGAGTTTAGGAATGAAGTAGAGAAACAGCGTGGCAAGATGATTAAGACATTACGATCAGATCGTGGTGGTGAATATCTGAGCCATGAGTTTCAGGATTATCTGAGAGAAAATGGAATTCTCTCGCAGTTTACTGCACCTTACACACCACACCAAAATGGTGTCTCCGAAAGGAGAAACAGGACCTTGTTAGACATGGTCAGGTCTATGATGAGTGAGACTCAACTTCCAAAATTGTTTTGGGGATATGCCTTAGACACAGCAGCATACCTTCTAAATAGGGTACCGTCTAAATCTATTCAGACCACACCATATGAGATATGGAATGGTAAGAGACCCAACCTGAGTTACCTCAGGGTATGGGGATCGCCAGCTTATGTCAAAGCGTTGGCATCAGACAAGCTTAGTGCTAAGAGTACTAAATGTCTATTTGTGGGGTATCCCAAAAGTACTAAGGGATATTACTTTTACTCCATGGATGAACACAAGGTGTTTGTGTCAAAGAATGCTGAGTTCCTTGAGAAGGATTTGATCTCTCAAGGAGCCGGTGGGAGTAAGATTGATCTTGAAGAAGTTCAAGAACCACATGAACAAATTGAGGAACCCGAGTCTGCTCCGCAGACGACGTTCTCCAATGGAGAAGTAAACACACAACTCCGTAGGTCAATGAGGGTCATCCATCCACCTGAGAGGTATGGGTTTGTGATTGAGAATCAGCAAACCGTCGAGGATGATGAACCAAGTAACTACGAAGAGGCAGTCAAGGATGTTGACTCTTCTAGATGGCTTGAAGCCATGGAATCTGAAATGGATTCGATGTATCAAAACAAGGTATGGACCTTGGTTTCTAAATCGCAAGGAATAGTTCCTATCGGTAACAAATGGGTCTTTAAAAGAAAGACTGATGCAGATGGCAAGGTTCAGACCTACAAAGCTAGATTGGTGGCGAAAGGGTATCGTCAAAGACAAGGAGTTGACTATGATAAGACTTTCTCGCTTGTTGCCATGATCAAATCTATTAGGATCATGCTTACAATAGCGGCATATCACAACTATGAAATTTGGCAAATGGATGTCAAGACCGCCTTCTTGAATGGGTTCTTGAAGGAGGAAGTGTACATGACACAACCTGAGGGCTTTGAAATCAAAGATCAGGAGCATATGGTATGCAAACTTCAAAGGTCGATATATGGGCTAAAGCAAGCATCAAGGAGTTGGAATATTCGTTTTGATGAAGTCGTTAAGAGTAACGGTTTTATCAAGAACGAGAATGAACCTTGTGTTTACAAGAAGGTTAGTGGGAGTAATGTCGTCTTCCTGGTACTTTATGTAGATGACATATTGTTAATAGGAAATGACATCCCCACATTACAAATAACGAAAGAGTGGCTTTCAAAAATCTTCACCATGATGTATGCCATGATATGTACGAGACCAGATGTCTCATATGCTTTGAGCATTACGAGCAGATACCAGTCGGATCCTGGAGAGGGTCACTGGACAGCAGTCAAGACCATCCTTAAATACTTAAGAAGAACTAAGGATGCGTTTCTGGTCTATGGTGGGGTTGATGAGCTAACAGTGAAAGGGTTCACTGATGCCAGCTTTCAGAGTGACAAAGATGACTGCAAGTCACAGTCAGGGTTCGTATTCACCTTAAATGGTGGGGCCGTATCTTGGAAGAGTTCCAAGCAGGAGATAACAGCAGATTCAACGACAGAAGCTGAATATATAGCTGCTTCAGAAGCAGCTAAGGAGGCCGTGTTGATCAAGAAGTTCATATCTGAACTTAGGGTGGTTCCAAGCGTGGATGAGCCCATACAGTTGCTTTGCGACAACACTGGAGCCATTGCGCAGTCAAAGGAACATAGGTCTCATCAAAGATCTAAGCACGTGCTCCGCAGATATCACCTGATTAGAGAAATCATTGATATGATGGATGTAAAGATGGATTATATTCCCACAGATGATAACCTAGCCGATTCTCTGACAAAGGCTGTTTCTCAGAGAAAACATGATAGTCATTATGAGGCTTTGGGTATACGACTTAGGTCTGATTGGCTCTAGGCCAAGTGGGAGCTTGTTAGTATATGGATGTCCTAGAGACAATCTTTTAATTAGATTAGGACATATGTGGATCTTTGTATTGTCGCAAATAAATAAAAGCATTATTTATCCTGTTTCATATTTTGTCTCAATATTACTATTAAGGATACTGCATGTTTATTCCTAATTTTATGTTCCTAGTCTAGAGACACTGAGAATGGGGATCGGTGATCTCGGGTAAGACTAGCACGACTTATCTACTTGTATTCGGATGCAAGGTAAAGACCTCATGAGCTACAGACTCATCACTCGGGTTCAGAAACACCAAGATTCCGTCAAGTTAAGCTTGAATTTCCCAAATTCTCATCCAGTGATCCGTCCTCTTGGATCACAACAGCTGAGAGGTATTTTCGTTTTTATAATATTCCGGATAATGAACGCTTGCTGTTAGCTTCCATTCATTTTGGAGATCCAGCAGCTTGTTGGTTTAATGGATCGTTTGATGATAGTTGTTTACCTACTTGGACTGCATTTTGTGTTGCTTTACAATACCGCTTTGGACCTTCTGAATTTGAAGACCAAGTAGGTGCATTAGTTAAACTACAAAAAACAGGGTTCGTTAGTGAATATCAAGCCCTTTTTGAACGTTTAGCAAGAAAAGTTCCAGGTGTTTCAATTCCTATGTTGCGAAGCATCTTCATCTCAGGGCTCAAATCGAAGATCCGTTGTCTGGTACTTACACACAGACCTCATGATTTCCATGAAGCCTTCGCTCTTGCTAGAGTTTATGAGGATTAGTTTACTGAAGAGAGATCCCAGAAGCCATGGTTCAATTCAGCAAAATCATCTTCCTCTTCACTCACGACCATAAACCCTAAAATACCCACCATACCAACAAAAACCACACAACCGAAACCCATTGCAAATCTTCTTATCCGCAGATTATCACCAGAAGAAATGCAAGCCAAAAGAGATAAAAACCTATGTTATAATTGTGACGAGAGATATGTCTTTGGCCATAAATGCAAAGGCTGATCCACACTCCTTTATTTGGAAAGTATAGAGGAAGAACTGGATCCTCCTGATAATACAAATATAGTGGATCAGATACCAAAAGCTATTGTGACACCAGAAATAAGCTTTAATGCTTTATTTGGCACCTCCGCCACCAGATCATTTCGTTTACAGGGAATAATTGATGGACATGTAACACGTATTTTAGTAGACGGAGGAAATACTCACAACTTTATCACACCAAGAATGGCACGCTTTCTTAATTTGTTTTTAATGTCTAATCCACCCTTCAAGGTGCAGGTGGGCAATGGAGATAACCTCATTTGTTCTGCCAAATGCTCGAACATTCCAATATGGATTCAGAATCATTTGTTCCATGTGGATCTCTTCGTTCCGAAATTAAAGGGAGCTGACATCTTACTTGGAGTGCAATGGTTAGCCACTTTGGGTCCGATTGTCACGGACTATCAAGCTCTTAATATGTCATTCACTCACCAGACAGCCCAAATTACCCTCCATGGGGACAATCCTTTTCAGGCCAACCCAATTTCAACTGCCCAACTCCACAAATTAGTCACCCAAGACTCAATAGAAGCTTGTTTAATGTGTTTCCAGCCAGAGAACCAACTTAACCCTTCACCATCAGAGACCATATACACAGCAGAAACCCAGAAATTACTATCTCGGTTCTCAGAAGTCTTTACTGAACCATCCACACTGCCTCCGGATAGAACCCACAATCACCACATTATCTTGGAACCTGATACCAAACCCATATAAGTGAGACCGTATCGTTATCCCCATTACCAAAAAAATAAAATTGAAAAATTGGTGAATGAAATGTTACTTCCAAGAGTCATTAGATCCAGCCAATCAACTTTCAGCTCTCCTGTCGTCTTGGTGAAAAAGAAAGACGACACTTGGCGTTTTTGTGTAGACTATAGAGCCCTCAATGCAGTCACAGTCAAGGATAAATTCTCCATTCCCACCATAGACGAGCTCCTAGATGAATTGCATGGTGCAATAATTTTTTCCAAACTGGACCTCCGCTCTGGCTATCACCAAATCAGAATGGCAACTGAAGATATTCATAAAACTGCGTTCAGAACACACCATGGCCATTACGAATTTTTGGTGATGTCATTTGGCCTCTCCAATGCTCTATCCACATTTCAGGTAACCATGAATGAGGTGTTTTCCTCCTATCTGTTAGTATATGGATGTCCTAGACACAATCTTTTAATTAGATTAGGACATATATGGACCTTTGTATTGTCGCAAATAAATAAAAGCACTATTTATCCTGTTTCATATTTTGTCTCAATATTACTGTTAATATTTTATATGAGTAACTGGATAAACCCCTTGGAATAAAATAGGTATCTCTTGAGTATCTGTGATGAGATCACGATCATGAGGATTCAAGGATACTGGATATTTATTCCTAATTTTATGTTCCTAGTCTAGAGACTCTGAGAATGGGGATCAGTGATCTCGGGTAAGACTAGCACGACTTATCTACTTGTATTCAGATGCAAGGTAAAGACCTCATGAGCTACAGATATGGAGATGTCTTAGCTAAAGTCGTGGGTGGATCTATAAGGGTATAGCTCGCACTGAACAGACCCACAAAAGAGACTCTATGAGGAAATCTCACAGAGAGTATCATTAGAGTAGTCTCTTTATATTTGGGTATGTCTTTCCTTAGACCAGAAGTTATTACCTAGACTGTGTTCTAGAAGGCATGCTTTGACTGTATACCTCGTCTGCCTGAAACATGGAGACTCATAGGTTTACTGTTGGGAAGGTAACTGAGACGAAAAGAAATACATACGGCAACCAAATATGTGTAATAAGATGATCAAGTCATTAATCTAACTAGCTCTGGGGCAACAAAGCATTGCTAGTGCTCTGTGTTGTCATTAAATAGGTTGTGGGCTTATTGGGCCCGAGCCCATTTATGTTAGTGGCTATGTTGGACCTAATGGGTCACACACTAACACCTTAATGTCATGATGATATAGCATTAAAAGTATTGGGCCTAATAATTGTTGTTAGCCCAAGATGAAGTTTGGAAGCCCATCTAAGAGGGAGAGGGTGCATGGTATTGTTAATGGGCTTGGATGGTCCAAGACATTACTAATTAATTTAATTAGTTAAATTAATTATCAAATATTTAAATTTTGAATTTTGAATTTGAAATTTGAAATTTGAATTTTTAATTTTGAATTTGAATTTTGAAATTCGAATTTTGAATTTTGAATTTGAATTTTGAAATTTGAATTTTGAATTTTGAATTTGAATTTTGAATTTGAATTTGAAATTTAAATTTGAATTTAGAATTTAAATGTTTGAACGTTTGAATTTAAATGTTTGAATTCGAATTTGAATTAGCTATGAAAAGTTGTTTCATAACAAAAGGATAAGTTGAGATCTTGTTGGAACAAATCCCTTGTATCAAGAGAAGATCTATGGAGATCTCCAAGGGGCGCCATTTTGGTGGGAGATGATTGTCATCTTGTCAAACCAACAAGCTCCAATCAAATTTGGTTGTTGAGAGAATCAGTGAGCTAGTTGGTTCAAACTTGAATGCAACAGCTCAAATGTATCTGGACCCTTTTTGGGCTGAATAGGGGCGCATGAATTGGTGGTCATATGATGACCATTGGTTCAGAATTTTGACTAGATGAAGACCTAGTCTTATGAGGATTCAAAGGAGAGGTTGTTGGGATTTTTGAATTGCAACAACTCCACATTTGTCTCACTCACTTGTGCGCCACTTTTATTATAAGTAAAGTAAAAATTCTGATTTGATACACTAATTCTCTCCCTTTCTTGTGCGCCTAGTTGGTGAGTTCTTCCTTAAGGTTTTTCAAAAGAACCTAGCCAATTCTTCTATATACCATTCCCACTCTTGTGAGGTTTTCATGCTGGAGACTTCACTCTTCTAAACACATATACCTAGCCTCCTTCTTCACCTATTGAGCGCATAACAAGCCTCTCTCTGTGGTGGTCAATTGGTGGCTTTCAAGAAAGCGTTCTTGCATCTTGACGTGGGTGGTGTGGATCAACGTTAAAGGGTTTGAACCCTTCAAACCTAACACTGATTGTCTTGGAGTTTTGAACTCACAAACAAAGGTAACATCACATGCCATAAAGCATGATTCTTGATTGCATGTGTAATTCCGCTTATGAAAAATTTTATTTTTCCCTCTCACATGCTACGGCCTTCAAGGCCATTTTACTTTCACTATCTTCGTCGTTTTGTGGTTTTTTTATGACATTCTGGTGTATAGTAACAACTTGCAGGAGCATTTTCAACACTTCGTTGCTGTTCTCACTACATTACAAAAGCACTCCTTATATGCCAAATTATCCAAGTGCTTGTTCTTCCAGCATACCATCCAATTCTTAGGTCATCTCATTTCGGGAAAGGGTGTATCACCAGACCCACAGAAGCTCTAAGCCATAGCAGAGTGGCCTCCACCAAAGTCAGCACACAAGTTCGTGCATTTTTGGGACTTTCCGGTTACTACAAGAGATTCATCAGACACTATGCCCAAATTGCAAGCCCTCTGACTGATTTACTCACAAAGGATGGATTCCATTGGTCGGTAGAAGCAACAACAGCATTCCAAGAACTGAAAAATAAGCTCACATCAGCCCCCATTCTGGTTCTACCTAACTTTAAGGAACCTTTCCATGATGCTTCCGGTGTAGGCATAGGTGCTGTCTTATTACAGAAAGGCCATCCCATAGCCTTTTACAACTGCAAATTGTCGCCCAGGATAAGAGGAAAATCCACTTACATAAGGGAGATGTTTGCCATTACATCCGCAGTGGCAAAGTGGCATCAGTATCTTCTCGGAGTACCATTCACCATCTGCACTGATCATCAGAGTTTACATAACATGATGAACCAGGTGATCCAGACACCTGAGCAACAACAGTTTCTCTCCAAACTGTTGGTTTTTAATTACACCATCATTCACAAGTCCGGACGATCCAACAAGGTGGCTGATGCCTTATCACGACATTCTGATACTCAACAGGAAGGAGTTGTCCCAGTTTTATGTGCACTCACTGGTCCAACAAGCAATTACAGTTCAGCTTTACAGGCAGAACTAACAAGTGACCCATATGCCTCCTCCATAATCCAATCCCTCAATACTAATCTTGATGCACTACCACAGTGGCGCTTCAAAGACAACCTGCTCTTTCATCATCGGAGACTTTTTTTGCCGGCAAACTCTCAGTTAATTCCACAACTACTATAGGATTTACACTCCTCAGTACAAGGTGGACATTCAGGAATCAAGGGCACACTGCTACGTATACATCAAAATTTCACATGGAGATCAATCAGAAAAGATGTAACAAAATTTGTGCAAAATTGTGAAATCTGCCAAAAGATAAAACCACTGAATCATTATCCATTGGGACTGCTTTAACCCATTTCTCCTGCAGATCAAATTTGGACAGATTTGGCGATGGATTTCATTACTCACCTTCCCGGTTCATCGGGATTCACTGCCATCCTAGTCATGATTGACCATTTTTCCAAGGGTGCCCATTTCGCTCCTCTGCCACCTCATTATACAGCGTCCAAAGTTGCACAAGTCTTCTGGAACACGGTTGGTAAGCTGCATGGTATTCAACTTGATCATATCAGACCAGGACCCCCTTTTTCTGAGTAACTTCTGGCAAACAATTTTTAACCTGCAAGGAACAAGCCTCAGGTTCAGCTCAGTGTACCACCCGCAAACAGATGGAGTCACAGAAAGACTCAACAGAAGTTTACAGCTGTACCTTCGAGCCTTTGCACATGATTATCCTTCTTCTTGGGTAAAGCACTTGGCTTGGGCGGAGTACCACTACAATACCACCACCCACAGTTCTACGGGCATGTTCCCTTATCATATCATTTTCGGCAAGCCCCCACCGAATATGTTAGCATACACCTTGGGCTCTTCAGCAAATGAAGCGGTAGACTCTGAAATGACAGCACGGGCAGATATCCTCGCACGGGTAAAGACAAATTTGATCAGAGCACAACAACATATGAAGGCAGTAGCAGATAAAAAGCGGAAAGACATTACCTTTACGGTGGGTGATAAATTTTTGCTGCGACTACAGCCTTATAGGCAACTGTCAGTACAAAGAAGATCTTCCCACAAGCTCAGCCTCCGGTACTAAGAACCTTTTACCGTCAAAGAACGCATAGGACCGACGACTGGAACTACCTGCCACTTCACGCATCCATCCGTTGTTTCATGTGGCTTTACTCCGGCCCTTTCACTCCGACCAAAGCCCTCAGATCCACCAGCTACCATTTTCTCCAGCAGAATTTCCACCAATTCATAAACCCAAAGCAGTGGTAGCAACTCGAACTATTTGGCCCAACAACATCCAAATCCCACAATTGTTGATACAGTGGGATGGTCTACCACCGGAAGATTCGACCTGGGAGGATGAAAAAGAGGTCAGAGAAAACTCATCCCTGCTACCGGTGATTCCATCGATGACTCCAAGATTGGAATTTTCTTCCCCAAAAACCCAAACAGACCCACCACCAAACCATAAAGCCCTAACCTTGATATCTCCTACTCAGATAGACTCGGTTTCTTCAGAGTCCTCTGTTTCAGACACAACGGTGAGACATACTCCCCCACTTAGCCCTATCAGTCAAAAAATATCACACCCACCCATTTCAATCCCAACCACCCATCTCAATCCTCAGCCACCTAACCCAACAGTTGTCACGCCTACAGTCACTAACTCGGACAGCCCATCTTCTACTCACCTCGTGGTCGAGGTGATTTCTCAACCAAGAGGGGATGTTACAGACCAGCCATTAATAGGCCCATAAGGATTATTAAGAAGCCCAGCTATTTGGATCAGTACAGTTGCTAAGAATGAGCTGAATAAGCCTTTTAGGTTTTGTCGTTATTTTAATGTGATAGTCTATGAGTTGTAATATGGTGAACACTCAGGGAATAGTAGCCTTGAGTCAGTTACGGGTTTGTTAAGTGATATTAAAGCTCTTGGGAGCAAGGAAAATGCATGAAAAGTTTGACAATCTTTCCCTCTCAATTCTCTCTTCCCTCTCTTCTCTGTTCTTCTTTCTATTCACTCAGATATTCCAGAATCATCCTAACACTTAAAATGACATAACTTTACATCCTTTAAAATGATACACATTTTTTTCTTAATTATAATTTTATTGTTTAAATACAAGACATAGAACTCGAAAACAAAATTAGTTATAAATATATTAAAAATTTATTTGATAATTATATATTTTAATTTCTTATAATATTTATGAACCTAATAAATAAGTCTTACGGAGAAAAAAAAATCAGAATATATATATATTTTTTTTATCAACAGTTTTTTTAAGTAGAAGAATCACGTCTATTGCTTTTCAGCTTAAATATTGTTTTAATTCTTGATGTGAAATTGACGACTTTGAATATGTTGACTAAGAATTAAAGGATTTGATCTAGTTATATTGTTATTCCGTGAAATCATTACATATTAAAATTATGATTCTCAATCTAAAAAGGCTTCCGAACATTAAAATAAAAATTAGTAGGTCTAGTTCCAACACTATACCTAATTTCAGTCGTGAAATAGACATTTTGTTGAACCATAGATAAAAAAAAATCTGTTTGATAAATTTGTTTTGGAAACAATTTTAAAAGTTAAAGAATAAAAAAAATTTGCTTGGTAAATTTGTTCCAAAAACATGTTTTTAGAACAAAAAAATAAAAAACGCGTTTGATCAATACCCCTTCAATACAAACGCATTTGATCAAACACCGCTACCCTTCAATACAAGACCATTAATAATAATAATAATAATCAAAATCACTGATACCCAAACCAAAAAAACACACAAATTTAGGATGAAAACCTGCAAAACAACACCGTAATCAAGTCAAAATATAAACTTATTGTCAGATTTGATAAAAAGAACACCAAAAGGTGCAACTTAAAGAAAATCCAAGTTTAATCGCTGACGCACAATGATTCATTTACACTGCTGCTTGCTAGGTGAGAAAGAAGGGTGTTGCTTGCTAGGTGAGAAAGAAGAAGGGGTTTTGAAAAAAATTTAAAGATGCAATGATGCCTTTCAGTTTTGTTATTGATAATAGGTTGTTTTGCGTGTTTTGGATGATTTCGAAACAAAAAATTGGAAACGAGAACGAAAACAAGTCTGAGTTGTTTTGCATTTCCAGTTCTAAAAACAGCTAGAAGGAAACTGTTTTCAAAATTAATTTTACAAAACTTTTCTCATCAAACAAGTTTTTTTGTTTTTTTGTTTTTAAAAACAAAAAACTGTTTTATATAACACTAATCAAGCAGGCCCTATGTTTATGAAGTTTGAGAATAACAAAGCATCAACAAGTACCAACATAGCTCAACATGAAAGCTCTCAATGAAAGGCATGACAACAAGTTCTAAAAGGCACAAGAAGCTTATAACAAAGTGTAAACATAAAGAAAAAACTCAAATATGCAAAGTCAAAACTCAAGTCAAAGTTTACAAGCTAAAAGGAGTATTAGAAGACTCAAACAAGAAGACCAATGAAGACATAGCTCTACATTGTTTATATAGTTCTTGCCTAAGTCATAGAACTTATAGGATTGAGTTTGTTGAGTTTTATCTTGGGAAGTGCAAAACTAAACCATAAACTCATGTAGGTGACATACATTCACTTTGATCATGCATACAATGATCACACACATCAAGAGTTCTTATGCAAGTGTATCATACATATGTTAGAAGTCATTTAGAATCATTTAGAAGTGACTGAAAATCATTAGGATGCATAAAATTCAAAAACCAGCATAAAAACCGATTCAAAGAAATCTCATAATTGAATCCATATTGGTTTATTTTTGCACATCCTGAAAAAAATCTCAATTACTCTCTCATTTCTCAATCTATTTCTTTTCTTTTTTTTCTTTTTTTTGAATGTAGAGAGGTGACTCTACATCTATTAAGCAAAAGTGAATTGTTGTAATTGTAGGAAAGACGATTAGAATGACCCTAAAGGCTTAGGTTAAGTGTGATCATAGACATGTAAAATTCCAGTTGTAAAAAGGTTTCTTCAAGCACCTATTGGAAGCTTGATGATAGTGAAAATGATCGGCCTCAGTCTGGACGTAGCTCTCAAGTGGTTTAGAGAGTGAATCAGAATAAATCTCGGTATGATTCTTCCTTACCATATCTCTTTTGATTTCTATCAATTGAATTTTGTTTTGATTTTTAATATATGTTATATTGAATCTGTATAAGGGTTTATGATCATTACTTTTATGTTCTAATTCGTTCTTGCATGATTTCTTGAAAAGAGTGTGCATAAACATTGAAATTCATCTATTTTCCCTTTCAAATTTAATCCACTGCATATTGCCTCTGAATTGATATTATAATAATTTTTTTAATTTTATTTTGTATTAGGAAAATGGTTTGTGATCAATAAATTTCGTTTTAGTTGAAGTTGTATGTTAAAAAGTTGATTTTTGAATTGTTTCTTAAATTTCGAATAACACACAATTCACCCTTCTTCTTGTGTGATTGTTTAGCCATCTTCTCTTTTCACATTTAACAAAATTGTTGTAAAAAATTTATTTATAAGTTGATTTACTTCACTCTTACCCTCGTGCTAAAGTAGTTTTGCCGGAACATTGCACATGTATGGACGCTATAAATTATTGGTAATTTAGGATTGTAATCATCACAAAAGACAAAATACAAGTCTATGGTTTATTTAAGAGATCTAGCCAAGCTAGTCCCCACCTTTTATTATAATAAAAAAAGGGTTTATCATCTATCATTTAACATGACCACAAAAATTTTCCTACACACACAACATTTTGTGGGGCCCGCAGCAAAAAAAAAAAAAAAACTTCGGCACGCAAAACGAATCTCTATAACATAACACAATCACTTTTTCTACAACATAACTCTTATAAAACCCATAAAAAAAAGATATAAATAATCACAAAGGATTTTGATGCCAAAAGCGCGAAAAGTGGCTAAACAAAAAGTTAGGATTTCACAAAAGAATAACCCTCCAGTTCCCAATTATAATTATCAAATTAACAAATATTCAACTCCTAGAATAAGGGTCATAAGCACCCTTTTATAGACTAATTACAAATTGATTCAAAATCTAAAATTCTAAAAATAATAAAACTTCTTAAAATAAATATAACAGTAATTAACATCTAAAAATAAATAAAAAATTACAAATAAATAATTCAAAATACATCCCAAATCTTTAATATCAAAACACACCAAATATGTTGCTTTCCTTTTCTTCCCAAACAAATCACAATCACAATGCTGTTTTACTGGGACTTGAATTCGATTGTAATTTGTTATATTTCAAATTATTGCCTCTTTCAACAATTGGGTCATACTTATTGGGCCACAACTCTAGTTGACTACAAGCTTCTTGAATCAATAGTGGGGCCATGTACAATAGGCCAACTGTAAGTACATCATTCTCTCCTACTAGAAAAAGATTCGCTCTCGATTCTTGTTTATCTTCATTGATCTCAATTTCTTTAGACAAAAAATTTAAATGATAAATCTTCCTCTATTAGATCTTCATAATCTGACTCACCATCAGATTTATTATAGACCGGATTATCATAATAAATTGAATCTTCATCATAAGATGGATAATCATCATAAATAGGATAATTATCAGCAATCGGATAATCATCATAAATTGGATTATCATCATAGATTGGATCATGATCACAAATTGGATTATGATCATAGACATCAAAGTCAGGAATGTTGATTTGCATCTCGATATCTTGAAAAGGGGACTGATTTGCAGGCCGCACTTCCCAATTTTGTCCCTGGTCTAGATTCCCCAAGGGATTGACATCCTCTTCTTCGTCATCAGATGCGTCATCTAATTCCATTCCTTCTTCGGATTGAATGCCTAACTTTGTCCACGCAAGTCGCCGCTCCAAATATTAAATTTCCATGCTCTGCACCTCCTCAAAAGTTTGCTTCAAAATTTGAATTTTCATGCATACCCGCACGAGTCGTCGCTCCAAATCTTGAATTCTCTTTCTCGGTGCCCGCACACATAGTTGCTTCAAAACTTGGATTTTCTTGTCCAACGCTTGCTCAAGTTGTTGCTTCAAATCCTGGATCCGCCATCTGAGCTCTTCATTTTATATATCTCGTGGGTCAATCTGACGCAGTTGTATATATTCTTCAGGAATGAACCCACATTCCCTACCCTCGTGACTCCGCCGTCGTCGACCTCCACGATTCTGTTCAGCCATTGGTTGAAGGAAACATAGTGCTCTAATACCAAATGATGTCGAAAGCGCATAAAAAAAATGGCTAAACATAAAGTTATGATTTCACAAAAGAGTAACCCTCCGGTTCTCAATTAATGATGCACCCTAGATGACTGACTTGGATTGAGCTTTTCTATAATTTATTCCATAGTTTAGGGCTTTTCAATAATTTTTAATTATTTCCCATTTTGTGATTTTTAGATTACGTTTGAGCGTGCGTTGATTTTGTGTTATCTCCTTTGATTGCGCATGATTATAATTCTTTACTTTTTGTTATTTTTATTTTGCCTATTTAAGGTTTGGAGAACCCTATTGTTAGGTTATTTTTGGTAAAATAAAATTAGAGTAAATACTTTTTTTGGTCCTCAGCAAATTTCACGATGCCCGCTTTAGTCCTTAGAAAATAAAAAGGCCCATCATAGTCCCTAAGAAATTCAAAATAGACCCATTTTAGTCCTTTTAAGGACTAATATGGGTCTTTTTGAATTTGTGAGGGACCACGATTTCAACTAAATGGGTCCATTTTGAATTTCTTAGGGACCACGATGGGCCTTTTTATTTGCTAGGGACTAAAGCGGGCATCGTGAAATTTGCTGAGGACCAAAAAAGTTATTTACTCATAAAATTAAGAAAAGAGAAAAGTGTTTTCTCGCAATTCTTGTTTCGTTCTTTCTTTCTGTTTAACCAATTGGTTACTGCTTCGGCATTATTTGGTATCAGAGCTCCGGTTGTCACATAAATGGCTGAACAGAACAATGGCGATCGAGGTCGAGGTCGTGGACAACTGGGTCAAGACGACGGAAGCGGTAGAGGGGATGGTAACACCTTAACGGCGACGGCGAACAACGACACATCGACGTGTGACACACCATAAGTGTAGCAATGGCTGCTACAAAGGCAGAACATGGTAGGCGAATTTAGGAGCTTGAACAACTGTTTGCCCAAACACAGTTGGACGAGTCAGATGAAGGAAGGAAATCTAAAAGATCATCTCATGAAAAGGAAAGGAGCGAAAACCCATTCTGAAATTGGAACAGGAGCGACAAGGACGAAGTCAACCTCGAAATCAATCCTTTTTTGCTAATATTGGGATGAAGATTGAGATCCAAGAATTCGAGGGCACCACTCATACAGATGAGTTTATTGACGGGTCACACACCGTCGAAAAGGTCTTTGACATCAGAGACTTGACAGAAGACCAGAAAGTCTTGATCTATGATGAATATGATGAAGATCAAGATGATGAGAACCCCGTTATGGATGCTCCAGTTTATGATGAGTTCCCTATCTATAATAAGTATGATTGGGAGCAAGACGTTGAGAATCCAGAGGTGGAAGAAATCTCTTGTAGTGATTTCGGTGAAAAGTCAGTTATTAGAAATTCTAATATCTCTGACAAAGAGGAAGTTCTACCCAAAGATATAATGCGGAATGATCCTTCGTTCAATAAGTCTTTAGTTTGCAAGCAGTATTATGAATTTGGGGACAACAGGCATAACAACCTCATGCTCCATTGAGATAAAGATTTAATTTTTGGTAGACGTTTAATTGGAGATCGTCAAGGGAATAGGAATTGTTGTTACATCAGATGGAAATTTTCTATAATGGATCACAGATGCAATCATTGATCCAAACTGCAGGCAATAGTTCTTTTGGAATAATTTATGAGTTTTGTCCATTTACTCTCTTAGAACTCGTAATATTTCTAGTTCCCAAGCAATTTAATACGAATGCAGGTGAATATACCAAGCAGATCAAAGAATTGCATTCACAAGTCTTAATCTTAATTGGGAAATTCGGTGATATTGTACCAGAAGAGTTGCCACCTGGTTTACCACCCGAAGATCTTCATATCAATGAAGATGAAGCAGATTCGAGGGCGAATCTTTTCCAAGTGAGAGAGAATGATGCACCCGAGCTGACTGAGTTGGATTGATCTTTTCTATAATTTATTCCATAGTTTAGGATTTTTCAATAATATTTCCCTTTTTGTTATTTTTAGATTACGTTTGCGCGTGCGTTGATTGTGCGTTATCTCCTTTGATTGCGCATGATTATTATTTTTTACTTTTTTGTTATTTTTATTTTGCCTATTTAAGGCTTGGAGAACCCTATCGTTAGGTTGTTTTTTGGTTAAATAAAATTAAGAAAAGAGAAAAATATTTTCTCGCAATTCTTGTTTCGTTCTTTATTTCTGTTTATCCAATTGGTTATTGCTTCGGCGTTAGATTTAATATTCTGCTTTGATTAAAGTGATCTATTTTTTTAATAATAAACATAGATCTTTATAACTTAAGAGAAATAAACATATGCACAATTTTGGACTGACCGTACCTAAGATACTATAGTTTTGCAACAAAATACAAACAAAAATAAGAGTATGTCAAGAAATCACAATGTTTTCGTCACTCACTAACAAAGACAACATTCTTAATACTACCGTGATACGAGTACTTAGGTACGACTTTCAAAATAAAATTATAAATTATATATTTCAAAAAATATATAGATATAAATTTTTTTTCTCTTTTCAAAAAATGTCAGTACAAAAATTATATTTTTATTTGACAAATATTGATACGACGGCAATATATTAAAATTTTCGCACTAACAAACATCAACTTATAATCTACAAAACGCACAACAAAAAAGTGCTATGATGATAATAATAACTAGCGTTCTGACGTGTACGTACTCGTGAAATAACTTTTTTGTTTTCTTAAGATAAAAATGAAAATTCTATTTAAAATTATTTTCTAATTAAACATTTGTAAATTCAATTACTTTAATTTATCTTTTATGAAATAGAGAAATTTATTTTTAACAAACATAAAAATGAATGAGAAAGAATATAATAGTATTAAGAATCCTCTGCATCATGGATCATATGCATGGGTTTTATTGAACCTTCAAGTGTGATGTGTTTTTCCGTTTTCATGCTGAAATTCTCTAGCTCAAGTGAGAGGGACGCAATTCATAATTATATATGTCTCCAAAAAAACATTGTTTGGTGGTCCTTTATAAAAAAAATATATTTTTTTCTACTTATACCCATTCTTTCTTTTTAAATTTCTTCCTAATCTTTTTCTTTCCTATATTTGGAAAAAGAGCACAAGTTCCGAGAGTATAAAAAGTGAGCTCCGAAGTGGATAGGGACTTTTTATATGATTATAATTTTGAGGTAAAGATATAATCGTTCTGTTAAATAAATTTTTTTATATGAGAATTGAATACATAATTTATTACAAACTATTCAAATTTTTCATTACTACGTAAATTCTAGTGGCTTATTAAATAATTTTTCAATATTATTGTCTCAACTGTTGAATAAAAGCTTTTATGAGGTAAATTAACTTATAATATTTCATAAAATTTAAAGTTATTCAATTAATTTATTTTATTTATGTGCATTTTTTTATGAAGTAAATCTATAGCTTGATATATGAAAGATCAAAATCTGCTGAAGTACAAATAAAGTGACGCGCCTAACAGTCCTTTTTTGTGATCAATAGATCCTAAGAATACATAGTGCCTCTTTTTTAATAATCATATATAGAAAATGAGCACCTATATATATTATTATTATCTAGATGAAATATTGAGGGGCTGGGAATTGTTTGGACTGAGTGTGTTGACATGTTGTGTTGTGTGTGCATGTGGTCTGCGGATATCAGGTGTCATGTAAACAAAAGTTTTTTGGATATATATAATATATTTTAGAATATAAAAAAATGTGAATTATTACATTAAACATATTAATAAATAATTATTGTATTTAAAACTAATAAACATTATCATTAGAATAGTGTTATATGATTCAATAAAAATAGAGTTTCATAAATGCTTATTTAAGTCAATAGGAAGTTTAAACTTATAATACCAAGTTGGTGTTCGTGGTAATTAAGAAGTTGGGTTCCCAGATTTGCTGTGAGTTCAAACGCAAAGGCATGTGTGCTTCAAACGCAAAGAACTCTTGCTTGGGGACCTTCAATTCTAAGATTAAACTTTTAGGTTGAATTAGGTGATTAACAATATCAGAGCTCCGTACCACATAAGGACGTCCTTGCAATCTATCTTAAGTATATTTAATAATATGTTATGTAAACTATAAATTTTGAATTTCTACAAGTTATTTAGGACATAATAAAATTAAAATCATAATATATAGATATAAATAACAAGTAAAAATATAAATCACAAAAATTGAAATATTAATAATCAATAAATTAAAAAAATATATGTTAATATTTTAGTGTACCTATGGGAAGTTGGTGTTATACATTGAAAACTCTCAAACTGGTCTTAAACAGTCCTTCAAAATTTTCTTTTCTTGAAAGCAATCTAATCATGCTCAAATTTGTGCTCGGTGTAATTATGCTTTTCTATTTATGCAACAATAAGATTTTTAATTTTCTCATAGGGTTGTCTTATTATTTTCAAAAAAATTATGCATATAGTATTTAGTTAATTAATGTTAATAATCAACATTAATTAATCACCATTCTATAATATCATTTTTAAATATATACATACACACACACACACACATATATATATATATATATATATATATATATATATATATATATTGTACTTATTCTATATTATTTTTTTTCTTATATTTTTAGGAATTAATCTTAGCCCCAACAATTTATAGATAAATTTTAAACATACGTTACTATATTTTTTAGATAAAACTATATTTATTTCAATGACATTAAATATTTGTTCTCCTAATACGCGGGTACTTGGTATTCTTTCAAATAATGAAAAAAAGGAAAAAAAATTTAGTATTCATGTAATACTGAAGAATCGCTGCTCACCAACTAAATTTAGATAAAACATGACTCACTTGACTTCATTTAATATATCTATTTTTTTATGATCACACAAAGTTTCACTTATTTTAAATATTAATACGGCAGTGTACATAATACAAGTGCAAACTTTTTTGTCAAATCAAATTAATCAGGTAATTGATGAATTAATGGAGAAAATGCCAAAAAATTAAATTAAAAGAATAAAAAATATTAATTTAAATGGTAAGAAATTAATTACCAAAAAAACAATTGGTAAGAAATTTGTGTCCTTTAACCAATCATCTTGATCAAAGAAGTACCTATGAGTTATATCACTGAGATATGAAAAATAATCATTACAGTTTACATAATTAAAATTAATTAATTATTAGTCAATTTAATTATTTAAGGATTTCTTGTTAATTAAAAGATGAAATTACAAATTTTTTACATGTCCCTTTAAACTTAGAGGGTGTATTGGATTAGGATTTTAAAAGACTTTTTTGAGCTAAAATATCTTATAAATTTTAAAAGATTATTTAGAATTTGAGAGGCTTTAAAGACTTTTTAAAAGACTTTTTTTACAATCAAGATTTCATAAGATTGGATTTAAAGGATTTTAATAGAATTTATAAGATTTGAAAGGACAATATGGATTTATAAGATTTTAAAAAATCATATGAATTTTTAACAAACATTCAAAATTATAAGAGTCAATAAAAAAATGGAAGGTTATACTTACAACCTATTTTTGTTTACAACATTTTACAACCATATCTTAATCGTTGATTTCCGTCAATCAACGGTTATCATTCATTGCAAATTAAATATTAATTAATGAGTTTCATTTGCAAAAATAATAACCGTTGATTGACGAAAATCAACGGTTAAGATATGATTGTATAAAGTTGTAACCAAAAATAGGTTGTAAGTATAATCTTTCCCATAAAAAATAACAAAGAAATGCATTGAAATTAATAAAAAAAAGTAAAACCTAATGTAATTTTCTCAATCAGGAAAACATAATATAATTTTTAACAAACATTCAAAATTACTAAACAACAGCTTTTCACATATCTAATGGGTTGAAAATTATCTTCTTTATTTGGTATCAAAGCTATGCATATATGATTATAAGACCCAATTTTTTTGATTATAAAAATAATTCTAAATTTGCATATAGAACCTAAAGTTCATGATAAAATTTCGTTTGGAATTTTTTGCAATTGATCTTGAAAACCTTGGGATTTTTGTTTTATGTGATGCGAGTTTTCTAACCATATATCATATGCATATTTTCATTGAATATTCTAAGAAAATTTTGAATGTGAAATTTTTGGTTTAATTACATGAAAGTTTAGAAAATTTCTCAAAAAAATTTCAATCGACACATTGAAACTTTAAATTGCTTTGGGGCTTTTGAGAAATAAGCTTTTAGTTATCTATTGACACAAAAATTATTTGAAATCGTTTCTTATAGTGAAGTAGTTTCATTCATGAATGTATTGTTACGAAATATATGATTCATATTATGAAAGTTTCAATTTTTTCAATGATAAAACGAAAATTGGTTTGAGGGTTTTAGTTCCCCTGTTATATTTTCACTGTTTTATGTTTTTTTTAATACAAAAATCACACGTTTTTGTGCCAAGAAAAATTGTGACCCATAGCTTGAAAAATCATTTTTTAAACTTCCAAAATTTCTCAAAAATGGCTCAAAAATATGTTATTTTTTTTAGATCGATTATATTAAAATCTCGTTGGTTTATTGTTTATGGGTTATTTTGTGATGAAAATCGCTCAAAAATATGCTCTCTTTTTTAGTTTTGACGAAGCTCCCATGGCGGAACCCAATTTCGAGCAGCCAACTTGCTGCCAAAGAAAAAAGAAAACACTGCAATAGAAGAATATCAAGAAATCATAGTGGTTAGGGTGAGATTGTGAGAGAGACATCCTATTTATATTTTTCACTAAAAAGTCTCACGAAATCCACATCAATAGAAAATCCATTAAAATCGTCGGATTTTTGAATACCATGAGATTGTAATTCCATTGTTTAAAATCCTGATTGAAATACCAACGGATTTGGACGGATTCTAAAATAATCATTTAAATCCTAATCGAATATCACATGACTTTTTTTCAATCCATTAAATTCCTAATCGAATACCAACGAATTTTTTTGTCCAAAAATAATCCATTAAAATCCTTTGAAATCTCAATCCAATACCCCCCTATTGCTAATATATATATATATATATATATATATATATATATATATATATATATATATATATTTATTATTTATTAAATATATTTGGAAAAATAATGAATCAACTATTTTTATTATATCAGGAAGTAATTACTTATAAAGAATTAATAAACGATGAGCTGGATACCAAAAAAATAAATAAACGATGAGCTAAGTGAGATTAGCATGTTTCTTTTTAGGGTAATGTTTTTCTTTTTTTACTTAAGAAAGCATGCCTAATATTGTGAGGTATAAGAACCCGCACTGCTAATTAAAAATTTAAATAATTTGATTATGAGTTTATAAAATAATGTCATAATACCCAATGGGTGCAGCTCAGTTGGTAACTTGGCGCTGAGTTAGTGGGGTTGGATATGTGTTCGATTCCCGCTGAATGCATTCTTGGGGAGGGGGCTGAACCTTTAGCCATCACTGTTCCCCCGCACTCCGGATTAGTCTCATAGCCGGCTCAAAGAGTCGAAGCTCGTGGGGATACCGGAGGGAGCCAACTCGTCTCAAAGAGATAATTAGGGTTGGGTAACTCCAAAAAAAATAATGTCATAATTAACTTTGGATAAATATGAAAAGAGCATAATAATTAATATTAGGCCACTTTTCTTAAGGAAAGTGTAAACACCGCGTATTTTGTGGTATAAATGGATACCAATGGAGTAAGTGTAACTCAAAAAATAGAGATAAAAAATGAATATTCTTAGAAAAATGTCTAGGTTAAGAATATCAAATTTAGGATAAAAATAATAAGCAGTGATGTTATAAATAATACAATTTATTTGGAGTATAAATACGTACCGGCAAAATGTCTCAAAAAATTAATGTAAAAATATGATAATTCCTATAAAAATATCTAAGTCAAGGATATAAAATTTTAAAGTTAAATGAAGAGCGGAACTAATTAAACTAATACTGTTAATTTAAGTGAGTACACTTATATATAGCTAATGACACTAAACCCTAAGTCATTTTTACATACTCCCATGTTGATCCTCATGGTTGCCACTTGCTTTTGACCTTAATACGATAGTCTTCTCTTCAAGAAATTCATCAAGACTACTTAAACACTATAAAGCTTCTATCTTCCAAGTGAAAGGGGTTGTCTTTTGGGTGTTTTAGTTCTATTTTGTTGAGGTTGTGGGTTGTCCATCCTTGTTGGGATAGTTAGAGCCATTTTCACACATTTTTTAAGAAAGCCATCACCTTGTAAGTCAAATTTTCGTGCACCACTATGGCAATGGCTAGGAGTATCTTCAAAGCCTTCAAAGTTCTCTCATTTTTCTGTTTTCAAAAGCCATAAGGTAACCTATCATCATTTTCTTTGTAAATTCATGAACAAAGTTTGTTTTGAGTCTTTAAAAAGGGGAACTTTGATGATTTAAGTTAAAGGTTATTAATTTAAGTGTAATATGATAGATTGAACTTCTGTTTGTGGGTAAATCAAAAGTTGGAACCTTGAAAGACCAGTGGAACTCGAATTATGTAGAAAAATCTGCATTTTCACATTTCTGCGCAGGTGCTAATCAATTACCATGAAGGGTAAATCGATTACCCCCTATATGGTAATCGATTACCTAGTGCAAGTGTAACAACAATGCACTAGTTTGGTAAAATCGCGATATCTTGGGCTACAGAGCTCCGAATTGAGTGAGGTTTGGACCTATGTGAAGCTAACACATAGGGCTACAATTCTACAAAATTTTAGATCCATTGGATAAGTGTACTGATCGTGGTTTGAATTTTAAGATGCTTCCTTGTTGTTGAAAATTCAGTTTGCAACAGTTATTTTGCGAAAAACATAACCGGAGTTATATAACTCCGATTGAGACATAAAATATGTCGTTGAAAAGATTAGGATGTCTAGTTTAACATTTTAAAATATTATAAATTCTGGTAAAGAGTTACAATTAAAGTTTTAAAAAGAGTAAACGCGATGTTGTGCTTGGGAGAAGCCTGTAGTCAATAAACGAAAAAGAAAACGTAGTTCAAATGTCATGAAATTTGGAAATCTAATTATTAATAATATTTTTAACATAAAACAGGCTTTACTTGTCAGACTGTGTGTCTGTGGACGACTCGATTAATACCGAGTTAGTGTTAGAGGATTTAGCTTAACAAGTAAGCTTCTGGTCCTCAGATTTATCCTCTGTTTATTCCACCAGCATCCATGGGAGGGTGGTTAATGTGCATTGTATGCTTACATGAAAATGATATATGCATTGTTATACGCCTAAGATATATGGATATGCATGTTGATGTAATGTATGGATGTAATGTTTACATGATCAGGCAGCGATCCTCATGTTTTGGTAGGTTGCAGACGTACGTAATGCTTATCCTGTTCTCTGGCCAGTTGAACCACACTTGCATACATCACATGAGATATTTACTGTGGTACATGATTTTCTGTGAATTAAGATATATTGCCTCAATTATATTGCTTTAACATGAACATGTATTTTATTTATTATTTTGAACTTATTATATACATGTAAGTGAGCTTGAGGCGAAAGAGTTCTTGAGGATCCCTTCTCTTATTGAGATTTATGTTATAGATCTCACTCTGTGTGGGGCATATTTTCAGGTACAGGTGTTCCTGAGGCTGAGACTTCTGGTGGCAGGAGGCCGGAGTTGAGCTGATATTATGCATGCTTCTTTCTTACGGTATTTGGATATGATTTTGTCTTGTTATTTATAGATGGTCATTGTACCTGAGACATAATATGACTATATTGTTTTATTTGGTGAGCATGGGGTTGTCCATGCCACATTTGAATAATTTGTGTTTATTGCGTACTGGAGTTGTATAAGTTGTATCAGGATTTTGTCTGGGCTACGTGTTGTGGTCCCACGACTTGGTACCTTATTTATGTTAATGAGGTTATTTACTGTATTTATTTATTTTAATTTACATACAAGTTGTTTTAGAAAAAGATTAAGGAAAAAAGTAATTCTATTTGGTTAAGCTGATGTGATTTCATAATTGATTTAATAGCTTCCGCATTTATAATGAGTTGAGCTTAACACCATTTGTATATTAATACACTGGATGCATACAGAGGGTGTTACATGGAGCTTTAAAATTTAAGCCCTTGTTTAAAAATAATAATAATAATGGAGTCCATGATTTGTTCTCTCTATATCAAATGAAAAATTTCTTCCTGCAATTATTATCTCTTCATTTTTATATAATTAACTTTGAGCTTTGATTTTCTCATTTATATAAGAATTATTTTCTTATATTGTAACTTTTATTGGTGGCCACCCAAACTTGTTTAAAAAAAAATATTCATAAATTGAAGAGTCATAATATGAAAAAATATTTATCATGTAATATGAGAACTATTTTTTTATAAACTTTACCCATTTTTTATTAAAATAAGATAAAAACAACAAATAATAATATTAAATTGACGAGAAATAAAAAAAGGGCACAGCATTTAAGGCTAACAGTTGGCGTGGCTTTGGAAACAGAACCCTACCTAGCCTTACAGGATAAAGACCAACAATAGCAGCAGCCTACGGATTATAAAGGGCGGCATATGCTTCGGATCGTAAAATTGTTCCCTTTTCTCATTGAAATCACGGCGGGCACATAGCTCTAAGTCACTTTCGGCTAATAGTATAAATTAAGAGAAAAATGTATATCATTTTGAAGATGTAAAAATTATATTATTTTAAATGAGAGAAAGAGATAGATAAAAGAAAAGAGAATGAACAAAAAATATAAAGGTGTGGATTCTATCTTTTTGTGAAAGTGAAATCACACAAATTATATCATTTAAAAAGATAAATATTTTTCCATAAATTAAATATTCTACTAATCGAAATAATGGAGTACATATGAATGCAAGTAACTTTCAGCGTAACAGAATAAATACATAAACAGTAAAAATCTTTCAGAGTGCGTTTTCTGTGGTTAAAGAGTGTATTTTCGGAAACCCAAGGTACTTCAGTTCATAATTGAGCTCTTAAGGATTTGTTTGGATTTTAGAGTTTAAATTTTGTTTCAAGTGAATTTTTGAAAAAAAAATTGGGGACTAAAGAACATATTTCTTTCCTCAAATGGAGGATTAATTTCATCCTTTTTTCAGAAACGAAACTCAATGTACCCGCTATTCCAATGAGGGGATAGCCTTCAGAGCTATACTTCAAACTTCTAAGATAAAGTGATTGATTATACTAAAAAAATAAGTATATTTTCGATACTACGAGAGTATGTATTTTCTTATTGAAATAAAAAAGATAAAAAAATAATCATAAGAGTAGAGGTAATATAATTTTTTTTTTATATTTGGTAAAAAATAAAATATTTTTGTGTTTTAGAAATAAGGTGATAAGTTCTAAATAGATAAATCTTAGGAATGACATATAGAATATTTGGGATATCAATATTAGCGAGATACAAAATAATTAATTAAGTCTCATCAAAGTTTTAAGATTTTGGTTGAAGTGGTCCTTAATATGGTATCAAAGTTGGAGTACTAGGAGGTCATGAGTTTAATCCTCACCACCCCACTGATCTAATATCCGGCTATGAACAGTGCAATATCTGGATATTGCGACAACAGAGAACTTGTTTTAGTAAAATCGTGATATCTAGAGTTACAGAGCTCCAAATTGAGTGATTTTGGACCTATGTGAAGCTAACATATAGTGCTATAACCTGGTAAAATTTTGTAGCTATTAGATTAGTGGATTGACTGCAATTTATGTTTGAAGTCGTGACTTGGCTGTTGAAAATTCAGTTTGCAGCAATCACTTTGTGAAAGACATAATCAGAGTTATACAACTCAAATTGAGACATATAATATGTCGTTGGAAAGCTTGATATGCCCAGTTTAAATATTGAAGTCTTAGAATTTTTGGTAAAGAGATGCAATACCAGTTTTAAAAATAGTAAATAAGATTTGTTGTAGTATTCACAATTAGAGTTAGTTTCTTATGAATGAATTTCAAGGAAATGATTTATAGACTCCATTGTGTGCGTAAGTGACGTTCTAAGGTTGTGGCACTTTAGAGAGTTGACTTAGTTTCTCTCACCTTGAATTGGTGTCCTTATGTAAAGGATGACTACGTAAAAGACAATATTGAAATAAATATCGTCAACTAGTATAGTTGCTAATTGCCTTATATCTTTGGAATAGGTTGTAATTTTGTGAGGGCCTATGGTTGTGGTCCTTTGGATACTGAGAGTACATTGGAGTATGTTGCTGATACAGGTAAGCTTTCGGTTCTCAGGATTAATCCTTATTTGTTCCCCCAAACTCCACGAGAGGTTGATTTATGTGCATGGTATGTGTTTTGGGAATGATATATGTTGAAATTATGATTATTTGATATGTGATTGGAATGAGATTTGTTATAGTGCACTGCCATATGTATATGTATGTGGGGTATTTCCACACGAGACGGTAATCCCTGAGTATTGGGCCCCATACAAGATGGTAACTCCGTGGTATGAGGGTAATCCTTATACTATAGGTTACAGACGTGTATAATGCCTAAATTATTCTCTGGCCAATAGGATTTATACACACATGACATGAACTTATGATGCATTATACCTTTTATACACTATTTACACTATTTTATACTTATATTATACCTGTAAATGAACTTGGGGCGAGTGATCCTTCGAGAACCCCAGTTTACTAAGATTGTCATTTCACCTCATTTGGGGAATATTTTTCAAGTGCTGAGACTTATGAGATGAGTGCATCTCGAGGCAAGAGATCGACATAGATATCATTGCATGATATGCTACTTATTTCTATTTGATATATTATGACATATGATGTACATGTTACTGACATTTGAGGTATGATATGTTCTGTTTATATTTGATGTGAGCATAGAAGTTGTCTATGCCATATTGTAATAAGCTTTGTTTTTGTTGTTGGGGAATATGTATTAATTATGCCATATTCAAATATATGAGGTGTTATATAAATGTATTAAGATATGTTGTGAAATGAAGGAAGTGCAGTTGAAACCAGCCTTAACATGATTTTCGCAAATTTGATAGATATGTAGAGTGTTGGATTTTTTGTATTTGACACTTGAAATGAACCTTGATGGGTTTAATTGTTGCTGGTTGGTAAACTAGGTTAGACATAAGTGACCTGGTGTTGTAATAGCAAGCTTTGGAATTAAATAAGTGTGGAATCCTTAGTTCTTGTTTAATCAAGAATATGGTAAGTATGTGGACTATCTGAGGGAGGACTCAAACTCCTAGATGTCATATTTAGTTATGCTTATATTATGTTATTTATACTTTGTATCTGACGTTTCATGCAGGAAGTGAACTCATGAGTGGAGACTACTTCAGAACCCAAAGTTTATTGAGATGATTAATATCACTCGTTTGGGGACATGTTTCAAGTACTCCAGTAGCTGCAGAAGGGCCCTCACAAGGCAAAAGGCCCGCACAAGGTTAGAGGACCCGACTGAAGGAGACATTTAGTTTATTTTTGAGGAATATATATATTTATATGTATTTGGTAGCATGATGTGTTATCATGCATATGTATAGTCTGATATTTGTATTTCAGAGATAAGTATGTATATAATGTATCAGAAAAATATTTTTGCAGTTACTGCAGATAAGTTATCTGCATTTACTTCTAAAACGACGTCATTTTGGAATTAAAAAATTATAATTATAAAGACTATAATAACCCTGAAATAAATTAAAATTACAAAAATACCATAATTTCCGTTCCAAAATGACGTCGTATTGGGCTTACTCAAACAATAGAGAACAAAGAAAACATGTGCTAAGCGAAACTCCATACTTGGAATGATTCAAATCTCAATGAATACAGAAAACTTAGTTATGTATTAAGAAGGTTTATATCAATATATATACAGGCACTGATACATAAAACAGAAACTAAACACTCTAACTAACTACATGACACGTAAGTAATGTAACTAACTGGACCTTACTAATTAAATGACACGTTGCATTAATTTTGACACGTCATAAATAGCAAACTGAGTCTCATCACCCCCCCCCCCTCAAGTTGGAAGGTGAATGTCATGAAGCCCCAACTTAACCAGAAAATCATGAAAAGGTGCAGGGTGTACGGTGTAGTGCCTTTGTGAAGACATCTGCTAGCTATTGTGTGGTCGAGATAGGGAGGAGATGTATCATGCCAGCTGCAATCTTCTCCCTTGTAACATGACAATCCAATTCGATATGCTTGCTGCGCTCATGGAAAGAAGGACTGTGTGCTAAGTGGATGGCTGCTTGGTTGTCACATTATACCATGGAAGGTTGTGCAATTGAAACTTGCAAGTCATGGAGTAAATACATTATCCATTGAATTTCCCATGTAGCGGCAGCAAGAGCACGGTATTCGAACTCAGCAGATGAAAGACTCACAGTTGTTTGTTTCTTGGATTTCCAGGACACAAGGGAAGAACCAAGAAAAACGCAGAAACCCGTGATGGACCTTCTGGTATCAGGGCATGTTGCCCAGTCTGCATCAGAGAAGGCAGAAACAACCAACTGATTATCAAAAGAGAAGAATAAGCCTTTACCTGGTGAACCTTTCAAGTATTTGAGAACTCTAGAGGCTGCATCAAAGTATGTTTGCATGGGGTTTGCCACAAATTGGCTTAATTGTTGAACAGCAAAAGCAATATCTGGTCTTGTATTGGTAAGGTAAAGAAGTCTCCCTACTAGTCTTCTATACTTTGCTGGATCAGGAAAAGCTGGTCCTTGATTTTGGCTCAGTCGAATGTCAGGTTGCATGGGAGTTGAAACTGGTTTTGTGCCAAGTAGTCCACTGTCTTGGAATAACTCTAGGACATATTTGCGTTGATTCAGAACTAGACCTCTACTGGAACGAGCTATTTCAAGTCCAAGAAAAAACTTCAAAGGGCCGATATCCTTGATCTAGAACAAATTATTCAAATGAATCTTAACCATATTTATTTCATCTAAGTCATTTCCTCCCAGAACCATATCGTCGACATAAACCAGAAGAGTAGTGAATGATTTCTTGTTGGCTTTAGTGATGAGAGAGTGATCAGAGGAAGATTGTGAGTACCCAAGAGAACATAGTTCCATTGTTAAGCAAGTATTCCACTGCCTACTGGCTTGTTTAAGCCCATATAAGGACTTTCGCAGCCTGCAAACTTTCTGCTTGTCATCCACTGTGACACCTTGTGGAATGGACATGTACACTTCCTCGGATAGGTCCCCATGCAAGAAGGCGTTGTTTATGTCAAGCTGTTCTAAGTGCCACTGACGAGCCACTGCTATTGAGAGTAGCAACCAGATGGTAGTGAGATTTGCAACGGGTGAGAAAGTCTCGAAGTAATCCACTCCTTCCATTTGGTTGTACCCCTTCGCTACTAGACGAGCTTTATATCTGGCAATGGTTTCATCTTGGTTGTGTTTTATTTTGTAAACCCATTTGGAACCAATAGGACGCTTCCCTTTTGGCAAATCAACTATCTCCCAAGTTTTGTTTCGATTGAGTGCTTCTAGTTCTTCATTCATGGCAGTTATACATTCAGGGAACTGAGCTGCCTGTTTATAAGTTGTTGGCTCAACAAATGAGCTAATGTTGTGACAGAAGGACGAATACTCCATTAAGCATTTTGCATAGGAGACAACAGATGATAGAGGGTGATTAGTAGATGAGAGACTAGGTAGCACATTAGCAGAAGAATAGTTGCAATGAAAATTAGATACATGTTTGGGTAGACATCTTACCCGTGTTGAGCGTCTAAGATTGGAATTATCTGGTATATGAGTATTTGGAGTACTCTCAGCATGTGGAGTAGCAAACTGAGTCTCAGCATGTGGAGGAGCAAACTGAGTCTCATCACTTGAAGCTTCTAAATGGTTATCAATTGAAGGTGTAGTCTCTGATGTGGCTGGCCCTTGGACATTGGGTGAAGACTGCACAATAGGAAACTCACAAAAGGGAAATGCACATTGGTCAGTAGGCCATGGTCAGTAGTCTCTGATGTTGTGTTGTCCATAAAAGGAAATTGCTCCTCATAAAAAACTACATTTCTAGATACAAAAATCTATTTAGAAGATATATCATACAAGACACATCCTTTGGTTCCATCATTATGCCCAATATAAACACATTTTTATGCCCTGGGATCAAATTTCAAACGTCCAGCTGCTATTGTGGATGCAAAAGCAAGACAACCAAAGGCCTTAAGGTGTATTATGACTGGTGGAGTATTGTGCAACAGCTCATATGGGGACTTATTGTTCAATTTTGGTGTACTAACTCGATTGATCAAGTGTATAACATGACTAATACAGTAACACCATAAGCTGATAGGGAGTTTTTCTTGGAAGAGAAGAGCCCTGGAAGTATTAAGCAAGTGTTGATGTTTTCTCTCAATAATTCCATTTTGTTGAGGTGTCTCTATGCAAGAAGTTTGATGAACAATGCCTTTTTGTCTAAAAAATTCTGTCATTAGAAATTCTTGCCCATTGTCACTACGAAAAGCTTTAACTGTTTTGTGAAATTGATTTTCAATTAGAACAAAAAAAGAGGAAATGTGATGCCTCACTTCAGACTTAAACTTCATGAGAATTCCCCATGTATACTCGTGCAATCATCAACAATAGTTAGAAGAAACCGATGACCATGAATAGAGGGTACATAATAAGGCCCCCAAATATCAATATGTATAAAATCAAAAGCACTTTTGGAAACTGTATTGCTTAAAGTCAAAGGAAGTTTCTTTTGTTTAGCCATATGGCAGACATCACAAGGGGTATCTAGATGTTTACAAGTAATGAATGGATATTGTAACATCATGGTCTTTATTACAGGTTTGGAGCAATGGCCCAAACGTAAATGCCAAATATCATTGGCATGAGACTTCAAACTAAAACTATTGTTTTCAGAAAAATTCAATTGCTTTGCTGTGTCAGCATTCTTCACATCATGTCTTGGTCTATCTTGGTGCATCACATATAATCCTCTCACCAGATTAGCAGAACCAATCATCTCCATGGATTGCTGATGTTGGATGAGGCAATTTTGAAGCTGAAATGTCACATGACAATCAGTTTCATGAATCAGTTTGTGCACTGATATCAAATTTACTCCAAATTATCTTACATACAAAACATCTGTCAATGTAAGTGTCTTAGAAATATCTACTATACCAGATATATGAGAATAGACTCGTGTTCCATTGGGCAAGGATATGGAAATTGGCTCAATATGCTTGATAGAAGATAAATTGGCAAAGTTAAAGGTGATATGATCAGTGGCTCCTGTGTCCAGGATCCACTGATTTGCTAACTTACTTGCTTCAGAATAATGACCATCAACATTTAATGCATTAGTATGAACCATATTGCTGACATGAGAAGAGGTTGGAGTCAAGGCATACTGCACTTGCATTGTTTGATGTAACATCTCCATGATGGTTTGATATTGACTCTTAGTGAAACTCTCCTTTGTGTCAGCTTCCCTGGTATTGTCAACTGGATTAACACCCTCATTCTCAGCTGCATTGTGTGAAACCAATGAGCTTAGAATGAAGAGTTCATTAATACAAGAGTTTTGATGATAACAAACAAGCATAGAAGCAACGTCAAAGATAATACAACTCGCAACAATCAAAAGTTCAAAGAAGCAATTCAAACAAGACAACAAGAGAAAATCATCCAACACACACGATCAAGATTGAATCATGCTCTTGAGAGCTTAGATCTAAATGTAAAGGTAATTGATTAAATGATGCATAAATGAGCTCAAAGGATATTTTACTCTATGCATGCATTATCTTTGTCATCAATCACTTCAAAGCTTTAATTATTATGAAAAGACACTTGACATAGTTCATAACCTCAAAACATGTTTTACAAGTCAAGGAAATACATTAAAAGTGATTATAGACAAAAAGAAATGCATTACAACTCATAAAACTGCATTATAGATGTTCTGTCAAGAAAGTATTCGAATACTTTCTTGATGGTATTCGAATACTTGTGACAAGAACAAAGTATTCGAATACCATAAGAAAAGTATTCGAATACCAGATGAAGTATTTGAATACTTCACGAAAAGTATTCGAATACTTCACGAAAAGTATTCGAATACTCACTAGACAGTGAGCAGTGTAACGACTATAAACGGCTAGTTTCATCCTAACACCTATATAAACTCATCTATTACGAACCAACAAGCCAAGTTTTACTGTTCCATTGATTTTGCAATCATTCTTGATCACTCTCATTGATTTAAAATCATTCATTGCTTGTTCTTTTTCATTTTGATCATAAAACTCCTTTGAGCTCTATTTTTGTGTCATTGATTAATACCTATAAGCTTCAACTTGTATAATATGTACTTTAAGAGTACATATCCATTTCTAAACACTCTCATTCTGTTTATTTGAGTTAAGGGTAGTGAGACCCCCTAGTGTAAAGGTTGCTCATAGCCTTAGAAAGTGAGTGGAAGTGTAAGGGTTTCAATAACCAAAAGTCTTGAAGATTGTAGTAGTTTATCAAGCACCCTTGAAGCTTGATCATTAGTGAAAAGTTGAACGAGCGGCTTCAAACTGGACGTAGGTCACGGTGGTGGTGACCGAACCAGGATATATAGTGTTTGCAATCTCTCTAACCCTTTACTCATTACAATAGCGTTATTTGATTACTTGAGCTTATTTAGATTTACGCTTTGCATATTGTTTGCTTGTATTGATTTATATTCTCTTAGCCTTACTTGTATTTAAATCATATTAATTCAAGAAAATCTTTTTCATCAAAGAAAGTGAGGCATTTTGCGAAATATTTTTTAAAACTCAATTCACCCCCCTTGAGTTTGAGGCCACTTGTCCAACACATTGATCCTAAGCACAGGGTTCCTTTGCTTAAATCCAGGAGGATAGCCATGCTTCTCGAAACATGTTTTTACTGTATGGCTAGTCTTTCCACAGTAGGTACAGAGTCTAGATCCTCTTCCACGTCCTATATTGAATCCTCTTCCCCTTCCACGATTCTGTGCACGTCCTCTTTCTTGAGCCTGTTCAGTAGAGTTAAAGAAAATTCTCGAAGAATCATGATGAATTGGACCAGAACTTTCAATCTGTAATTGTCTCTTCTGCTGTGCAACTAAGGAAAAAACTCGGTTAACAGTGGGAAGTGGATCCATTAGCATAATTTAGGACCTCACATGAGAAAATTGATCATTGAGTCCCTTGAGAAAACGAATCGAATAGTCTCTTTCCTTGCTATTTTTAACCTCCACTGCAATTGAACAACATGGATTAACGCACTTGCAAGTAGGAGTTGGTTGCAGTGCCTCCAATTCATCCCAAAGAATTTTGAGTCTAGTAAAATAATCAGAGATTGAGTTATCTCCTTGATGTAAACTGTAAGAACCCGCACCGTTAATTAAGGAAGTTAATTAATTAATTATGTGAAATTAGGAAATAATTCCATAATTGACCCTAATAATTATTATAAGGCTCTAATAATTATAGTAAGTGATTAAGAATGCTGAAAGTCGCTTTTCGGAAGAAAAGTGCAGATACCAGTTCTGCTAGTCGGTATAAATGCGTACCGAAAAAGTATCCCAGAAAATTATAATAAGTGCATAATAATTACTAGAATAATATGTAGGACTTGTAAAACGAGTTTCAAGTCAAAATAATAAGAACTGGTGCCAAAACCTAGTACTGGCTATGAAAAACGCGTACCGGAAAGGTGCTCCAAAAATTATAAGAAAAATATAATAATTCTTGTAAAATTGAGTAGGTTAAGAATCCAAAGTTTGGGATTAAAATGCTAAGCGAAGCAATTAAAGTTAATACTGTGCGTTAATTGGTTAAGTGACTATATATATGTTAGTTGGGCACAAAACCCTATAGATTTCTTATGTCCAGCGTAAGTGTGGTGGCTGACCAGCTTTCATGCTACTGTTCCATTGCTTCTTCTCCTTGGTTGCAAGCCTTGAAGGATTTTCTCTTTGGTTTTTCTTCCTCTTTCTCTTGTAAACACTTGGTGTGAGTGAGAGTGACCTTGGGGGGTGAGTGGTCAGCTTGTTGCTGAGTTGTGGACTCTGTTTTGAGGTGTTCCTCGGGCTGAAATTCTGAGTTGGAAAGGAGGAGCCTTTATCTTGGTTGTTGAAGCTCCAAGTAGCTTCCTTGTGAAGAAAGAACTCTTCTTGTTGGTCCATTTTCGTTTGGTGTTCAAGTCAGAACCTTGGGAGCTGGTTGTGAGCTCCAAGAGCAGCCCTTTGCCTCTGCTTTGAACCTTTGGTGAGTTGTACAACCTTGATCATGGGTTTTTATGGGTTAAAGGTGATATCTTTGCATGTAAATGGGTTAAGCAAGTAACCAGCTGGTATGTAAACCTATGAGGGTATAAAAAATGCATGCTTTAACTTGTTTTAGTGTTAAAAATGGAACCTTGGAAGGATATCTTCGCGAAATGCAGAAACTGCATTCTGTCGCGAAATATCCGGATATCTGCTCGTAAAATATCCGGATATTGGATATCCGGATATGGGGATCTGGATACCCGGATATTAGGATCTGGATATCCGGATATTGGATATCAGGCTATTCCCCGAGGAATATCCGGATATTCTGGGTTTGCGAGGAACAGTAGCGTACTGTTCATCCAGAACTGATCTATGGGTTTGTGGACTCTAGATTGATGAAGTTGAACTTCTGTAAATACTTAACTAAGTCAGAATCAGTGGGATTAAGGGCTTATGGCTTGGTGAGAAGCCTTAAGACGTAAAACGTAATGAAAAGATGTTGTCTTTATGTTGTATACTTGTAGAGTATGATTGTTGATGTATTATTGGTCCATATCAGATTGTGATTCTGCTGTGTTTGGACTTTGAGCTGTGGACTCTTGGCTTTGGGTGTTAGCTTGCAAGGTAAGCTTTCGTGTCCTCGGTTTAGCCATATTGTGGTTCCACCATGTCCCATGGGGGTATGGTTATATGCATGTTGTGTTACATGCTTTGGATATTTTGAAATGCTTTTGAGCTGATATGTGCAATGGCTTATAATATGTATGTGTTGTTTCCACTTAGTCGGTAAGCCTGAGTATGTGGCGTCATACAAGAGGGTGAGTCCGTGGGTGGGTGCAAGTAGCGTCTTGCATATTGTGTGGGTAATAGACGTATTCCTGCATTTCTCTGATCAGTAGAATAGAATTGACACACATGACATGATTATCTGCTGCATTGCACTATTTTAGAACTGATGATGATAAACTGCTTTTGAACTTATATTGCACATGTAAGTGAGCTTGGGGTGGAAGATCCTTGAGGACCCCTTGTCTTCCTGAGATTTCTTGTTTAGAGATCTCACCCCACGTTTGAGGAATGCTTATTTCAGGTTCAGGTAGTATGGTGACTGATGCCTCTGGCGGCAGGAGGCAAGAGCTTAGCTGATGATTATTGCTGTTATATGTTATATGCTGGCATGACTGGATTGGATGCTGTTTATGTTTTCCGCCTTTATCTTTATGTTGCTGTTGAGTTGAGACTTATGTGGGCTTTGTTGCCTTATTTGGGTGAGCGTGGGAGTTGTCCATGCCACTATGTTGTTAGTACTTTTGAGTTGAGTTGTATAAACTGTTAGATGGTCTGGTCTACGTATTGTAGTTCCGTGACTAGAGACTCACACTTATGTTATTTAATCAATGAGGTGTTTCAGCTAGCTGTTTATTGCAATATATATACAGGCGATGTTTTGAAAATGGTTAAGTAATCAAGTTGGTAATGATTAATGACATCATAATTGAAAAGAAAAAGATATTCCGTATTTTTAATTAAGCGCAGCTTAATACGATAGTATGATAACATTACCGGATATACGGGGTGTTACATAAACGATAGATGTCATCCTGTAAGTCTGATATTATGAAAATATCAGATTGAGAAAACCTTTCCTTGAGGTCTTTCCATACATCATATGCTTTATCCATCCACAAAATGGATTGAGATATGGAACTTGTAATCGAACAATGCAGCCACGAAAGGACCATAGTATTGCATCTCTCCCAAACTAGAAAACGTGGATCTGTTGTGTCCGGTGCTAAAATTTTACCATTTACAAATGATACCTTGTTCTTTGAAATCAAGGCCATAGTCATTGCCCTGGCCCATCCATGGTAGTTCTTCCCGTTCATCAGATTAGATACAAGAACAAGTGACGGATTCTCACTTGGATGAAGGAAGTAGGGACTACCTGGATCTAACAAATCAATAAGACTGGTGTTCATAGGATTACCTTCCCTATGTGAATGAGTGCTTTCAGCTTCTTTCTCCATTGTAGGTCCAGAACTCTGATTCACCTTCTTGTTTACAGAGAAAAAATGAACAGATCTATCAGCATCAGAATCGAATCGACTTGCATGAGGAGAAAAACACAAAAAATCAAATCGAATCGACTTGCATGAGGAGGAAAACACAAAAAATCAAATAGCATTTATAAAAAATGACGTGTGAAATAGCAAAGCTTGATATATGTGAATAATTTTTTTCTCTTCTTGTTTATATTCTTTTATTTTTTAATGCATTTAAAAATTTCTTTAAAAATGTATATATATAAAATGTGCAAATATAAATAAAATTTTCTGGGTTCGCCGTTGCCATTAGTTATGGTCATAAGATTACTAAGTAAGAGTTATGTGCAGGTATGAAATTATACAGTTTAAGATAATAAGAAAAAAATAAGTTATGCATTATGTCAAGAAAAAGAAAAGTAAAAAAATCAATTTACATAGTTACATAGGTTAACAATGATATTTTGATGTAAGTTTCCGCTTAAGCATTTATTTTATATTGTGCTTTTGTACCATATTTATGTTACCTTATTATTCTACAAAACAATCTTAAGAAAAAAAAAATCCGAGCACAATCAAACTGACTTTAATTTACTAATTTTCTCTTCGGTTATCAATTCATTAACTCATGGAAAATTGAATTTATTTGCGGTTACAAGAGAGCATGATTGATTTTTGATTGTCAATTCATAATGCATGGTCAAAGGAAAAAATAAAGGAGGGAATCAATCAAATGATTATTTTTTTGTGATTATCATTTTTGTTTTAATGGTAGATTTTTTTTTTTTCTGCTGCCACTGAGATATAAAACAATGAGAGAGAAAATATAGAGGAATGAAAAAGAAAACAATGATGGGTCCATTCCTATTTTATGTCTCGATGTCAAAATTGTTTTTTTTTTTTGGAGTTACCCAACCTTAACTATCTCTTTGAGACGAGTTGACTCCCTCCGGTATTCCCACGAGCTTCGACTCTTGGCAGTTAAAATCGAAATTTTACCTAAAATCAGAAAAAAAAAAAAATCTAAAACGTATAATTATAACGTAAAAAAAAATCAGAAAAAATCGTAAAAACGTATAAGCGTTTGAAATTTTGATAAAATCGTTTTGATTAAAAAAAATCGTAAAATCGTAAAAATACAGATTTAAATCGAGATTTTAATTATCGTGAAAATGATAATTTTTTTTTAGTTCTCTTTTGATCACTAGCAAAAATCAAGGTGAATCAATCGAAAAAAAGGAAGAAAATTAAAAAAATAAAGCAAAATGGGGAAAATTTATAGGATGGCTTGGCAAATTAAAAAAAGGATACATTATAGTAAATTGGTTAATGAAGAAATCCCTTGTCCAATCAATCAAGAACAACAGAATGGATGAGGAAAAGAGCATATAAAGGAGACTTTTGATTTTTAATTTTGATTTAGGTTTAATTTTTGATTTTTTTAATTATTATAATTATTATGAAACTTGCATACCATTCTTTAATTTTCTAGTCTATTTTTGCCTAGAGCTTTGCATGGGAATTTCTTAATTTGAGCTAAAGGCATTGGGCTTCCACTACATACCAATTTTTTTGTCCCAATTTGTACATAAATTATCAAAGTGATTCCATTTAACAAAATATTCCTTTACTAACTATTTGACACTCAACTAGAGGAACAACTCATACATAATATATTAAAAAAAAGAAAGAAATTGCACCATAATATTCTCCTCCTAATAATTGAATCCATTTAATAATAATATCTAAAAGACAAAACAGAATAAACAACAAAATTTCCATCAATAATTATCACGCAACCCACGTAGAAAACCCCATGCTATTTCGGAACTAGTCTTATCCAAGTGCATATGCTCACGTTTCCTATGTTTTCTTCTCTCTGTCTCCCTCTCACTCCTTCACATCTTCTATTTTCTTCTCGTTATTCCTTTTCTTTCTCTCCGGCAATAGAAAATTTACCATTTTACCCTCGCCAGCACCGCCTTATTCTTGTCCTTTTTCTCTTTACTCTATTTTTAAGGTTTATTAACAACACACTGTTAAAAAAAAAAAAAAATTAAAAAATGAAAAGACTAACGTGTCCTTAACGAGTTCAACTACTTTTTCTCTCTTCTTCTCTCTCTGTGTGTGTGTGGGAGAAGCAAATTGAAATTGCCATCAAAGCCAACAGAAATTTGCTGACACACGTTGAAATCTCTCTGCACAGCCTTATTTACCCGCATTTATGCAATCTTCTCGCTCCATTTAACTCTTATCCCTTTTTTGCTCTATTTTTTTTTTTTTTTGGTATGAAGTTACTCGGTCCTTGTTTCATTGCGTTCTCACTCCTCGCTTTTCATTCTTCGTTTTCATGGAATATCCATTTCTCAGGTCCTCTTTCTATGCGTATTTCGCGTCGATTTTATTTATTTATTTATTTATTTTGGTAGAATTGTGTGAATGCATGCGGAGAGTAATGCTTATTTGTTTTATTTTTTTGGTGGAATTTGAAGCAGGTTCTAGTGGGAAATTTGGAGATTTTTGTGATAAGAAGGGCTTTGAGGGTGTAGTTTTTCTTCTTGATGGGGAAAGGTGACGATGGACGCTGCATTTTCCCTCTTACAAGTTTGCAAATTGGGTATGTTTTTTTTTTTTTTCCTTTAATGATGCAATGTGAAGTTTTGTTAAATTTTTTATCACATGGTAATGGGTGCTTTTTTGAAATTGGTGGTGGATCTAATTGATTTATTTATTGGTGAAAGACTTGGATTTTATTTAATGATGCATGGCGGTTCCCCCTTTGTAAGTTAAAATTTTTGTCATCTTAAAATTAGTTTCGTTCGCAATGTTTGTTGTTGGTTCATTCATGAGGTTGGTGCAGTGTTGTGCGTCTTTTTTTTTTTTTTTTTTCTTTATAAATTTAATTATTTAGCTCTAAGTTTTTTCTTATGCTGCTTTGTCGCTACTATCCGCAAAAGGTAAGCATTTTGTTTTTCAATATTCTGAACTCTACTAGGTTTTGATCTGCATTGAACGAAGGCAGTTGAAAAATTATGAATTAAAGGTTGTTTTCTGGTTTCTTGTTGACAAAGGAATTGAGAGTGCTCTATGTTTTTGCAAGATGCAATGTGGGTGACCTTGTTCAATTTGGTATTTATTTAGTTTTGAGTTCTAGCTGCTTTCAGATTGTCAACTTGCAGGTCATATTTGCGCAGGAACTTTTCAATAAATTTCTTTGATAGTAACCAAAAAAAGTTTGTCTCAGTTGGTCGTTATCTACTGTATTTACATTGTTCAATAACACTGGGTTCGCAGTGTTGTTTTTTTGTGTTTCTGTATTTCTCATTCTGATCCAATTCATCTTTGTGATGCATGTTGCAGAGACTTGCAATCTTATTTTGCAGATCTTAGCCTTTTCCTTGCCAATGATAGTAAAAAAATGTATATTTTGGTCGACAACAGACCATGGTTGAGAGACCTTGGTTCACGGGGAGCACACATTTGGCAATTGATGGTTACCAAGGTTGCTAAACACACCATAAGTATTGGAAGTTATTTGCATTTAGTTTTTGTCCTAGAGTAAAAGTCATATCTTTTTTATTTATTGGCAGTCAAGGTTATCCCCTTTTGCAAACAGCAAAGCTCGAAGAGAGAGAAAAGAGGGGAAGGAGATTTGTTCTGAATCAAGCACAAGTAAACCAACGAAATTTATGAGATGGTTCTCATTGATTGAAGCAGTGATGCTATCAAGAAAGAAAGTTTTACTGCCTGTGAAAAACTTAAGGAATTCTTTGCAATTCAGCAGTGAATTGCATAGAACACTGTATGGCTTTATTGTATTTGAAGTTGCATGGAGCAGTGTTCGTGGTATCAACTACTTTAATGAGCTTCAGGTACTGGATCTATTTGACAATTGACACGCTTCTTGTTATTTTCACAGTTTACTTCTATACAGTCATTTATTAAGTTGTTTCATCTGTTTTGCAGACTGATACATCACTGGCTATCGAAGCTAAACTCATGAAAAGATGGGAATTTGACAGTATAGCTCAAGCTGTGAGCTGTATGTCTTCATGGTTCTCAGGAACACTATCTGAACAACTGCTTTTGAAAGAGCACCTGGATTCTGCCTCAGGTAGTAACTGGGATTCTCATTGTTGCTTCCATGCGAGTGTGCATAACACATCTGAAGTTAGGATATCCTTAATAACAAGCATCTAGTTGTTTTAAGCATTTGTATTTCATGTAAGTAGAAATAAACATATGTATGGAGAGATCCATGCATCTCTCTCTGCACACACACATCTTATATAAAATTGCTATATATGATTTATTTAACAATAAGTTTAGGTTGATAGGATCCTTATCTAGGGAGAGACGTTGTCATGTTTTGGTGTGTTATAAAGAATAGAAGATAAAGGGACAAGATAGACCACATCCCCCTGTAATCCCCCTCTAACCATCCACTTTTCCTTAGTTTTTTTTTTTTTTTTTGGGTGGGGTGGGGGAGGGTAGGAAGGGGTGGAATGCTGCGATTTTTATTTAAAATTTTTTAAATATATTATTTCTTCCTCCTCTTATACACACCGCGCTACACATAGGTGCTATATTGGATTTTTAAACTTATGACCCTTTTCCATTGCCGTTCCACCCTTTTTCATTCTTTTATAATCCATTGTAATTGTAGTTCTCAAATTTCCATTGAAGTGTTTACTGTTTCTTGCATATGATGGACTAAAGGTTGCAGTGATTCTTTAATTTCTGAATCAACATGAATTTTCAATAAACATTTCTTCTTTATCTGCAATTTTAACAGGGGAGATATTTTATGATGCTGGTGAACATTTTTCTGGGACTATTTCCATTGATGATGACGATAACATCTGCAATGATATTCTAGATGTTGAAGATGGTTTGGGTACCACTAATGGAGTATATTCTGATGATACTGAAGAGACGGCAGACATACTACACACACCTCCTCCTTCTGGACCTAATAAAAGAAGAAAATTAATGAATTGCTTTAGTTCTGGAGTTGAAGTTAATAGCTATTCAGCAGCTGAAATTGACAACTCATTGCATTATTCTCAGAGCTCTAACTGTACTTCTGATGATACAGTTGAAACCACTCAATATAGCGATGTTCTACTATTGTTTAGGTTTAATGATCATGATCTGCCATTTAAATTAAGGGAAGTTATAGTATCTGATTTGCGATTGCTTACTTTGTTAGAGGCTGGTCTTCCGTCTTGGGTCATCTTCCTTCAGTCATATCCAGTATTATGCAATCTTTATCGTCCTTGGATGTGCCCGCTTGCAAGACTGTTATATTTTCTGATCTCATTTGTCACTGTCCTCATTGGATTCTATGATTTATACAAAAATGTTCCAGTTCTTAAGGCAACTGCGTCTCGTATATGTGGGCCACTTTTGGATTGGATTGAAACTTGGGAGATGGTTTCAAGGGTGAAATACTTAGGGACAATGCTTTTTCTACATAACTTCCAGAAGGCTATTAGGTGGTTTCTTGCCTGTACCCATACTGCGCGATCATTCTTTTCAGTTCTTGTTCAACCTCTTGCTGAGTCACTAGTTGAGATCTTTGGATTTCTTCTCCCAAGCTTGAAACTTTTATTTGAATTAGTAGAAAGCATCATTTCTGTCATTTGGTTTGGGATTGAGACTTCTTTCAATCTAGTGGGAGATGTGCTGGAGCTTCTCTTTTCACCATTGTGGCTTGTTGTCACTGTTGTTTGGAGCATTGGTAGGTCATCATGTGTTTTAGGCTTCTGGTTCTGTCTGTTATTTGTTAAACTTATCCTTGTTTTTGCTAAACATAAATTGTCATTTGATATACAAGTTCTTCTACTGATTGCTCACATGTTCTTTTCTTCAATGTAATGCAGCTACTCGTATCTTATATCCTTTATTTTGGATTCTTTGGGAAATACTATATGTTCCTGTTCGTCTAGTCCTGGCGATATTCAATTTTGCAGCTTTCGTATGCTCATGTATTGGTAATGTACTTGGAGACACGTGGCAGTTTGTTAGTAGCATTTTCCAGTTGGTGTCATCTTCCGAGCCAACAGTCAGCTCCTATGAAGTTTCCATGTGGCGCTCTCTTTGGAATGACCTTTTTTCCCAGGTTGTAAGATCACACACACACACACACACACCACATATTGGATGTACGTGGTTTCGACAACAACAGTTATCCTGATATGGTATATTTTTATATTTTCTTTTCCAGATTTTCCGTGCTCTCAAGAGTATACTGTATGGGTTTGTTGCCTTTTTCACAGCCTGCAATAGGCATCGACTAAGGTATGTTTTTTTCCATTCTTGCATTGAAAGAGAATGAAGTGATATCATTTCATGTAAATGTTGGTTGTGTGATGGTTGAATTTCTGTATTATAGCTTAAAACACTGTTTTATATAATTTCTTGAGCAATTGTGCTGGCAATTTTAATCATATGGTCAATCTTATATTTAATGGTAAGGAATTGACAGTGAACTATCAATATTAGAGTGATGTGTACTAATCTAAATTTCAAGGAACACATTGTCTTTTTTGGTAGAATGATGAAAATTAGTGTTACAAATTAAGCCTATCATTGCTTTTAGGTGTAGAGATTTAGTTACAACGGGGCATGTACTTCATCTAAGTGTGAGAACTGTGGAATCCAAATCTATATGGTACACAGTTGCCAAAATTTCTAAATTGAAGAAAATATTGTGATTTATGAAGACCTATGTTCAATGGGGAAACAATGTGTTGGTTTTGAACTTGAGGACTCTGGAGGGCATCCTGATAATTATATAGGTTGTAGAGAGGACAGTATCTCCCTGGAGTTAAGATGGTACATTAATAGCCTGTTTGACCAAGTCACCTCCAACAAGTTTCTATGTTTCAGTTTCTACATTTCCGTTTTGCAGTCTCATTTTGTTAAGGGGTGTATGTTCACACATGAACTTTGATGGATAATCCATGTTTTTGGAGGAAGGACCCAAGCATGGAGTGATGATATTCTCGGCAACTGTCAGTTCATAGTACATGAATTCTAGTCTGAAACTTTCTTTGCACCATGTTGTTGAAATTCTCAAATATTTGGCCCACGATGACTTTTCTTTCATAAGGAATACCCATGTAACTCTAGCGTGGTTATCAATGAAAGTGATGAACCATCTAGAGCTTGGGTCCGACTTGGCACCGTGGATTAAGGAGAAAGGTTGGGATGTATATGGTTAAGTAGGGTAAGAATTTGGTGTATGTTTGCACATATAACACACTTCACACTAGAACATTGAAGGAATCTTGGGTTTTTATTGAATAATGAAGGAAACATTTGTTTCAAATACATAAAGTTGGGTGGCCTAATCTTTATTGCAACAACATTATAGAATTTCTGTTAGGAGAGGATGCTGCATAAGCATGAGCTCCTGATTTTTTCTTATACTCTATGATTCAGGATTTTGTTCCGTTCTTACTAGCATTCAAAACATGTAAAGGATTACCTTTTTTTGCTAGACTTTGTACCAATATTTGTTCTAACATTCTGCATTGTCTATTGATGTGGTTTCTGCATTAACTTCCAGAAATTCATCTAGGTAACATAGATCTGAAACTAAAACTTGATATTCCTATACATAATTTTTTATCTTGATATGCCTATTGCTATAAGGAAACGTGTGAAGTCTTACCAGTATTCCACTGGAAATTATTTGTCTTATGAGAATTTGTCATAGGGATACAAAGCCTTTGTCACTTCTCTTGATAGCGCATTCAAATAACTAGGGATATACACAAGGCACTTAAACAACCAGAATTGACAGCTACTGGGAGGAATGACACTTGGGAATTGTCTATACTGCCAAAATAAAAGAAATCAGTCGGGTGCAAGTGGGGATTTTTTAATCAAAATCAATACTCTAATGGGAGTGTGAACAAGTTAAAGCTCAGTTAGTTGCAAAAGGATTCACCCAATCCTACTAATATGAATATCTTCTATGCTGGCAGATATGTTGTTTGGCAATATCATAGTAGCTTTGATATGTGCTGAAATTAAGCATTTATGATAGTGTGCACTGTGCAGGAGTTTACATGAGCACTATTTTGTCTATAGAACAGGTGGATTGGAATTTCACTTTTATTTTTTGGATGACACTCCTTATGTAGTTTGAACTAAAATTGTGTCACTGGATGTTTGATTGGCTGTCGACAGTTGTGTGCTTCAAATGAAAATAATTATTACGAACACAAGTCATTCTGTAGAGTCTACCAATCAAGCAAATATAATCTGTCACTGACTTTAATTTGGGATGATCATATGCAGCATATACAATCATTTACAAGAGTTTATCCGAAGATTATATCATCAGTGCGGAAGATCGCGGCAAACAGATTTAAGAGACAGTAGAAAAACTTGTTTAACACTGGACGTGGTAAGAACTCTCAAACTAAGTAGAATGCTGTTTATTGTGGAGAATCTTATGCTAACTCTTGTACAATGAGCTTTGTGATTTTTCAAGATCATTGTTCCATGTTTATGTTGTATTTAGTCTTGAGGAAAATAATCTAAAGGAGGGAGAAAAACTCGCGGAATGATTTTAAAAATGGGATTGTTTAAAGCTTGCATAAAACAAATCAGTAACATGTCCCTTCTGGGAAATTTAGTTGCTTCTACCAGCATTGCTCCATATTGTAATAATTTATTTTAAAGAAATTAAAGATCTTCCGTTGTGTGCAAATATATTTGATGGCATTCTTTGGTACATACATACTGCATTGTTGCATGAAATAAGTTATCATTGAAGGTATTTGTTGATCGTTAAGCTCATTTATTGACTACAAATTCCAGGAAGAAGAAAAGAAGAAAGTTTAATTATATCAAGTCTTCTCAGAGACCCCTCTCTCTATTGCAAAACAACTTCCTAACATCAACCGATAGCACAGAAACGCGGTATTCTGGTGTGTCATTGCATTTTCAGCAAACTCCATATGATTACCCATAGGAATTTTTAGATTCTTTTTCTTTGTAACAAATTTTGCTTTTACCTTTTCCTCTTTAGCTCCCTAAGTTTCCGTCTATTATCTGATGATTTTCATAGTCGAAGTTATCATATGTATATACAGTGTGTACAGGAAACATGTAAATTTAGTCAAAGTTAAAAATTTCCTTCTATGTATATTCAAAGTTGAATAATTTATAATACATAAATTTTGTACAGTTTATAGACAAATTTGAAAACCACTTGTTTATTTATTGGGGAGGAAATCAGATATCGAAGATAAAGAGACGTGTATTAGAGCAATTGCTGTGCATTTCCAAGTTATATATTAAGAGACACGAATATCAGTTTCAATTTATGTGGCTAACACTCTAATTAGTTGCAGAGTTCTATAACTAAAAGATGCTTTCTCCTTCTGTGTTTTATTTATTTAACGGGCATGTGTACTTGTATTATTGAGTAACCCTGTTGCATACAATACCCAATGTTGACTTATTGTTATGTAATTAGTCATCCCTGAATAATAATTACATTAATTGTAAAGGTGACAAATCAGTAGTATAGCAGTAGCCTACTATAGTAGCCTTTTGCATGTGTATTAGTTTAGGAAGAAGCCATTTTTGTTGGAGTTCATCCAGAAGCATTGAATCAATAAGTCATTTGTTTTCTTCTGGTTATCGTTCTGTTCTGTCTTTCTTTGAATTTTGGAGCTTTGACTCCTATCATGTTGCTACACATTGACAATAACGAATAGACCAATTATAAGAGTGTGGGCTAAGAGGATAGCGAGGGCAAGAGGATCACAAGGGTCAAAGAAGCATTGAATGGGTTTGGTTGGGCGAGAGCTTTGGGAAGATTATATGAATAAGAGCCCTATCATAGCCGTTTGGTTGAGGAAATTTTTTTGGAATAATAGAGAAATATAATAGATAGAGAAATGATTGAAAAGTGAGATAGGTAGAAAAATATAAAAAAAAATTGTTTGGTGAAGAAAAATTTTACTGAAAAAATTAGGTAACTTTATGAAATCAACAGTGCATTAAAAGTGAGATAATCGGTTTTCCAAAAAATTCCACCTTCAAATTGGGTTTCTAAACAGTGCGGATATCTATGTTTCTCATAAATCCATACAAATTGCATAGATGAGTTTTTGGTGAAAATATGTTGAAACAAACATGGTGTTTCTAAAAGTCATACTTGAGAAACATAGATATCTCTTGAAAAGCTCCAAACCAAACACCACCTAAAGGAAGATTGCAAACTTTTAGAGGGTGAATTTCTAACGGAGTAATTAGCTTTTTGGCCATTTAGGAAATAATTAGTTTTAGGGTAAAGTGTGTGTCATTTTAAAGGATGTAAAATTGTGTCATTTTAAGAGAGAGAAAGAGATAGATAAAGGAGGAGAGAGAGTTGACAAAAAAAATAAAGGTGTGGGTCTCACTTCTCTGTGAGAGTGAAATGATATAAGTTGTGTCATTTAAAATGATAAACACTTTTTCCTTAGTTTTAAGCCTTTTAAGGTTATTTTTCAGCATTTGGTGTTATTATATTCAAAGGACTTGAAATACTAACATGTCTCTTGACTTTTAATATTATTAGGACTCATTGTGTAAGACTATAAATAGTCTCTTTGAGTTTAAAACTAATATAATGGCTAAATCTTGATTGGAATAGAAATCTTAGGAGTTCTCTTTTTAGTGTTCTTGGATAACCAATTTTGAATATCAAAGTCAAATTTGTGGCATTCAAATTATACTTAAGTTTTCGAAATCTGTTCTGGAAGATCTTTTGGTGACTGCATCTAATTCATTTGTAGGTTTTAAGATCGAATTCCCTTCTAATTCACATCAGATAGCCATAATAACAAATCTTTCTAGCAACTAATATTCAATGAAATCCATGTATCAAGCCAGAAACCCAACATTGCATGATGAGGAGTAGAAATTCAAACAGCATTTTCTAATAAGTAAATAAAGGGTACTTTATTGTGCGAATAGTTGTGCGGACTTCCTAGCACATGTCCCCTGTAGCCTAGATGATGGTCTGCTTATTCATCAGTCCCCTCCTCTTAATATGGAGTGGATGCTGGCTCACGACTGTGGGTCCTTAATTAGCTAGTTTTTCTTTGTGTGTTTTGGGCCTTTGCCCCTTATCTCTACTAAAAAAAAATAAAAAAAATAAAGGGTACTTGCTTGTAAAATCACAAGTATAACTCTACACCAATCTATTTTAGAGGAAAACGGACATCTTGCAGTCAGAAAAGGATAGAAAGCCATCACTTCATCGGAATTTAAAATCAAAAGAAAAGAAGGTAGCTCAACATCCCCAATTCAACGAGAAAAGAAAACAGCAAAATCATAGTATACAATCCACGAAATTTTTAAGTTAAGAAAACAGAAGCTGTCGCCACCTAGCGTCGTTGAAATCCTGAAACTAACAGCTTAAAGGTTGCAGTGGCTCAAATTTCCCAATTCATTTCTTCAAATCTTCCTCCCTAAGGGGAGGTGCTACGGTTGCAGTCCCCTTCCCTTCTCGACCATTCATTTTTTTTCTTAACATAATATTTTTGAGAAAAAAAAAGTGTATTAAACGTCTTTAAACTTTGACTAAAGAGGCAACATGACTTTAATTCGTCTCGTTAACTATTGTTTTAATAGATCCTTCCGTTAAACCTTTATTAAGATTTGAGAAAGGTAGTGAAATATATTATTGAATTGTGTATTACAACTGTGTAAGAGTTCTCTATTTAGCCATCACTGATCCCCGCACTCCGGATTAGTCCCATAGCCGGCTCAAAGAGTCGAAGCTCGTGAGGATACCGGAGGGAGCCAACTCGCCTCAAAGAGGTAATTAGGGTTGGGTAACTCCAAAAAAAAAAGAGTTCTCTATTTAAAAAGACTAAACGATTTAATAGGCTAAGCCCAAAGAAGATTTTAGAATGAATAAATAAATAACTAATTACAATTATTTAAAACACTCTCCCTCAAGCTGAGGAATAAATATTTATCATTCTCAACTTGCTTTCGTCAGAATATCAGCTAATTATTGTCAAGAAGGAATGTATGGAGTGGTGATCAACTGCTATCAAGCTTCTTTTTGTTGAAATGACGGTCTACCTCAATGTGCTTAGTCCGATCATGTTAAACTGGATTATGAGCTATACAAATGGCGGACTTATTATTACAAAGCAGCTTCATGGGTCCTTCACATCTTATTTTGAGATCATCAAGTATAATTCTCAACCACAATAATTCACAAATGCCTTGAGCCATAGCTCGAAATTCAGTCTCTGCACTTGACTTGAAAACCACATCCTGCTTCTTACTCCTCCATGTCACTAGGTTACCACAAAGAAACATACAATAACCAGTGGTAGATCGACGATCAGTTATAGATCCAGCATAATCAGCGTCACTAAAAACTTCTAAAGAAAGATTGCCATCTTGCCGGAATAACAGTCCTTTACCAGGAGTGGCTTTAAGATAATGAAGAATTCTCTCCACCGCCTGCGTGTGTTTTACCTTTGGATTATGCATAAACTGACTCACAATACTAACAACATAAGCTAGGTTTGGTCTAGTATGAGCCATATATGTCAGTCTCCTAACTAGCCGTTGATATTGTCCTTTATCAATTGGAGGACTATCCTCTTCATAACCCATCTTGTGATTCTGCTCAATAGGAGTACTAGAGGATTTACACCCAAGTTTTCCTGCTTATTTAAGAAGATCAAGATTTTCTCTGACTTATAAAAATTCCTTCCTTTGAATAAGCTACTTCTATCCTTAGGAAATATTTCAATCTCCCAAGGTCTTTAACTTCAAATTCAGAGGCTAGTTGTGCTTGTAGAACATGTCTCTCCACAATATCATCACCTATTATAATAATGTCATCGACATACACAAAGAGCACAGTGAGCTTCCCATCTTGGGAGTGCTTAAAGAAAAGTGTGTGATCTCCTTGACTTTGTTTGTATCCTACGGTAATCATAACCATACTAAACCTCCCAAACCAGGCACGAAGAGACTACTTCAATCCATAAAAGGCCTTCTTTAACCTATAAACTTTATTTTCTCCATCCATAGAGTCAAAACTAGGAGGGATCTCCATGTATATCTCTTCTTCTAACTCACCATTAAGAAAAACATTCTTCACATCAAATTGATTGATATCCCAGTTGTAATAGGAAGTAAGGGACATCAAGGCTCTCACAATATTTATCTTTGTAACTGGCGCAAAAGTTTCTTCATAATCAATGCCATAGATATGAGTGTAACCTTTGACGACTAACTAAACCTTATATTTCTCAAGAGTACCATCAGAATTATACTTTAGAGCATAAACCCATTTGCACCCTGCTGATTTCTTTCCATTAGGTCTATCAACAACCTCCCATATTTTATTTTTCTCCAAGGCATTCATCTCCTATTGCATGGCTTGAGCCCAATTCTCATCTTTTAATGCTTCATGTACTGATTTTGGGATTAAGATAGAATCTAGTGTTGAAATAAAGCTTTTATGCTGCACAAAAAGGTTAGTAGAAGAGACAAAATGAGAGATAGGATGCTGAGTACAAGAGAAATAAGATTTTTGGATACAAAATCTTTTTCCTTTCCTTAGGGAAATAGGTAAGTCATCAGAGGTATCAGAAGCAATAGGCAAATCATGAGAAGCAATATCAGAAGTAATAAGCAAGTCATTAGAGGCAATAATATTAGAACCAGAAACATGAGATTCAGGACTTACCAGTAGTTTAGACGATTGAGGTTGTTGGTGAGGCAGTATGTGTTGTTTCCTCCTCTGATATACTAGGAAAAGGTGTAGGAGTAAACAAGGACGATCCGGACTCAAAGAAGGAAGGGGACGAGTCTTCTGAAGAACTGCTCTCCCCCTGAAGACAAAGACCCAGGAAATAAGACTCAGATTCATGAAAGGTGACATCCATAGAAACAAAAAAATTTCAACTTGGAGGATGATAACACTTGTAGCCTTTTTTATCGGAGGCATAACCAAGGAAGACACACTTAAGAGCCCTAGGATCCAATTTACTGCGATGTTGTTTATGAATATGTATGAACATGGGCAAAGGCAACACACCCAAACACTCGTGGTGGAAAACTCTGCAAAATGGGAACAGAAGGAAAGAAGGAAGTCATGGAATGAATATGACAGATATTGTCAAGGACCGTGAAGGTAAGCGGTTGCTCAAAAGGGCTGTAGCTAAAACAGCTTCTCACCAATAAGAACTAGGAACAAATGTATGGAAAAGTAGTGCTTTAACAACTTTAAGGAGGTGACAATTTTTTCTTTCAGCAACCCCATTTTATTGAGGGATATGAACACATGTGAGCTCATGAAATCATACCTTTATTTGAAATGAATTACGTCAGACGTTGGTTGACATACTCAGTACCATTATCAGATATTAATCTTTTAATATTCTTACCAAACTAAGTCTCAACCATGAGATAAAATCAGATAAATATCTTTGGTACTTCAAACTTGTCTTTCATCAAGAATATCCATGTCACCTGAGTACAATTGTCAATAAAAGAAACAAATCACTTTGCACCTGAAACACTATGCACTTTAGAATGACCCCAAACATCAGAATGGATAAGAGAAAAAGGTTTAATGCTTTTTATAGTACTAGAAGGAAATGACACTCGATGGTGTTTTGCAAATTCACAAACATCGCAATGGAAGGTCTCAACTGAATGATTTAGAAATAGAGAAGGAAACATTGACTTCAATAGACTGAATGGTGGGTGCCCTAGATGCTTATGATGAAGCCAAATCATAGACTCTGCAGTAGAAGGATGACATGTCATCAATAGCTGATTTTTTGTATAATTTTAGCTTGTTCTGGAAGGAGATAATACAACCCACCCTGCTCCTCAGCAACTCCAATTGTCTTCCTCGTGGTAGGATCCTGAATAACACAATGAGAAGAAAAAAATGTGATAGAACAATTCAAATCAGTTATAAGCTTTTGAGTGGAGATAAGATTAGTGGAAAGCTAAGGAACATAAAGAATATTTTTAAGAAACAAAGAAGGTCGAATTTGAATGTTACAAGAACCAATAACTGATTTATAGGATCCATCAGCTACGACTATAGTATGACTACCAATAGTAGGATGATAAGAAAGAAAAGACTCAGCAAGACAAGTCATAGGATCAGTTTCGCCAGAATCCAAAATCCATGAGGTTTTAAAATCAGTACAAGAAGCAAGAAGAGATGTAGAACGTGTGTTCTTACTTGACAAGATCAAAGAACTGTCAGATGGCTTACACAGATTATCAATAGCGGCCTTAAGTTGCTCCAACTCCCCTTGCCGAATATTCACATATGGAGTAGCATTATCACACTTCCCATGAAGACGAAAACACATTTCTCTTGTGTGTCCAACACTTTTACAATAGGTGCACCAATATCCCATGGACAAAAATAGATTAAAAAGTGCAACACAAATGAAGTGGATAATTACCAATGAAGTCACAAAATTCTTCGGAGAGCTAAAACAGTGAAACAACTTCAGGTTTGAGTCCAAACAACAGCAACAACGTCAAATCTGTCCGAAAAGCCAAAAAAGACAACTTTTTGAGGGAAAAACAAAGCTGCACTAGCCAAACAATATCCAATCTCCAAAACAACCATAGATCCTATAATACCCCTAATTTAAGAATTAAGCAAGAGGTTAAAATCAACGAGTTAAGGGCACTTTTGAGGTAAAAAGTGCAGTCAGTGAGAATTAAGGGATAAAAATATGAGTAGATAAAAGTACCCAAAATATAAAAGTAAAGTTAAAAATATTCCTAGAAAAATATTCTAGACCTTTGGGTAATGTTTGGTGGTGAATGGAGTTGAAAAGATAGATGAGCTAATACCCGCTTAAAGTCACTTAACATAAGTTAAGTGACCAAAGCAACTAAAGGACCCCATTTCTTTTTCCCAACCTGTCGAGCCACCAGGAGAAAAAGAGAAAGGGAGAGAGAGAAGAGCAAGAGAGAAAGGGAGAGAGGGAAAGCCATAGATCCTTCAATCCTCAACCATTTTGAGTGATTCCAAAGCCTAAACCACTCCAAATCTTCTCCTCTTCTATAACCCTAGCTTGGTTTTGTGTGGGAAGCATTGTGGTGAGAGATTTCTTCCTCCCAAAATTCGACCCACATGGCTTTTGGAGGTGTTTGAAGACATTTCCTTCAAGGAGAGCTTAGGGGATCCACACTCCTTGGTTGTGCAACCCTTTGTGGTGAGTTTCCACTCCTTGAATCTTGTTTTCATGAGTTAGGTTTATGATGAATAGTGTTTTTATGGGTTTTATGAGTTTGAGTTAAATTGAAGCTAAGTTCCTTTACAAATATTGTTAGGAATTCTAAATAAACGGTAGAAATGAGTTTAGAGTGTTATTTTAGTATGCTTTGATATTTGGAGAAATCTATGCTTGGAACTAAAGATTTTCTTGCATTGTTAGCATTGTTTGATTGTATTCCTTGTATTGATAGGATTGAGGCAAGAGGACCAAGTGGAGTGACCAACCCTTGTGGTTGTGTTCAATTGAGGAAAGGAAAGTTTTGAGGAAGGTTCAAGTGTAAGGTAAACCTTTGGACCTTGGGGTTGATCCCCTTGAATGTTCCACCATACTCTATTGAGGAGGAATGGTTTATGAGGTGTGATATATAATGATGATAGTTGTTGTATGCTCATGCATTGATTCATGCATTGAAAATATTATGATAGCTTAATGATAATTGATTGATGTTTGATTGCTTAAGAGTAATAAAAGAGTGGTTAATAAATGTAAGTATTGATTGAGGTAATGATTGATAGAATTATGATGAGGATGATTGGTAGGAACTTCACTTGGAAACAGCCCTATGTGGATCTCCATGTGGTAAGAGCCTAAGAGAAATAGCCCTATGAGGATCTCTCTTGGAGGTTCCTAGATTGAGGATAGGGACTTCCCTTGGAAACAGCCCTATGTGAATCTCCATGTGGTAAGAGCCTAAGAGAAACAGCCCGTCGTGGATCTCTCTTGGAAGTCCATGTGATGTTAATGTATAAGAATGTGTTAAGCTGTTATGATTATATGTTCATCGAAAGTGAACCTTAGAGTGGAGTGATCTCCAAGGACCCCTAGTTTACTGTGATATATTCGTATATCTCACCTCGTGTTGTGGGGCATCATTTCAGGTACTGATAAAGATGAGGTTGACCGAGGCAAGAAGCATGAGTAGATGGTACCTGACATATGACATTTTGAGATTTCTTACATTTAGAAAACCTCATGTGTAGGATATTTTGATGCATTAGTTGTATATGAATGCATATAGGACTTAGAAGTGATCATGGATGTTGTTTAGCCATGGTGTACCTATTTTGGAACTTTGATCATTGCTATTTCTAAGTCTTTGGTATGTAATCCTTTTCAAGAACAATGATGTAATGGTATATTTGAATATGGATGTAATATGAATCATGTTTTTATCCTTTAGATTGTAAAAGGATTGTTGAATGTAGATATGATGGAAGGGCATGGATGCTATTTGATAAATGTGTGTCTTAACATAGTTAAGGATCATGTATTAAAGTTGTATAATGTCAATTAGGTGTAAAGAGAATGGTGAAAAAAGGAGGAAGTCTCTCATGAAGATACATGAAAACAGGGGAGGGCATGTTTTGCCCAGTTGGATAGCGTTTTAACGCTGAAATGGGCGCTAAAATGCGCTATGTTTGTGAACTGGAGAAAAAATCTCTGCCCTTGGGCGTTTTAATGTGCAAATGGGCGCTAAAGCTCTCAAGTGGGAGTTAAACGCTAAGTTGGGCGCCAAAACGCTCAATTCGAAAAATCAGCAAAAACTTAGTTTAGTAAAATTGGCATAACTCGAGCTACAGAGCTCTGATTTGAGCGCGATTTAAACCCACTCGAAGCTAACAAAGAGATATACAACATAGTAGAAGATGAAGACTATATAGGTGAAGGTATATCATCAGAAACGCGGAAGCGCATTGTACCGATGCAATGGGGAATGAAGAACACCGCTTTGATTACCTGGAGTGAAGAAGCGAGCGTGACAAATCCTCACGTTCAGTTCTCCTTCTCAAGCCACACGATCTGCAGCAACGCATCACGAACGGTTGCAAAATCCGCTCTACGGTTGATCTTCCAGGCTATGACTCAAGGGGATCAGGGGGTCGTGTGGGAAACCGTTCAGATGATGAACGTCTGCCTCTTTGGTGTGTTTCTGATGACTGTAACCCCAGGAGGCACTGGGAGAAAAGAGAGTTTATATACTCTGCCCAATCCAAAACTAACCTTAAGTTTCATGGGTTCAAATTGGACTTTTTGCTCACTCTCACTAAAGCCATTGGGCTTAAGTGAAAAGAGCATACTAAACTCAACAATCTCCCACTTGCTCTTTTGGGCACAAACTTGAGTTCATAAACCCAAGACTATGTAGCCCATAAGCCATCATCATCTGATTATACAACCCATCCCTTGTCTCAAGCTAGCCTGGGGATCTACCATCTGTCACTCATCAAGACTCCTGATAATCTTTGAAAGATTATCTAATTCGGCGCTACTCCACTAAAAGCCCGAACGTGAACTCCAAGATTAATGACCTTTATAACATGAATATGCATCGCCCCTTTGTAGAATGTCTATAATTGATTGACAAATTTTCTGTAACTCAATCAATTATTTATTCCCTTGACTATGATAGTTTCTCTAATGGATTACATGCACTGGCCAGTGTCTTTAATATCCAAGTACCGAAACATATCAAGGGGACATATCCTACAAATTCCATGTTGTTTATCTCATAAATACCGATAATCAAATAATGTCACTCCCAAAATAACGAGTTATTGGCCGTCAATAGATCGAACCTCACCCGTTGGTAAATCAAAGAATGAAAACTATTTGATTACCTATTTATAATAAACTCAGGACACATAACTATAGTTAACTGGAGATTTGATACCTTATGACAGAAAAAACAACCTTAATCAAATCTCTCCTTGATCTTTTCAATGTGAATGTTAATTCACACCAATATTTTACAATGATTCAGACAAAACCATTTCATAAAATATTGCAGCCTAAATAAAGTGCCCAACTTTATTTAACAGCTGTGCATCCATTCATCAATTGTGAGAACCTATGATCATGTCCTCCATGAACGTATCCATATGATCGTATACTCCACAATTTGATCCGGACCTTGATGTTTGTAAATAGTGCGCAAAATAAATAATACCTTATTTGTAAAATTCAGAAAATGATTACATTATTTCATTGTCTTACTCCAAGAGCACAATGAACCCAATATCTCCCACTCGCTTAATGCAAGTCTGGGATCCTCCTAAGACCCAAAGAAGTAACATGCCTCTTGAACACAAGATAGGCAAACTCTTAGTAACTGGGTCTACAAGATCCACCTCTATTCCTATCCTAATTGAGTAAAACTCATAGCACGAGGTTGATTTTCTTGAGTCAATATCCACTTGAAATAACTGAATTTGTGAAAACTCAGCTTTTCAAGACTCCCACTAGAATATACCAGCATATAATCTCTCGTTCTCCAAAGATACTTGAGTACATGCTTAACAATAATCTAATATTCCTCTAGGTTCAAAATGGTACATTCTCACTACTCCCACTGCGTGATAGATGTATGATTTAACGCCCAACATGATATGCATGAGTCTACCTTTACCAAAACATAAGATATCCTGCTCATGCATTCTTCCTTATTAGGAGTCTTTTGTTTACTCCTTAGGAAGATGAATTCCACATCTGAGAATTTATAATTCTTCTCTTAGAATTCTCATATTGAATTTTGGCAAGAGTTTTGTCAATGTAAGTAGCCTGAGGTGATGCCAACAACTTATTCTTCCGGCCTCATAAGAGTTTTATACCAAGAATATAATTGGCTTTCCCAGTACTTCCATACCAAAACACTAACTTAGCCAACTCTTTATGCTTGATATTACCTCCACGTTGTTTCCAATAAAGAGCATATCATCTACATAAAGTACTAGAAAAGCTACTGTCTTCCGTTGGATCCTTTACATACAAATACACATAATTCAACAAGTTTCTCTCAAAATCAAATTTTGATAACCTGATCAAAAATGATGTTCCAAGACCTGGATGCTTGCTTAATTCTATGAAATAGACTTTCACAACTTGCATACCATGTGTTCCTACCCATTTGCTATAAACCCTTTTGGTTGTTGTATGTAGATATCCCGACATCCAACTCCCAAAATGAAATCTCATAATTGAGACTTATAACAACTAAGAGAATCTGGATAGACTCAAGCATGGCGTCTGGCAAAAATTGCCTCCAAGCTAGCTTTGAAGGTTTTCACTTTCCTGTCCATCATCTCTTTGCCTTTTATGTCCACATGCACCTTGTGGGTTTTACCCCTCTTGGTGTCTTTACTAGGACCGAACGGAGTTGAAATACAAGTATTTCATCTCATTGTTCATAGCTTGAGAAACACTTGATCAACAACATCTTTTAGTGCATTATCGTAACTAGTAGGATCAATGTCATTCAACAAGAGACAACTTAAGAGTTAACAAGGTTCTCTCCCACTATGAATGTACTGCACTAGACCTTGTGTATTTATAGGTAAAACAAAGAGTGGGTCAAATGGTGGATCTTCAATTTCTTGAGGATCCACTTATTCTTGATATTGTTCCTCCACATGTGAATATGGTTTGATCGCCGCCATCGGAGCCTACACGCGCCGCCAAACGCCGCCACAAGCGGCTGCGAGTGGCCGCCACTCTCCGGCAAAGATTTGGAGCGTGTGGGAGCGTCCGACCACCTTTTTGGGTGGTTCCTGCGGCAGTGCACTCGTCTCTATGTGGCGGTCCTTCCCCTGGAGTTTCGGCCTGAGTTGACTTCGGGTGACAGCGCGGCAGACTTGATGGCTAGGGTTCCTCTTTCGTGTCCTAGGGTTTCTCGCCAAAGGATTGGGCCTTTGGGCTTTTGGGCCCATGGAAACCCTAAAGGGGCTTGAGACAGATACTATGGGCTAGGCGAAAGTCGAATTCCAAAGTTGTAATATTTTATTATTTTTATTTATTTATTTTTAAATAGGTAGGCCATGGATTAAAGTAATTAGAATTTATTATTTAATGCTTTTATTGAATGATATGAATTATAGGTGTGATTAGCATGATATTTGCGATAACATGTCATATAGATAGGAAGGTGCCATATTGTTGCATGATCACATGTCATACGTGCATATTTACTATTATGTCATTACCGACTAGTATGATAGTATATGCGCGTAGTTTTTGATTTTAAATATTCCGGTAAAATAAAATTTTGATTATTATGATTTTAGAAACAAAATCTAGATTAATGGTTATATTAATTTCGAAAATTAATTAATTATTATGATTTTGCTAAAATCTAGAATAATCAAAGTGATTATTTTTGGAGTTTTAAAATCAAGCCAAATTAGTAAGAAAATTTCCTAAGAGAATTCTTTTATTTTGCGAGTAATTTGTGGGTCTACGAAAATGGTCATGTGTTAAACACACGCTGCATACCACAATCATGTATCATGATTGCGTGAAGCACACGCGGCCTATCATGACCGGATTTTAGGACCTTAATGATTTCAAAATTCAGATAAGCTAAGTGATGCACGTTCATCGGCGCTCTTGCTTACATAGCTTTTGAAATCAAACAAAGGATACTCTCAATTAAATAATTCTTGGAAATTGGAAAATATTGCTTATGTTGAATGGAAGGAGATTTAAATTAAGAAATTAATTTAACTTTCAAGCGCAATATAAGACCATTAATAAAATAATCATGTGAAGTCCCATCGAATAAGCATGATTGGATTTTATTAGATTGGACCTAAATAATTACGGGAGGAGATTTAAATTAAGAAATTAATTTAACCTCTAGGCGCATTGTGGGCTATCAATAAAATAATCATGTAAGGCCCCAACGGATAAGCATGATTGGATTTTATTGGGCCTTAATAATTTCAAAATTTTAATAAAGTATTATACGACCCATTGTGGATAATACTAAGTTATTAAAGATAGTTTTGAAATTAAACAATGAATTCAACTGAGCTTATGAAAATTCTCAAACAAAAAATGTTGAATGAGTGAAGGTTTAAAAAATTAAATAATTAATTTTAAAACCTGCGGGCTCCATTTGTGGGTTTATTAGTGAAATGGTTATCGCTGAAGCCCCATCGGATAAGAATAATCAGATTTCACTAGATTAAATCTTAATAATTTCAAAATTTTAGTAAAGTATTGTACGGTCCATCGTCGACAATGCTTAGACACTAAGGATAATTTTGAAATTAAACAATGGTTAATTACATTCAACTTTGGTAAAATTGTTAACCCTCCCATCGAGGCTCTGGCAATGGAACTGAAGGCCCAGATAACAATTTTGGTTTTTACAATTGACTTGTCCATCGTAAGCCTTGTGAAGATAAACTGAAGGATTGTTAACGATAAACAAGAGTAGTTATGAGAATCTACTTGTACTTCGTTTGTTTATTACATTATTTGTTTATAATTGTGTGTTTTATATGTTTTTTCAGAAAATGACTTCCTCCAATCCCATAGCCATGATTTTGAGTCAAAAACCTCTAGATGGTACCAACTATGAATAAGTGAAAAGCAAATTTTTGATATTGTTCTAAAACATGGAAGCTAAAATTTGTCCTGACAATGCAAAGGCCATAGCAACTTGCAGAGGATGTGTTTAAGGACGCAATACTCAGATTGGAAAAGGACAAATATAGTAGTTGCTATTATATTTTTGTCAGTCTTTCCAAACACTTGCATAAGCAAATGCACATGATTAAGAGTGGAGTAGAAATGCTTCAGACTCTTAATGACATGTTTGCTGCGTCTAGCAGCTCTGCTAGACAGAATGCAGTCGGTGCAGGTTTTGCTAAGAGTCTTATTAAATCCAAAGGGAAACCCAAGGGTGGTAACAAGAACAAAATGACTTGGTTATCAGTTGTCAAACCAGTTGCTATGAAGAAGCCGCAAGGCAAGTTCTTCAAGTGCAGACTGAAGGGATACTGGAATAAAAATTGGCCAAGGTGATGAAAAGAACCAGACATGGGCATATCAAGGCCTGATCAGTGAATGAATTATTGATTCAGGAATCACTGATTATGTTTGTTACTATTTGTAGTAGTTCAAACATGGCATACCTGTTAGCAATGGACATAGATATTTTAAGCTTGAAAATGGGAACTTGTGTCTGCATTTGCAGTAGGACAAGTTATTTATAAGACTATGGTTTTGGGTTGACAATGCAATTGATTCCTCAGTTACATTTCGAATTTCATCTTCGTCTTGTTTGTTCTGGTACATTGTTTAAAGTGTCTTTATTACCTTTGTCCTATACCCCCTAAATTTTTTGTGTTGAATGGAAAAGATGACGAACAAGGATTTTCACCAAAGAAATAAAAGTTTCAAATGAAACATAACTTTGGCCTTTGTGATTGAGTCACATTACCTCAAAGTAGGAAACATGTTTTAGTTAAAAGAGGGACTGAAAGTTCAAGAATCTTTTAACTAAAAGTTACAGGTTAGTCCTATTTTGGAAGGTAAAATGGCTAAGCAATCCTACAAGGGGCCAAAAAGGTTTGTGCAACTATTCAACTAGAACTGGTACATACTAATGTATGTGGACCAATTAGCGTTCAGACCAGAAGAGGTGATGAGTACTTCATTATATGAATGTTTACTCTGGATTTGGACAGATGAACCAAGTGCGCCATAAGTCTAAAGCTTTTGGAAATTTCCAAGAGGTTTAGTCTGAGGCAGAAAAGCATGTAGGTGTTCAAATCAAAAACACTTTGGTCTGAGTAAAGTGTTGGCTACCTGTCTGGTAAGTTCAGGTCTTACCTGATTTAAGAGGGGATAGTTTTCGTAACTGTCAACTCTAAGAACGCGTTAGTTGAATGAAGTTGCAGTATGCGAAAATCAAACATTTCTAGACTTGGTGAAGATCATTTTCAGTTATTCATCTTTGTCAATGTTGTTCAAGGGAGATGCCTAAGAAAAGGAAATGTACCTTCTTAACTTGATTCCGTCAAAGTTTGTTGTAAAGACACCTAAAGAATTATGGAAAGGGTGCAAGCCCTGTAACAACCCGTTGTACACCGGTATTATTAACACTAATTATGATATTAAGCGCAGTTACAATCACAGCAATTCATTTATAAAGATGCGAATAAACTTTTTCCGATTATTACGCGAGCATTTAAAACAATAAAAAGCGTAATAATTTAAAAGCTGTGACTATAACTGTTAACTCTTGCGGAATACTTATTTTAACTATTTTTACATCTCACTTTACTTATTATAAGTTACCAAGGGGTTCCCAAAAACCCACTTAGCCAATTTCTCAACTTTATGTTTTTACCTCTTCGAACATGGTTCACTCATTAATTTTCTGCGAACACACCGCTCACAACCAGACCTTCCTCTCAGATTATATTTTTGTCTTACTTAATTTTCTTTCCAATAAGCTATCACGCACTCAGTTCGGAGCTCATTCGCTCCGGTTATCGTTGTTTGGAGTTGGACAAGCAAAACTGCCAACCAACCCCAAAATAGCTCTAAACCTCTCTCACTCCACGAATTATTGCGTAAACTCCACTAATTTAATTGCTCTCAAATTTTTATACAATAAACTAGACACCTCAAACTTCGATTCGATATATCATACACTTAATTTGACTGAGAAACGAAGCGGGAATAAAATTCCCAAAACAAGTTTAGAACTGCCACATGTGCAGCAAGCACATGAGCAGTCTGCGTTCCTCCATTTTTTCAGGTCGAAGACCAACCCAGATTTTTCCCAAATTTTTAAACAAGGTAGAGGACATCTCAACCTTAAAAATGGCGTATGGAACGTCCCTATCGGACCTCTATTGAGGGAGATATGCTCTCCCGAAGTTCATCTAAATATGCCAATTCTACAGAAAATTCGCTAGAGTTTCCTTTGTTTTTCCTTAAATCCCCAAATTTGTACAAGCTCACTAATGCCTCAAATGTACCTAATAATCCAATAATAATCCAGTAATAATCCAATGGGTGGCACACACAAGGACCAACAACGCCTTGGAGCACTTACAACCCAATCCAGCTTACATTTATTACACATATATTGCTTACTTTAAATTCCATACATAGTTTCAATCACTAACTTCAATTTCATGCATATTTCATCATACAAGTATTCATAACCTAAAATAGGCCTAAAGCCCTTCCATCATAGCATGTCATGCATTTGTTTTACATTTACAATATTCATCGACATATTACAACTTGTAACTTCAACTTAAATTTACAAACTTACAATTTACGACTTAAATACAAATGACAACATAAACCAAATAACATAAACTACTAGACTTAGGCAAAATGACATGAACAAATATGCAAAAGAAACTCATCCTACGTACATATGAGATGTTCATGCTCTAAGTCTAGCCTAGGACACATGGCCAACAAAATACAAAATACTAAAGCACTCCACTGATCACTCTACGGGCTTCTTGCCCGCTGCTCCAGCTCCACTGCTACCTCCTGAAATAAATGCCCCGAGACGAGGTGAGATATACGAATATATCTCAGTAACCCAGAGGTTCTGGAGAAAACTCCGCCCAATGGTTCACTTCGATGCATATAAATAATATAAAACAACATCACTTAAAACAGGATATAGCAAGGGATTTAGAGAAACTGGGGAATATCGAGATACAAAATACGACGAAGCGGGATGGTAGCTACCAATACCACACAACGTCCTCGGCATATATAAGCCTATGGGTCTCATCCAAGGTGTGTTCCTAGAACAACAACCAAGGTACCCCTTCCATCCATAACATCTGAGACATTCCTAGTGTGCTCCTATCCGGATCACACACCACGACCCGAGGTCAACTGGAACTCCCTCTCGGAGACCTATCCAGTGGAAGTTCGAACTGCCCGAAGGCTACACTGTCTACTGCTCAGAGACTCGGTACATAAGTACCCACTGTGATAATGCATGCATGCTCATGCTGTTCTACACTACTCATATACACTTCCTACCGTTGCCATCAACTGGCAAGGTGGAACAGAAAAGGGAAACAAGCCCCAGTACCAAGAGGTTACCTTAATTTGTTCTTTCCCTTAGCTCCGCAGCAGCTTATTTCTCAACTTGGTAACAGCAGAATGCCTACACAGAGAGGACATTCCCAATCACTCAAAACTCAAACAATACATGCTAATTCACAATTATACATGCATTGATTCAATCACTTACCTCAATCCACTTGGTCCAGGACCAAAGGCAATGCTCTGATTCACTGTTCGGGATTCTAGTCGACGTACGACAACCTATACAACCATATACAGCCATCAGTATGCGTCAATTTCCATCAAAACACGAAAACCACAAAATCCTCCCCATCCTCCTTGATGGTTCGACCATACAAGTGTTAATTCGATATTTATTTTTCTAAATTTTCTTTCTCATTTTATTACTCATCCTTAGGTTACCATGAGGCCAATTCAAGTGCCGTTTCGCCGTTTTACGTCTTTTAAGCATCGTTTTACCAAATAGTTCACTCTAGGTTCACTTATGTCTTTAAACACAAGTTATTAATTTCCATTGATTCTTCCACTATCAATCCCTTACACAACCCATCTAAATACCATTTAAAACATGAAACAACATCCAAGCAATTTCAACAACCTCATTTCACCTCCTTTTTACCTAATGGCCGATTTGCACCATGGTATACATCCAAGGACTTTCCATCAATTTCAACCACTCAGCACCTCATATCATCCTATTTTATCATCATTCAATCATACAACAACTCATTACTAACATCTCAAAACTTTTCCAAAATTCCAAGTCATGAGTACTCAAAATTTTCCTAAGTTAAAATCAACATTTTTCACCTAAAATTTTCATTGCATTTCTAGCTTTAATACATCATTCTAAGGCATTATCATCTAATACACATTTTCCAATTGAGCTCTCTAACATCACAAATCAACAATGCAAGGCTTAGGTCTCAAAATCAAATCATCACATTCAATCAATTAAAATGCAAGAACACTAACCTAAATGGAAGGTACAAGGCTCCTCCTAAGTATACTCCACCATTGGAGTACTTGGAAGCTCTAAGAACACAACTTTTCTTCCCAAAATCGCGGCTGAAAATGGGCAAGATCTCCTCACATACACGATTTCAAGGCTCAAGAGTAGTACCAATGTGTTTAGAAGGTTCCCTCCAACAAATTTCAACACAAACTTTGTTGAATTTGGTGAAGAAATGAGTGATTAAAGTGAAGAGAAAATTTGAAAGAAAATAGGGAAGGAAAGAGAGGGGGGCGCGGGTTTGAGGGCTGAAGGGGAGTGGAGGTGGTGATGAATAGTGTAGTGATGATGTGTCTTAAGTGAATTTTAAGTGGGGTGGGTTCCACGCCACCTCACGCGACTTAAAACTCGTCTGAACTGTCACTAAACGTCCTTAAATCCAAAACCTATTTAGAAATTCTAATTTTTAACATTAACCATTCTCCTTTAATTATGCTTGATCAGACGAATCCGGAGTTTTCCGGTCGTTCGAAGAAAGCACTATTTTAAGCTGTTGCGCGCGCCGTTGGCACGCTTCCCCAAACTGACTTAATTCCATCAAATATTATCAGAATTCATATTTCCTAGTTCTATAGACCATTTATAAATCATATTTGAAACCTAGAGCTCAAAACTCAACTGACACGTTTTACGGTGCAATCGTACCGCGATATTTTTACCCGCGAAAAACACTATTCACTGATTTTTCTGAAACTTGCCTAGCCACTCAATCCATTTCCAGGGTTATTTTTATCATCTAAGATCTCTTACTCAATTTTCATCTTCCTAGGGTTACGTGTTGGCTAATTACCGTTTTGCCCTTTCTTTGTATTTTGGCCTAATCTTTAGGATTTTCACTAATCCATCACTTAATTACTCACTTAATATTTTAATTACTTGATTTAAAATTGTGAGGTGTTATAAGCCCAGATCAAACCATATTCAGATTTAGGGTGCTACGACACACGTCCTACAGCAGTCAAATAAGATGGAATCTTGTATGGAAGTGTGCATATCTTTTAGCTACCCTAAGAGAACTAGGGATGATTTCTTATTTAGTCTTAAGGACAAGATAATCTAAGCGAGCACTCACATGATTTTCTTAAAGGAGGACTAGATGAGAAATCATAAGCTCTTAAGTTAGGTTATTCTTGATGAGATTTATCTCAGCTCAAGAATTTCCAGAATCTCTAGAAGCTTCATCCACTGTTCCCTTGATTGTTCAAGAGGGGATAGATATATCTCTAAGTTAATAAACAAGAGAACCATGATTGGAAATTCAACATGAATATCAATAACAAATACAGAATAAAGGTGCCATATTTTCAAAATTACAAAAATAAATAAATAAATCAAAGCTGATCGAAATCCCCATCACAATCCGGCTCTGATACCACATGAAGGTATATCATCAGAAACGCGGAAGCGCATCGTACCGATGCGATGAGGAATGAAGAACACTGCTTTGATTACCTAGAGTGAAGAAGCGAGCGTGACAAATTCTCACGTTCAATTCTCCTTCTCAAGCCTCACGATCTGCAGCAACGCATCACGAACGGTTGCAAAATCCGCTCTACGGTTGATCTTCCAGGCTATGACTCAAGGGGATCAGGGGGTCGTGTGAGCAACCGTTCAGATGATGAACGTCTGCCTCTTTGGTGTGTTTCTGATGACTGTAACCCCAGGAGGCACTGGGAGAAAAGAGAGTTTATATACTCTGCCCAATCCAAAACTAACCCTAAGTTTCATGGGTTCAAATTGGACTTTTTGCTCACTCTCACTAAAGCCATTGGGCTTAAGTGAAAAGAGCATACTAAACCCAACAATAGGAAGTATTTTATTCATATAATAATAAAAAAAATGAAGACATTTAACAACGTGTGGTCTAATAAAAGAAGAATATGATGTTAAGCTTAGTTTATTGTATTCCGCAACGTCATATGGTTATGATCACGCAATTGGGTATTTTAAATTCGGCTTTGTTCAAAAAGAAAAATTTATCCGGATTTCTAATTAAACCAATGTGATTGTAACTACGCTTAATATCATAAAGCAATGTTAACATTCCGGGTGTACAACAGGGTGATACAGATCCATAAAGTAGAATTCAAGACGATCCAAGCGACGGTGACCCAAGGCAGAAACACCAATCCACGCGCCTCCCACAGCGATGAGAGTGACGGCGCATGAGGATCACGTGTAAAGAAGAAAGGCGCACGTATGGGCGCGTGTCAGCTCCGATTTTGGTGGGCTTTTGAGGGCTGGCCGTTCTTGAGACGACGATGTTGTCTGTGGCTGGTCAGAGGTGAAAAACGGCCGAAAATGTTGGTAGTCAGAAACTGCAAGTGTGGGTGAGGTGTTTTCAAGGTGTTAGGGGCTTCAGTTGGTTACGAAACCATCGTAGAATGAAAGATCTCGAAAAAACAAGTCAAACGATGGTCTTCTTGATTTAAAAGGTCCCCGAAATTTTTTTCCAGCGGCGACTTGTGGTGGGGAGGAGATCAGAAAAGGAAAAAAAGGTTTCGCACTAAAGGCGGCGGTCGCGGAAGCAGAGTCCTTAGAATCAAGAGCTCTGATACCAACTCAAAAAGGTAGTGAAATATATTATTGAATTGTGTATTACAACTGTACAAGAGCTTTCTATTTAAAGAGACTAAACGACCATTTTTTTTATTTACAGAAAAAGAAGAACAACAGACTAAATGACCTAATAGGCTAAGCCCAAAGAAGATTCTAGAATGAATAAACAAATAACTAATTATAATTATTTACAACATTAAGTGACTAACAGTAATGCCACATAGTTAAATCCTAATCTTTTTTTTGTTCAATCCGACATGGATGGACTATGTTGTTGTGTTAAATTTGGTCTCATTTCTGTGGTTGTTCCACGTGTTTTGTGAGTTGATGTGATGCTCACCGGGAAGTATACCGATCGCACAAGTAATATAGATAGTAAGAAAAGTATCATCTCCACAGGGACTGGGTCGAATATCAATTAATTGTTCCTTTTAAGAATGGAAGAGTTCAAAGGTTTTGTTTGTGACAAATAATGTCGATTTGAGAAAAATTAAAAGTAAAGACTTGTTTTTGTATTTTTATATTGAAAAAAAAAAATAAGAATAAGAATGAATTGATTTGTAGAAATGAGAAAAACACTGTAGCTAGGACACACTCACCATATGATCCCCACTTCTTACTCTGGATTGATTTACAATATTCAATTATATAATTACTTAGATAAATTATTATCTAGAATTAATTAGTAAATTCCAATCCCTTGGCAATTTAATCCTTTAACCTCAATTGGAATCCTAAACCCTTAGTAACCCCTCATGAGAATTAAGCAATGAACTCAATAATTTAAGCATCTGCAATTAAATATACATCTATTCCTAGCATGTATAATAATTGTTATCTTACCCCCTTTCAAGATGAAAACGCCAATATTCCAATCTAGGGTTCTAACCCTCAAACTATCCTCAACTTTTAGATTGATCAAGTCTAAAAAAGAAGATATAAAATACGCACAAGGTAAAGATAAAGATAATTATATAAACGAAAAACTATAAATCAATCCATCGTAACAAGGGTTCGTGACCCTAACTACAATAAAAAGTACTAGCCAAACATAATCATGGCTAAAAATCCAATATTCATAAAAACATAAAGTAAAAGAGAAGAAGAAGAAGAAGAAGATCAAGAATTTCTCTCCGGAGCTCTCCTTCTGACGCACGACGGTCTCCTTAGGTCCAGTATACCTAATTCTGTGCTGAGCCTCCTTTTTATAATCTCCTTTTTCATCTTCCAAAATTGCCCTCTTGAAAAGCACGGGCTGTGATTTCCGCAAACTGGCGCTCTCAACGCCATTTCCACGCCAAGAGCGTGGTTGCCTCTGAATCATCACGCCATCAGCGTGAAATCCACGCTATGAGCGTGGGAGAAAGGATGGTTTCACGCCATCAGCGTGAACTCCACGCTATGAGCGTGGGAGTTTCTAATTCTTCACGCCATCAGCGTGAAATCCACGCTATGAGCGTGGATCTTCATTTTGGCAAGTCTCCATTTGGCTCCAGTTTTTTCTGCTTTTCCTACAAAATCAGCATAAAGTCAGTTGAACAATCCTGGATTTGGAATTTCAGCAAAGCAACAATAAACGTTGCCTTTTTACTCAGGATTAGCCAATAATCTTCTTCTTTTTGGCTTGACTTTACCCATATGCTGAAGACATATCAAATCATTCCTAGATTTAAACGTTGCTGTCCCCAGCAATGTACAAGACTCAATCCAGGAAACAATCAATTATTCCAACATAACATCACACAGACAATCAATAGCTCACTATGCTAAGCATGACTGAATCAATGCAAAGAACTCCTAACAATGCCTTCTATTCTCATGAAAATGTCAGAATCTAGCTTGAACATCCCTCACCAAGATAAACATATAATGCTCAACACTCAAGTGTTTGGGGGAATAACAATCACTCAATCCATCACAACAATAGCACTACCATAAGCTTGATAATATTCTCAAGTTCCTAAAGATGAGTAACATTAACACATGCACAATTGATCAAAAGGACTTCTCAGGTTGTAACTTGGCTGGTTTAAAGGGTAGGAATATATGGAAATTAGCTCAAACAACAATGAGATTGAAAAACTGATATTATTTCATTTTTAACACATTCAACTCAATGATTTTGCTCCACTAACATTCCCACAAAATTTCGGGAATTAATTCCTTTCAGCCACCTTTTCTTTACATTCACCCTTTTTTTTTCTTTTTTTTCTTTTTCTCCCTTTGTTTTAAGGGCACGTATGAAATTTTTCCTCTTCTAATTACTTGACCTCTGTGGAGCTGACCTCAATTTCTTTGTTTTATTTTCAACACAACAGTAATTCAATCTCAATTAAGGTAAGTCACTTGGAAATAAGCTAAGCAATCAGCAGGAATTATGAACAAAAAGGCTCAGGTTCAAAGGGGTTAGCAATGGAGAAATTCATACAGGTGGGTTATTTTTGGCCAATAGCTAACAAGAACAAAATGCCTTTATCATATCAACCAATGCATGCATAACAGAGAAACAGAGCAAGTTCTAGAATGCTATCATAGTGAGGTCTCTCAAAATAAAATAAGTGTTTAAGCACAAAACCTCACCAGCTATGATGTCAAGCTAGACTTCCAAAAGAAACATCAGGCATCATTAATTATTCAATCACAAAATTTAGACAAACGAGCAATCATGAAGTCTACTCATGCCCATACAATATCATGCCAGAAGTTTATATAAAACATGATGCCAAGAATGCAGTCAAGCACATTAACTAGATAAGCACATTTAAACCTGGGACTTGCTCAGAAAACATTTTCCAATTTTTTTTTTTTAGATAAAAATAAAGAGCACACAAAATACTACAAAAATAACTAAGAAAATTAAAAGATTTAGAATATCTCCCCTGATAGAAGAATTGCAACAATTCTAAGATGCAAGCCTACCATTCCCAGATTTAGAGAATTATTGTCCTTAGCAATAATTAAACCACAAGAAGGAAGAAAACCTGCACAATGGAACAAACAGTGGCATATAAGATGAACTATAATGCGCACATTAAAACATCAGAGAGAAATATACTAACACAAAGTAACTAAAAATACGAAACAGAAAAAATAAACTAATATACAAAATCTCCGTCAGCAAGGAGATATAATCAACCCTCCATGTCATCCCCTTCAGCAGCGTGGGATGACTCAGAAAATGGAGGATCCGGTGGTACTGGATGCCTTGGTGTATGAGACCACAATTCCCAAATTTGATTCAGACCATGAATCCATGTGAGGAACTCTTTGAAACATTGATTTTTCTGAGAGATAGAGTCTCGGTGTCTCTTGTCAAACTTCAGCTCCCGGTGTCTCTTCCAACTCGTATCAAAGAGTTTCACCACTTCCTTTCTCATTTCCTTCTTCTTTGTAGGATACGCCTCCTTTGAAGCGTCCTCACCTCTTTGACATCATCTTTTAGAGTTTGAGGAAGATCCTTCAATTTCACTTTTGAGGTACCATCTTCTTTGTAATCATCTGCTTTTTCAGGAACTTCAAACACTACATTCTTTTTTTTCTTAGCAGGAACAATCTTATGTGCCTCAAGTTCTTCATCAAGCTCTTGACTAGAAGATTTTTCTTCCTTCCCCAATTGCTCGAGTCTAAAACAATCGCCTTTGCCAGAAGATTGTTTCATAGAGTCAAAGACATTGATGATGGTAATGGACTCATCATTCATCCTTAACTCTAGCTTCCCATTCTCAACGTAAATCATGGCACGAGATGTAGCTAAGAAAGGTCTACCCAGCAAAAGAGGCATCTCAGCTCCCCCTTCCATGTCCAGCACCACAAAATCAGCAGGGAAGATGAACTTGTCCACCTTCACAAGAACATCTTCTATTATTCCATAGGCTTCCTTACAGACTTATCATCAAGTTGAAGAGATGCCAAAGTAGGCTTCAACTCGATGATCCCCAAGGAATTACAAACAGAAATGGGCATCAAATTAATGCTAGCCCCTAGATCACATAATGCCTTGCCAATTTTGGTGTTCCCAATTTCAATAGGAATATTGAAGCTCCCTGGATTATGACGCTTAGGAGGAAACTTCTTCGTAATGATAACGCTACACTCCTCAGTGAGTGTCACCGTTTGGCATTCCTGCAGCTTGTGTCTTCTTGACAAAAAATACTTCATAAACTTGCCATAATTGGGCATATTAGCCAAGGCTTCAGCAAATGGAAGATTGATATGAAGCTTTTTGAATATATCAAGGAACCTGGCATACTGTTGCTTCTGAGCATCCTTCTTGAACCTTTCAGGATAGGGTGCCATGGCTCTCACATATTCAGGACTCAGCTCAAACTTCTTCTTTTCAATTGGCTTCTCCACTTTAGCAGGTTTTTCAATTTCTTTTTCTTTTTCGGGCTCACCTGCAGTATCTAGCTTCTTCTCAGCTTCCACATTTATGCTCGGCTTTTCTGGAGCTGCCATCACTTGGCCACTTCTAGTTGTGACAAACATACAATCTTCCTTGGGATTTATAACTGTGTTACTAGGGAAAGTGCCTGGAGTTCTATCAGCAACTTGCTTAGCTAGCTGGCCAATTTGATTCTCCAAATTCCTGATAGAAGCACTCATGTTTTTAGTATTGGCCCTAGTCTCTTCCATGAAGGCATTGGAGTGTTGAGCCATTTGTCCAACTAACCTCTCCAAATCAGAAGGTTCTTTGTTTGGGATTGGTGGAGGCTGCAGGTAATTGTTAGAACTATAATCAAGACCACCTCCTTGACCTCTCCTCTGAAAATTGCTACTTCCAGAAGGAAAATTCTGATTTCTTGGAGTATTTTGTGGTGGAGGTCTTTGATCATACCAAACGCCATTCACTTGTACATGTTGAGGTGAATCAGAAGGCATTAAAGGACATTCATTAGACTCATGATTGTCCTGGCAATATTCACACACAACAGTAGCAGCTTTAGTCTGAACACTAGCAAGCTGCATCTTGTCAAGCCTTGATGTTAAGTTTGCTACCTGCTGAGATAACAAACTGTTTTCAGCCAGCACCGCATCATTACCTTCCAGTTGAAGGATACCTCTCTTAGGCTTTGTTGACAACACTTGGTTTTCGTTGGCAGCCATCCTCTCAATCAGCTCAAGAGTCTCGTTTGCTCTCAGAGTTTTAATAGTGCCTCCTGCTGCACCATTCAACACCATCCGAACCTCAGGTTTGCAACTATTGAAGAAGATTCTAACCTGATTACCAGCAGTCAGGTTATACTGAGGACACCTTCTCATCAAATCCTTGAACCGGTTCCATGCTTCACACATTGATTCACCCTCAGATTGAGTGAAATTGGTGATATCATTCACTATCTGGTTGTACTTCTCCATTGAGAAGAACTGAGCAAAGAACTTCTGTGATAAATCATCCCAGGTTGCAATGCTTGCTGCAGGCTACCTCTCTAACCATCTAAGAGCCTTTCCCTTAAGAGCAAAAGGGAACAGCCTCAACCGGATCGCATCGTTCGACACTTGAGGGTGTTTGGTTGAGTCAGAGATCCTCAAGAATCTGTCAACGAATCGGTGAGGATCTTCACTCTCCTCTCCTCCAAACTGAGCTTTCTCCACCAATTGAATATGAGAGGACTAGAGCTCCCAATTGTTGGCAACATTTGGCTGAACAATGCTCGAATTGGGCTTGTTGAATAAAGGAGTTAGGATAGTATCCATGAGCGGATTGTCCTCTTCATTATTCCCTGCCATTGTGTGTGCTTCTTCAGAAAGAATTTCTAACTTGTCGAATGCAAGCTTCTGCCGAACAAGTTTTCTGTATCTCTTTTCAGTCTTGGTAATCTCCAAATCAAGTGCAAATTCTGGCTCTTTACCTCGCATACAACTCAGAAAAGAGATTAGCAGCACTGTTCAAATATTAAAATAAAATAAAAATAAAATAAAAATAAAATCCAATCTTAAAAATAAAAATTAATTGATATAAGAAATGTCAATCCCCGGCAACGGCGCCAAAAACTTGATGCTCTCCAGCAAGTATACCGACCGCACAAGTAATATAATAGTAAGTAGAGTATTGTCTCCACAGGGATTGTGGTCGTATATCAAATAATAGTCCTTTCAAGAATGGATGAGTTCAAATGGTTTTGTTTGTGACAAATAATGTCCATTTGAATAGAATTAAAAATAAAGACTTGTTTTTGTGTTTTTATATTGAAGAATAAAAATAAGAACAAGAATGATTTGATTTGTAAAAATGAGAAAAACATTGTAGCTAGGACACACTCACCATATGATCCCCACTTCTTACTCTGGATTGATTTACAATATTCAATTATATAATTACTCAGATAAATTATTATCTAGAATTAATTAGTTAAATCTCAATCCCTTGGCAATTTAACCCTTTAACCTCAATTGGAATCATTATCCCTTAGTAACCCCTCATGAGAATTAAGCAATGAACTCAATAATTTAAGCATCTGCAATTGAATATACATCTATTCCTAGCATGCATAGTAATTGTTATCTTACCCCCTTTCAAGATGAAAACCCCAATATTCCTATCTAGGGTTCTAACCCTCAAACTATCCTCAACTATTAGATTGATCAAGTCTAACAAAGAAGATATAAAATACGCACAAGGTAAAGATAAAGATAATTATATAAACGAAAAACCATAAATCAATCCATCGTAACAAGGGTTCACATAGGGTTCGTGACTCTAACTACAATAAAAAGTAAACTAGCCAAACATAATCATGGCTAAAAATCCAATATTTAATGAAAGCATAGAATTAAAGAGAAGGTAGAAGAAGAACTTGATCCCAGGAATCCTCTCTGAGCACCGCTGTCGTCTCTCTTCAGAAGAATAGGTCTGAATACCTAATTCCGTCATGAGGAATTTATTTATAAGTCTCTTCTATTTTTCCAAAATTGCCCTCGCACAGCACGGTATAATTTTCCCGCAAACCGGCGCCAGTTGGCGCCGGTGTGGCGCCAGTTAGCGCCATGCCTCTGTCTAAATTGAAAAATTCGGAACCGGGTTACACGTATACTGGCGCCAGTTGGCACCAATTTGGCGCCACTAGGCACCATGACTCTGTCATTTTTTTCCTCCAAAGTTGGCACTAGTTGGCTTCAATTGGGTGCTACCTTGCTTGGAATTTTTGCGCCACCAATGTCATCATTTTGGCGCCACTTGGCTCCATTTTGGCGCCAAGTGGCGCCATGCTTCTGGACCTTTTTAATTCTTTCACGAAACCGGCGCCGGTTGGCGCCATAGTGGCGCCATTCCGCGCCATGTTGTTGGAACTTGTAGTGCTGCACCCGTGTGTAATTGCGTTAACAGGCTTTTTATAATTTTCACTTTTTTTCCTATAAAAACACAACCAATAGTGAGAAATATTATTGAAAAGAAAGAATCAATATAATTAGCAAATATGTATTTAAGTTTCTCTTTTATGACTCAATTCTTATCAATTTTAACACAGAAAACTACACTCGCCAGAGGCACATCAGTAGGCCCAAAGAAGAAGTTTGGTTTGATCTATATTTAAAAAGAAAAACTTTGGTCTAGGCTTGTTAGCCTGTTTAAGCCTATTAGGCATTCAATAATTAATGTAATATTACTTTATTATAAAAAATTATTAAAATAATTAATTACTTTATTTATTTTATTTAAAAAAAAATGTAATATAGGTCGGCCTGTAGGCTTATAGGCCCGCAATATAGAAGAAAGACTATAGCCTTTTTTTAAATAGCCTTTTTTAAAAATGTGAGTCTGTTGTATTTGACTATATGTAATAAGTCAAATCTAACCTGATGTAGGCTGGGCCATAAGTCTGTATTAAGCCGTTTGACCTATTTACTCATACTTAGAAGCTGAGAAAACAATAAAGGAAAATGAAGCATCTAATCTAACATATATTATCTATTTTTGTATTTTTATTTTTATTTTTATTTTTTTGCTAAACTCAATTCCAGTCAACTAAGAAATGTTTATATCAATCAAATAGTAAGATTAGTTTCTTAAAATTAGAAGCGGGATGAGGAGGCACAAATATCGCGAAATGCACATTTTCTAATCAGTATCCAAACAGAAGAAACAAGAGATAACAATGGTGAAGGATTTGAGAGTGGTGGCATTTAGGGGTGTAAGGATAGATTTCGGAATCGAGGTGGGCGTTCAAGTATATGCATTAAGGATTGAGAATAGGGCAAAGTCTTTGGCTTTAGGTTTACTTACTCGTACTAACAACTTGCTATTAGTTTTTATTTGCTAGATAATCATAGAAAATTGTTGAGGCCTAATGAATTACATATGTAGATTGTTAGAAAAGTATAAAATCATTAATGTAGTCTTATCTAATAGCTTTTTTGTGAAGTTTCTTGAAATATATAGGTGAACTTGTGCATTATTCACCCTCGTGTGAGGTGGCATGTTAGAAAAATATAAAATTATTAATGTATAATTTCTGAAGTAATAGGCAAATGTGGATCACTTGGAGGAGTCCTAGGCCAAACTTGTGAGTAAGTTTTGATGCATTTAAATGGTTGATTCATGAACTTTAAATTTGAAAACCTAGAGCATGTGTGGTGTGATTGATGTAGTTAGAGAGCTCAAATTGAAATTATGTATTAGACAAATGTGGCTTAGAATGATGTTTTAGAGTGATTGATGTCATAAAAATTATTAGTGAAATTTGAGTTATAACAGAAAAATTTGGGTTGAAACGCCATGACTTTGTGGAATTAAGATGTTATGTGATTGTGTAATTGAGTTGTTGAGTGTTTATATGAGTTAATAATAGGATTGTATGTAGGGGTGTTAACGGGCCGAGCCGAGCCGAGCTTTGATCTTAACGAGCCAAGCCTGTATTTAAACGTGTCAGACTGGCCTTAGCCTGTTACCTGTTACGAATATAATATTGGCCTGTGGCCTGGTTCATTTACAAAAAGTAAAAGCCTGTCTTAGCCTGTTAGCCTGCTAAAAAAAAAAGACAACAGAATTCCACAAAAATTCATAAATTCAATGTATATCCAAATAGAATATACAATCAACAACACTAATAATTCCACAAAGATTCATAAATTCAATGTATATCCAAAAAAACATAATATAGAATATAATCATTCAAAAAGTCTACTTAACCAATAAACTAAAGTAGTACCAAATTCTACAAATCCAAAAGAAGAAAAAAACCACAAATTCTGCTTAAATAATTTAATATACTCATATCAACAATTTAATATATTGCGATGTTGCCTCCTCCTACATAAAAAACAAAGAACAAGTCAGATTATTTTTGACATTCAATTATAATATCATAAGATATAAAACAATTTAAATTAAGAAAATTAATACCTTCTGTTTTTTCTTTATGCCATACTTATTACGTAACCAATATGCACTGCAAATTAATGCTTGAACTGTATTTTCTGTCAAACTTGCCCGATAAGCATCAATGACTCTTCCTCTAGCACTAAATGTCGATTCAGATGCGACTGTAGAGACTGGTATTGCTAATATATCTTTTGCCACATTTGATAAAATCTTATACTTCATGCTATTGTTCTTCCACCATTCTAATACATCAAATGAAAGATGAAAATTATCCTCACTTATATAAACATTCTCTTCAAGATAACACTTCAGCTCCGACTTAACTGAATGAGTAGATTCCCTTGCACGTATCATGCTCATGAGTTGAGCAAACCCAGATTCAGAATCTTTTGAGGGGGTAGAAGAGGAAGATCCTTCCACCCTAATTCTGACATCTATATTAGAGGAAGATTCTTGCAAATAATCATTGTAAATGTCTTCTAAAGCTTGACGCACCTTTTCTATGTTTACTTTGGCATCAAAATCTGATTTGTAAATAAGTGGGAAACAAAGGCTTACCATTTCTAATTTACACCTTGGGTCCAAAATACTAGCAATGGCCATCAACAAATTGCATTCCCCCCAATATTTATCAAATTTCTCTTTCATAAATCTTGCCATTCCTCTCATAAAATCAGAACTATCTTCAGCTGCTTTATCAATCACTACTTTGACCATATAAACTTCCGGAAGATATAAGTTTTCTGTAGGATAATCACTACCTGATATGATATTAGTAGCATGAGAGAAAACTTTTAATAAATGGCATACCTTATCAACCTTTTCCCACTCTTCAATAGACGGCAAACAATTGTAGTGTGGGTCTCTTTCCTTGTATTCTGGAAAAACATCTTTAAATCTTGAAGCAATGTTCAACATTTCATAGGTAGAATTCCATCTAGTGGGACAATCAATTACTAGCTTTCTTTCTTTTATACCCATTTGCTTAAGAATGTCAGAGAAAGTCTTTAATCTCGAGTCAGAATGATTAACATATTTGACACTTTCTCTAACATTCTCAATGATGTCTTTAATCTGAGTAAGACCATGTTGCACTAACAAATTCAATATATGTGCACAACAACGCACATGAAATAATTCCCCACCAAGAACTAATTTAGTATTTCTTGATAAAGTGCTTTTCATAGTTCTTATGCATACGTCATTGTAGGCAGCATTGTCCACAGACACAGAAAATACCTTATTTTCGATTCCCCATAATTGTAGACATTTAAGAATTGCATCTGCAACATCGACTCCACGCCTTGGAGGTGGCACTTTCACAAAACTCAAAACTCTTTTTTGTAATTTCCATTCTGAATCAATGAAATGGCCTGTAATCACCATATATTCAGCTATTAGGTGGTTAGACTTCCACATATCAGTGGTGATGCTAATCTTGTTCACCCTCATCAATTGTGCCTTTAGCAATTGTTTTTCAGCCTCATATAATCCAATGCAATCATTTTTTATTGTATGACGTGACACTTTCTCAAAATCAGGATTTGCACACTGAAACACCCACCTCCAGGCAATATCCTCGACAAAGCTAAAAGGATTCTCATGAACCATAATAGCAGTAGCAATAGCTTCTCTCATTTTTTCATTGGAACACTTTCCTGTCGGTGAAAGGAAAGGGTTCACTCCAGAACCTGAAGGCTGAAACGAAAGAGTAGTTTGAGTGATTTCCTTCTTTCCAGATTGGGCCAATTTTTTTTTCAAGCAACTTGTTAAATGCCTCTTTAGATGGCTTGTGCTTGCTCCTGGTCCACCACGTGCAAATTTGGCTTTACAATGGTTGCATACGGCCTTAAGCCCAACATTGGGGATGTCCACTTCATGAAAATCATCCCACACCTTTGATGTTTTCTGCCTTTTATTTGTGGTGCTTGCATCTGCATCTTGTGTTGGTGGTTCTTGTCCTTGAACATCAACATTATTCACTGCATGTGAATTAGAGGCCATTTACCTATTTGATAAAGAAACAACACAAATAAATCAAAATCAATGAATGGAAAAGCCAACAAATATATATATTACCAACCCTCTGCTGGCGATTTATAATGTAACAAAGTCGACAAGACATGTATATGTGAATGCACAAAGTAATAGGATCTTCCATCAAGTCAAATACCACAAAATTCTAATAAAAGAAAATAAAACTCAAATTGTGAAGAAGTTAGAGTACTTGCAATTACAACGACATCTGGAACTTAAATTAATGAGGATTAAAACTCAAATTGTGAAGAAGTTAGAGTACCACAAAGTAATAGGATATATATAAAATGCAAGTTGCCAGATTGAACTCGATTGAGGACTGATTAAGGACTCGATTTCAAATCATCAAGGCTGCAGGATAAAAAAATACATATATAATTCTCCATAAAAAAATATTTTATACGTTAAATAACTCGTGCCTTACGTGTTATAGGATCTGATAGAAATTCAATAAAAAAATAGAGGGATAATGGATGTTTGTATATTATTATTATTTTGAAATAAGTCGTCTAACCTTTATCGGAGTTAACATTCCAAAATTCATTGTTTATTATTAATCTTTATGTGCACATGCTGTGTCGGCGTATTATGAGATCTCTGCAAAACAGCAGGTTGATTTTTGTACAATAATGCAAGAAATCTCCTCTATAAAATCTAGCGATGTCAGCAAAAAATACAAACCTAAAATACAAAGCCGACAGGACGGTGAAACGTTGAGAACCGAACTTATATCTGAAACGATGACTATACCATCGTTTGGGCTATATCTGAAACGATAAATGATGACTTCGAGAACTGAACAGCTAGCCAGGGACGGGTCTGCGTTTGCTGGGTTAGGTTAGGGATGGTGAAAAATAGTTTAGGAGAAAGAGAACAGATAAGGACTTTAGAATGATTAGTATAAAAAAAAGGTTAACGTAACCGGGCCGGCCTTAAAGGCTTGAAGGCCGGGCCTTTTATATATTGCCTGAAACCTTTTAACTAATCGGGCTTTTACATGAGTACATGTTTGGGCTCAACAACTGAAAAAGGCGGGCCAGGCCAGGCCAATGGAGGTCAGGCCCAAGGCCCCTGGCGAGCCCCTGGCCTTATTAGCACCCCTAATTATATGATTTATTGAATTGCTAAATTGGATTGGATCTCTTTTGGTGTGAGGCCATGAACATTTCGGCCAAGTGAGCAAATTAGGGGGTTTGATGTTGTGGAATTATGTGATTGGTGTGTTGTAGTGTTAATTGGTATTTGGATGAGCTGTGTGTTGAGTGGATGCATTGGAATTTAAAGAAAAAAATGCTTGGAGTGTGTGAGAGTGTACATTGGACCTAGGAGGAACTAATTAGAAAAATGATGTTGTGATGGTGTAGGATGAAAAGTGGGAGCTAAAATGGTATTGTGGTAGTCTTGGGATACTAAAGAAAAATTAAAAAAAAAATAAAGAAAATATTTTGTAAATTATGCCTATGTTGGCCGAACCTATGTGTGGGGAGGGGGGAATTTTGGTGTTTTGGAATCCAGTTGATTTCACCCTGTTTTGATGATCCTTGCGTGATCATTGTAGGTTGCCTCCCTCGGATTTGAACTCGGAACCGTGAGCTTGGTGGGTTTCCTTTGGTCCCGGTCCAAAGGGATTTTGGTAAGTTGTCTTGAACCTATGCATGTATAATTGATGAACTTGCATATATCTTGGTTGGTTGATATTGAAATGGAAATTGCCTATGTGTAGGCATTTCTGGTGAACCAAGCTTGGTGATACTGTGATTGAGAGCTATCAAGCGAAGGAGATTATTCAGGTAATCCCTTGGTACTGAGGTTTGATCCTCGTGTGTGCTCCACCATGCCCGTTGAGGGTAGTGGTTGGAGGTGTATGTTAGTAATGTAGTATAACATGATCATGCATTGTTGTATGTTTAGTGGTACATAGGATGTAACGAGTCTCTGGCCAGTAGACGGTTGCCTTCGGGCATTACGGACTTCCACTGGATAGGTCTCCATGCGGGAGTTCCAGTTGACCTGGGGTCGTGGTGTGTCATCTGTAGAGGAGCACACTAGGAAGTCTCGGGTGTATATGGATGGAGGGTTCCTTGGTTGATGTTCTGAGAACACTCCTTGGTTTGAAACTCGTAGGCTATATGCCGAGGCCAATAGGCCGGACGTTGCGTGGCTTTGGCATTGACCATTCCAGCTTCGTCATATTTTGTTTCCCTATGCTTCCTTACTTCACTAAATCCCTTGTTTTATCCCGCTTTAAATGTTGTATTATGTTACTGATATGCATCGAAGTAAGCCATTGAGCGGAGTATTCTCCAGAACCTCTGGGTTACTGAGATATATTCGTATATCTCACCCCCACTTTGGAGACTTTATTTCAGGTAGTGCCGGTGGTGTTGGAGCGACGGGCAAGAGGCCCGTAGGATGATGCTCTTGGGCGTATTATGGATTTTAAATTTTGGGGTCACATGACCTAGGCTAGACTTAGGACATGAACATCGCATTGAGCAAGGACTACTCTTATTGTCATCTTTGTTCATGTCATTTTGGCTAAGTTTAGTTTATGTTTTAGCATGTATATTTGGAGGATTATTGTAATATTTGTAAATAAGCTTGTAATTTGTATTATGGAGATTTGATGTAATATGGAAGCATATATATGATGAAAGGCCAATAGGCCTATTCTAGGATGTAAATCATGTTTTATGTTTCAAAGATGCATGCAAATGGATATTGTGATTGAAATTAGTTTAACTTTGATAAAGTAAGCATGGATTATGAATATTGATCAAATGGGATATAAATTGTGAAAGGTTGTAAGAGCTTCAAGGCATTGCTGGTCCTTGAGTGCCATCCATATTTATTAGGTATAAATTGAGGTTAGATAACACACCTTCAAAGGTGGGATATGTTGGAAAAACAAAGGAGACTCTAGCGAAATTTCTAGAAATTGGCAAAATATAGGTGAACTTTTGGAGAGCATATCTCCCTCCACAAAAGTCCAATAGGGACGTACCATATGCCATTGTAAAGCTTGAGATGTCAACTACCTTGTGTGATAATTTGAGTTCCATAGGAGTTATACACAATCCTGTAAGAGACAGAGAACACAGATTGTTCAGAACGCCCCTGCACAAGGGGCTGTTTCTGGCAGTTTTTGGGAAATTTATTCCCGCTTCATTTCTTTGTCAAATTAGGTACATGATATGTCAAATTGAAGAGAGTGGTATCTAGTTTATTGTATAAACATTTGAGAGCAACTGGATGCGTGGAGTTTCCAGAATCGTTGAGAGAGTGAGGGCTGTTTCGAGCCCTGTTTGGGGTTGGCTGGCAGATTTGCTTGTACAACTTCAAACGACGATAACCGGAGCAAAAGAACTTTATAACTCATGTGATAGCTTGTTAGAAATATAGTTAAGTCTAAAATAACATACTAAAAGATGAGTAGTGTGTGGCTTGCAGATTTTCCGCAGTAATTAAAAGACCGAACCATGTTTGGATAGGTAGAAAACGTAAAAGTGAGATTTAGGCTAAGTGGGTTTATGGGAACCCCTTAGTGACTTGAGAGAAGTGTTATATGATATTTACGCAGTTTAAATAATTATTCCGGAAAAAAAAAATTCAGTTACGGTCACAGCTTTTATTTATTACGCTTTTTATTGTTTTAAATACTCACGCAATGAAAAGGAAAAAGTTTACTCGCATTTTTATAAATGAATTGTTGTGATTGTAACTACGCTTAATATCATAATCAATGTTAACAATATCAATGTACAATGGGCTATTACATTTTATGGTATTAGAGCAGTTTACTAGGGAACTCTGATTATGTACTACTGTATTTTGTGTTGCATAGCTATCTGTGAACTCTTTATGAATAATGTATATATGATTCCTCAGTGTGGGTCTGATCAGCTCATTCCTTTGTGTTACATGTACAGATATCATGAGGAGGGCTCGTGGACCCCGTGGAATACGGGGTGCAGATCGCCCAGCACCAGATCTGATTACTGCAGTTCTGAATGCTCTGCAGCGGAGACGACTGCTAATAGAACAATGACCTGAGAACCTGATGAAAAATAATCAGAATATGATGAATGCCTTCATGTCTGAGATGGGGGTTGATAGAGCTCGGCTACTGTGACTCTTACACCTACGCCATCTGCTACACCTCATCAGGAGGGGAGTGGGGCTAGTCGTCATTCTAGTGAGGCTAGTCAGCCCACTGTGGATCCTACATATAATCTGGAGCCTTCTATTGATCCGACTATTATTGCTCAGTCCTCTGGGGTTGCAGAGCAGTTAGTTGCTGGTACTGATGAGCAGAAGCTCATATCTTTCAGAAAACACAAACCGCCAGCATTTCAGGGGTCAAGAGACCCGAAGGTAGTTACTACATGGTTGATGGGGATGGAAAAAATCTTTCAGGTAATGAGGTGCCAGGATCCCCAGAGATTATTGTATTCTGTGTATATGCTAGAGGGAGATGCCCACGAGTGGTGGTGCAACGCATCTCGGCCATTCACCATTCAGGGAGAGGAAATGACTTGGGCTTTGTTTGAGAGATTGTTTCATGAAGAGTACTTTCCCAGGGATGTTCGGGAAGCTAAGCAGGGAGAATTAGATAAATTGGTACAGGGTACCATGACTGTTGATGCATATTTGGCCAAGTTTAATGAGTTGGTCAAGTTCGCAAATTACGGGGTGTGTTGCCGACTCCTGAATTTTTATCTGCCAAATTCCAAAGAAAGTTAAGCGAAAAGATTGCGAAGAGAATGTCTAATACTGCTGTTAGAAATTTTGTTGATCTGGTGACCCAGTGTAAAAGGGTTGAGACTGTGTACGACAGGTATTCGAAGTCTAATTCTGCAAAAGAGCAAGAGATTAAGAGGACATCTGGTTCTTCTGGGAATAACAATAGGGGTGGCTACCATCATAATAACAACAGGGGTAGGGGGTTGCAGGTAAGGCAGCCTTCTCGTCAATTTAAGAGGGGTAGTGGTCAGAGGAGTGGTTACAATGACAGAAATTCTGCTCCTCAGTGTGAAAATTGTAAAAGGTATCATCGGGGTCCTTGTACTGCGGCTCGGAATTCTTGTTTCAAGTGTGGTAAAGTTGGACATTTTGCAAGAGAGTGCTATAGCAATACAGGGCAGGCTGCAAATCTGCAGGCCTTGCCATCTGTCCCTAATGTGGGAAATGTGTACACTACAAATGCGCAACAGACAGAGAAGGCATCAAATCTGGTTAAAGGTATAATTTTCATCTCTAATATTGATTTGTCTATTTTGTTTGATTCATGAGTGACACATTCGTTCGTGGCGGAATATATTGCTAAGGGGATGGGCTTAAGGGTAACAAGGATGATTCCCTCTATGCGTATTACTACTGTTACATGAGAGGTTAATGATTCCTCCTTTATTTGTAAAGATGTTGGGTTTGTCTACGAAGGTAGGGGTTACACTATTGATTTGATTATCTTGCCTCTGGCCTCTGTAAATTTGATTTTGGGTATGGACTGGTTGTCGCAAAACTGCGCAATGATTGATTGTTGCGGAAAGAGATTGATACTATCTCACGAGAAGCCCTCTGCTTGTCTGTCTCCTTATCTGTCTCTCTGTCAAACTATTAAAGCCTTGAAGGCTGGTGATCTGGGTTATATCTTCTTGGGTGGTTTCGTTGGTGATATGGAGTTAGAAATTTCAAGTATTCTGGTGGTTAATTAATTTGCTGATGTATTTCCTGATGAGATACCGGAATTTCCACCTGAGAAAGAGATTGAGTTCTCGATTGACTTGTTTCCTGGTGTGGGGCCTATATCTTTGGCTCCATACCCGATGTCGCCATTGGAGCTGGTTGAGTTGAGGAAGCATATTGGAGAGCTATCTGCAAAGAATTTTATCAGGCCGAGTGTGTCTTCATGGGGAGCACCGGTAATATTTGTGAAAAAGAAAGACAGTAGCATAAGATTATGTATTGACTACTGGCAGCTGAATAAAGTTACAATTAAGAACAGGTACCCATTGCCACGTATTGATGACTTGTTGGATCAGTTGAGTGGTGCCTCTGTATTTTCTAAGATTGATCTCCGGTCCGGATACCATCAGATCTGGATTAAGTCGGAGGATGTGCCTAAAACGGTGCTCCTATCTAGATACGAACACTTTGAGTATCAAGTGATTCCTTTTGGGCTTACTAATGCCCCGACGGTGTTCATGGACTATATGAATTGCATTTTTAAACTGTATTTGGACCAGTTTGTGATAGTGTTTATTGATGACATTCTAATTTATTCTAAAAGAAAAGAGAAGCATACAGATCATCTCAGGACTGTGTTGCAGGTTTTGAAAGATAAAAAGTTGTATGTCAAGCCATCTAAGTGTGAATTCTGGCTATCTGAGGTGCAATTTCTGGGTCATGTTATTTCTGCTAGTGGTGTTGCGGTGGATCCGAGTAAGATTGAAGTGGTAAGTGACTGGGAACGACCTAAGACTGTGACTGAGATCAGGAGCTTTATAGGCCTTGCAGGTTATTATCGCAGGTTTATACAGGGGTTTTCTGCTATGGTACTGTCGTTGACCCGATTGACACGAAATGATACTCCTTTTGTGTGGACCCAGGAATGTGAAGACTGTTTTCAGACACTTAAAGAGAAGTTGACTACTGCTCCTGTGTTGACCCTTCCCGATTCAGAGGTGAGTTTGAAATGTATTGGGATGCTTCCAAGAAAAGTTTGGGGAGTGTGTTGATGCAAGATAAGAAGGTGGTTGCTTATGCGTCTAGGCAATTGAAGCCTCATGAAGAAAACTATCTGACACACGACTTGGAGCTTACTGCTATTGTGTTTGCCTTGAAAATTTGAAGGCATTTTCTGTATGGGATGAAGTTTGTTGTGTTCAGTGATCACAAAAGCTTGAAATATTTGTTTGATCAGAAAGAGCTGAACATGAGACAACGGAGATGGGTTAAATTTCTAAAACATTATGATTTCAAGCTAAAATACCATCCGGGTAAAGCTAATGCGGTGGCAGATGTCTTGAGTAGGAAGTCTGTCAGTTTGTCTCAGCTGATGATGTGGGATGATGAGGTAATTGAACAGTTCCAAGATTTGAAAATAACGGATTTCTTTGCAGGTAGGATTTGTGATATTGAGATGACTAGAATTGAGAATGAGCTACATGAGAAAATTAAAGAAACTCAGATACGAAATGACAATATTAAATACTTGAAAGGCCAGAGTGGCATATCTGTGAATGAACAGGGATTGTTGTTATATCAAGGCAGGATTGTTGTGCCCAAAGAGCTTGCAGAGGAAGTTATGGTTGAGGCCCATAAGGGTCAGTATGTTATCCACCCAGGGGCTACAAAAATGTATCAAGATTTGAAAGAGAAATTCTGGTGGCCTGGGATGAAGAAGGATGTGGTAGATTATGTATCAAGGTGCTTAGTTTGTTAGAAAGTCAAGATAGATTATCAGAAACCTATTGGTTTACTTCAGCAACTGGATATACCAGAGTGAAAATGGGAGAGCATCTTTATGGATTTCGTTGTTGGTTTGCCTCGGACTTAGGCTGGTTACAATTCGATTTAGGTTATAGTGGACAGGCTTACGAAGTCTGCACATTTTTTGCCAGTGCGAGTGGATTTCTCTACGGAGAAATTAGCAAAATTATATATGAATGAGATTGTAAGGCTCCATGGGATACCAGTTAGTATTGTCAGTGATCGGGACTCGAAATTTACTTCACATTTTTGGGGAGCCTTGCAGGAAGCTTTTTGCACTCAACTCAGGCTGAGCACTGCGTATCACCCATAGACTGATGGTCAGACTGAGAGGACCATACAAACACTTGAAGATATACTGAGACCTTGCACACTGGAGCAGGGTACTGCTTAGGATAGGTACTTGTCATTGGTGGAATTCACGTACAATAACAATTTTCACTCCAGTCTGGGCATGACACTGTATGAGGCATCGTATGGACGGAGATGTCGTACTCCTACTTGTTAGAATGAAGTATGTAACAAAGAGAGATTTGGGCCGGATTTTGTGTAGGAAACTACAGTACATATTGAAATGATCAGAGAAAAGCTTAAACAGGCACAGAATCGGCAGAAAAGTTACTATGATAATAGACACAGACCGCTGGAATTTGAAGAAGGTGATCATGTATTTGTGCGGTTATCTCCAGTTACGGATGTTAGCCGTGCATTGGGTGTGAGGAAGCCGAGTCCTCGGTTTATTGGGCCTTATCAAATAATGAAAAGAGTTGGATTAGTGGCCTATCAGCTTGCCTTGCCCCCATAGTTTTTGAATCTACACGAAGTTTTCATGTATCGCAGTTGCGGCGCTATGTTCCGGATGAATCACATGTGGTGATACCGGATGACATTGAAATTCGGGAGAACTTGAAGACTCCTGTAGGTCCTATTGATATCCTTGACCGCAGTGAAAAGAGGCTGAGAAACAAGAAATTCTAATGTTAAAGATTCAATGCGAAGGACGTACACTTGAGGAGGCTACTTGGTAGCAGGAAGATGAGATTCTCCGGATGTATCCTGAGTTAGCGGACATGTATGATTTAATTTTGCGGACAAAATTTCAAAAAGGAGGGGTGAATATAACACCACACATTTCTGAAATTTGTATTAATATATTAAATGAGGATTAAAGGATAGGATTAGTGAAAATCCTGATATTAGAGTCAAAATACCAAGGAATGGTAAAACGGTAATTAGCCAAACACGTAACCCTAGGAAAGTAAAATTCAGTAGGAGGTCTCAAATGAGAAAAATAACCCTGGAAATGGATTCAGAATGAAAAATTGAATGGTTAGGCAAGTTTCTGAAAATTTGGTGAATAATGTTTTTACCGGGTAAAAATACCACGACACAGTTGCACCGTAAAGCGTGTCGAATGAATTTCGAGCTCTAGGTTTGGATATAAGTTATTAATGGTACATAGGACTAGAAAATACGATATCTGGCAAAAATTGATGGAAATTAGTGTGTTTGGGGAAGCGTGCCCACGACGCGGATAACAGCTTAAAACTGCGATTTTTTCGAACAACTGGAAAACTCCGGATTCATTTGATCAAGAGAAATTAAAGGACAATGGTTAATGTTAAAAATTAGAGTTTGTAATTAGTTTATGAAATTATGGACGTTTAGCGGAATAGGCGGGAGATTTGAATTAGTTTGAAATCGTGTTAGGTGGCGGTGGGGCCCACCTCACTTACACTACAAAAAAATGTGTTATTTGTGGAGGTTATTTATTGGAGGTCATTAAAACCTCCAAAAAAAAAACACAAATTGTGGGGGTTTTAATGAACGCCATATCATATTTTTATTTTAGTCAAATTTTGTAATTTGTGGAAGGTTTTGACAACTATAATAATTTTGTAATTTTAAATACTTTTGTAACTTTATAAGTATTAAAAAAAATTAGTTTCGTTTGACCGCTACAACTTCGATGGCCGAATTTTGCCTTCTCTCTTCAGACTACTCACTCTTCTACGCCAAAACCAAACCCCTCTTTTTCTCAGCTCCCTCTAAACCATTTTAACTCCAATTTTCGTGCCTCGCTCCTTCGGCTTCTTATTCTCTCTCTAACCTTAAGAACGTTCATGGCCCAGACTTCGGTTTGAGCTCAGTAAGAAGAAGACAACACTGTCATCGTCGAAGATGACGAAGAAGAAGAAGGTTTCAATGAAACCGAAGATGCTGAGAGCGGCAAAGAAGTAGAAGGTGATTTTGTTGAACCACCTGAAGATGTGAAACTCTTTGTTGGGAATTTTCCTTACGATGTTGATAATCAGAAACTGGCCATGCTTTTCGAGCAAACTGGAACAGTTGAGATTGCAGAGGTGAATGTCTTTTTCTTTTTTTCTTTTTAACCTTTCGATTTTCAATTGGTGTTTATGGTTTTGTGTTAGATCTGAAATGAAAGTGTGGTGATGCTTGTGATTTTGTTAGGTTATTTATAATAGGGAATCTGACCACAATCGTAGGTTCGCATTTGTAACCATGAAGCTGAGAAGGCTGTGGAGAAGTTCAACCTTATGTAAGTTGATATGATTAGTTTGGTATTAGGTTTGCATTTGAATTTTCATATAAAACTGTGTAAGCTGGAGAAATATATTTCTAATTGTGTTTTGTGTATTGATTGTGGACATCGTGTTTGATGAAATGTGAAAATGGCAAATTATTGGATGTTTTTATATATTATGGGATGAGCTTAAGCTGTTTGATGAAATTTCTAAGTCAAATTTTATTATTCTAATTTGGTGGCTCGTGTATTAAATTCATCAATGAGTTAGTATGTTTCATCCTTTTGTAGTTTTAAATTTTTAATCTCATCCCATTAAATTGGTTGGTAACCTATATTAATCAAGTCTCATTAGTAGTAAGTCTGTTGTGTTCCCTCCACTACCTACTGATTGGATTCTTGTTATTTTCACTGATGAATTATGTATTATCTTATTCTATTTGAATATTTTATTAAAGGTTGATGCTGCTATTCTTTTCCTATTTCGATTTCATTTGTGAATGGACTATGCTTTTCGTTTGATGCCAGATAATAAGTCTGATACATGATAGTCTGACAAATAAAACAATAGTTTTGAGGCAGGTGCACCATATATATTGTAATATCCAAATCTATACATTGACTACATACATAAAATTGGAAATTTCATGGTCTTCTTGGGTGGACATAAATATCATTGTTCATTGTTTGTGCAAAAGTCAAATACGACCTTTGAGATTGAATTTTACAATAAGTCTGAGCTCGTTCCTTCCATATTTTTTATTCAACTGATAATGTCAATGGATCAATTAACATACTATGCACATATGACGATGCTTTTAATACACATCTCACTGCATTCTCCATATAAGGAGGTATTCAAGACATTATTAACCTTAGATTATGTGTAGGTTTCCAATAGTTAGTTCTGAGAGTTACAATTTTTCACCCTTGCATTTGAGTTAATATTTAGGAGTAGGACTAGTTGAATACAGGTTAAATAAAAATATCTTTTTTTTTTGTTTTATTGCTAGAGTTATTAATAACCTTTTCAGTGGCTAATTATAATTTCCATCTTTCTTGCTTAATTTCCATTGGCTCTGAAGGCAGCTAATCTGGAGTAAGATGCCGGACACTGCAAGGACCAAGAAGATCATTGTATAGCCTTAAAATAGGTATGCTTTCATATACAGATAGTGGGCTGGCTCGTTCAATCTGCACCTTGTTTTCATTGTATTTGTATTCATCACAGTGCGACTGTGCGAGACATGGTCAGTTTTCAAGTCCTGAATCTCTCTGATAGTACATTCTCTTGCATTTTTTTAAATTTTTATGAAATTTTTTCTCTGTGTGGTCCAATGTCTAGCCCGTAGACTTCATAGCTTTGAGGTGTCATCATAATATATGTGTGTGTGTATTGTAAGAGACTGTTAATTAACTGTTGATACATGTATACCATATGATATTTTTAAACATGACAAAATATGTAATAGCCATCAATCGTACCCTTTGATGGGAAGCAAATAGATGCAGTCATGCTTTGATTTGGCTAATAATTATGAGAAAAAAAATTGAGAAGCAAAAAATCACACCCATCTTGTGCCATGGCTGGTCTCGTTGGACTCTTGCGCCAGCTCGACGACCTTGCCGAGTTAGTCTCTCTCTCTACAAGTTCTCAAAAAAATTTCTAATAAATAAGTTGATGATTCATCGATCATATAATCAGATGTACTTTATAAACGCAGTCCTTGTTCTGACACTACGTAATGACTACAGAGATTCTCAATTTACAAATCAAATTCCAAGAGCATTTTGTATACTTTCAGTGAGAATTCCCTCCCTTTGCAATTTGAATGATATTTTTTTTTAATTTGGTAAGAGTGATATGCTTAATGTAAGATGGCATGATGACAGGTTTCTTATACCTCAATTTGATAGAATGCGGTGTCTTACCATTCAGTTTTGTGTTACATTTGGGCTCAAACTTGATTGTGTATTCATTGTAGGAAGAAAGATAGCATTATAGCAATGAACTCATGGCATTCAGTTTCACCCGAGGAAGAAAGATGGGTTGCATATGAATGATGATGAGGCTTCAATCCCTAATTGGATCAATACAACCTCTGCATCCTTGAAGGTTTGTGGAATTAATGTTGGTTTTCAGAATATAACTATATTGTGAGATGGACTGTATGATACAACTAACACATTCAGATTAGACAATTTCCTGGTTGGAGGGATTGAACTTTATCCTATATTTAACTCTATTAAGAAAATGTTGGGATCAATGAGTTAAAATTGCTTACTTTTTTTAAATGATTTATGTTTAGGTATTTTTAGTCGGGTTTGTGATTTTTTTCGTGTACTTTTTTTAATTGCTTAAATTAAACTGAATTCAATTGATTACAGATAACAAAAATTTTCTTTACTTACATTTTCTTTGAATCAAATATGGAGTTAGATTTATTCTTGTATAACTCCATTCTTATTCAGTAGCTTCTGAGAACCATGATCAGCTCTGTGATAAGGCTACTATTTGTGATTTCAGTAGTTCTAAGAAAATGTGATGGTTATTGTAGGCATCATCTACGGTGGCCAATGTGGACGAGTGGAAATGGAAGCTCAGCATGCTGTTACGCAGTGAAAAGGACTAGGAGATTGTATCTAGAGATAAAAAAGACAGGAGAGACTGAACAGATAGCTAACCTTGCCAAAAGTTCTATTTAGATATGTATTCAAATATTTGGAATGAATTTTTTTTTTATCCTTTTGAATCTACCTGGTTTTTTAAAAGAAACGTAACATTTTAAATGATTTTTTTTTTTAATTTTCAACAAATTTGTGGGGGTCTTAAACCTCCAGAAACTGAAACATTTGTGGGGGTCTAGAGCCTCCAGAAAATACTTCAACAAATTATGGCACTGCACAAAAAACCTCCACAAACTATGTTGTGGCGAAGGCAGAACTGGAGGTCTGAGTGAATGCCACAAATGTCTTTTGTGGGGGTCAAAGACCTCAACAATATGAAAATATGACCTCCACAAATCACCTCATTTTTTGTAGTGTTAAGTGACTTAGTCCACATGGCACAACCACTATTCATTCTCTCTTTCCTTCCTCCCTTCTCATGAAACCCGCGACCCTCTCCCCCTCCATGACCATTTCTCCTTCAAACTTTCTTTATCTCATAACTCCTTCTATACTCACTCAAATCCAACAAAGTTTGTCACCAAAGTTGCATGGAAAATCAAAGGAAAAATACTTGGAGGGTGTGAGAGTGTCCATTGGACCTAGAAGGAAATAATTGAAAAAATGATGTTGTGATGGTGTAGGATGGAAAGTGGGACCTAAAATGGTGTTGTGGTAGTCTTGGGATGTTAAAGAAAAATTAAAATAAAATAAAGAAAAATATTTTGTAATTTAAGCCTATAATGACCGAACCTAACTAGTAGGAGGGGAGGATTTTGGTGCTTTGTAATCTTGGTTGATTGCACCTTGTATTGATGATCCTTGTGTGATCATTGTAGGCTTGTCTCCCGCAGATTGTGGTAAGTGGTCTTGAACCTATGCTTGTATAATTGATAAACTTGCATATATCTTGGTTGGTTCAAATTGAAATGGAAATGGCATATGTGTGGGCATTTCTGGTGAACCAAGCTTGGTGACACTGTGATTGGGAGCTATCAAGCGGAGGAGATTATTAAGGTAATCCCTTGGTACTAGGGTTTGATCCCCGTGTGTGCTCCACCATGCCTGTTGAGGGTAGTGGTTGGAGGTGTATGTTAGTAATGTAGTATAACATGTTCATGCATTGTTGTATTTTTAGTGGTACATAGGATGTATCGAGTCTCTGGCCAGTAGACAGTTGCCTTCGGGCGTTAAGGACTTCCACTGGATAGGTCTCCATGAGGGAGTTTCAGTTGACCTGGGATCGTGGTGTGTCATCCGTAAAGGAGCACACTAGGAAGTCTCGAATTTATATGGATGGAGGGTGCCTTGGTTGATGTTCTGAGAACACTCCTTGGTTTGAAACTCGTAGGCTATATGCCGAGGCCAATAGGCCAGACGTTGCGTGGCTTTGGCATTGACCATTCCAGCTTCGTCGTATTTTGTTCCCTATGCTTCCCTACTTCACTAAATTCCTTACTTTATCCTGTTTTAAATGTTGTATTATGTTATTGATATGCATCGAAGGGAGCCATTGGGCGGAGTATTCTCCAGAATCTCTGGGTTACTGAGATATATCTGTATATCTCACCCTGTTTTGGGGACTTTATTTCAGGTAGTGCCAGTGGTTTTGGAGCGGCGGGCAAGAGGCCCGTAGGATGATGTTCTTAGGCGTATTGCGGATTTTGCATTCTGGGGTCACATGACCTAGGCTAGACTTAGGACATGAACATCACATTGAGCTAGGACTATTCTTCTTGTCATCTTTGTTCATGTCATATTTGGCTAAGTTTAGTTTATGTTTTAGCATGTTTTTATTTGGAGCTTATTGTAATATTTGTAAAGAAGCTTGTAAGTTGTATTATGGAGACTTGATGTAATATGGGAGCATATATATGATGAAAGGGCGATAGACCTATTCTAGGATGTAAATTGTGTTTTATGTTTAAAAGATGCAGGCAAATGGATATTGTGATTGAAATTAGTTTAACTTTGAGAAAGTAAGCAATGATTGTGTATATTGATCCAATTGATATAAATTGTGAAGGGTTGTAAGAGCACCGAGGCATTGTTGGTCCTTGAGTGCCACCCATGTTTATTAGGTACAAATTGAGGTTAGATAACACACCTTCAAAGGTGGGATTTATTGGAAAAACAAAATAAACTCTGGCGAAATTTCTAGAAATTGCCGGAATTTGGGTGAAATTTGGGAGAGCATATCTCCCTCCTCAAAAGTTCAATAGGGACGTGCCATACGCCATTTTAAATCTTGAGATGTCAACTACCTTGTTTTTAAATTTGAGAACTAAAAAAGAACCACGCAGCCCTGTAGGAGACAAAGAACACGGACTGTTCAGAACGACCCTGCACATGGGGCTTCTTCTGGCAGATTTTTGGAATTTTATTTCCGCTTCGTTTCTTGGCCAAATTAGGTGTATGATATGTCAAATTGAAGCTTGAGTGTCTAGTTTACTTAATAAGAATTTGAGAACAATTGGATGAGTGAAGTTTCCAGAATCGTTGAGAGAGTGAGGGATGTTTGGAGCCCTGTTTGGGGTTGGCTTGCAGATTTGCTTGTCCAACTTCAAACAGCGATAATCGGAGCAAACGAGAAATTTATAACTTGTGTGATATCTTGTTAGAAAGATAATTAAGTCTATAATCACATAATAAAATATGAGTAGCGCGCGGCGTGCAGATGTTCTGCAGTAATTAAAAGACCGAACCATGTTCGGATAGGTAGAAAACGTAAAAGTGAGATTTAGGCTAAGTGGGTTTATGGGAACCCCTTAGTGACTTGAGAGAAGTGTATTATGATATTTAGACAGTTTAAATAATTATTTCGTAAATATTTTTCAGTTACGGTCACAGCTTTTATTTATTACACTTTTTATTGTTTTAAATGCCCGCGTAATAAAAAGAAAAAAGTTTACTCGCGTTTTTATAATTGAATTGCTGTGATTGTAACTGCACTTAATATCATAATCAATGATAACAATACCGATGTACAACGGGCTGTTACAAGTATCATGCACTATCATATAGTTAGATACAATGTTATTAAAACCGGTCTGGTCATTTACCCGGTCGAGGTACTGGTTCACTGGGTCACTGGTTCAACCAGTGGGTCACTGGTTCAACCGCATGACCCGGTAATTATATGTAATTTTTTAATTTATATTAAAAAATTATAAACATACTCAAATATCTAAAAAATGATAAAAGTTTCAAATATTTTAATTTAAAAAAAAATAAATCACATATTATTATCCATTAAAAGATCAAACAAAAAATAATGATCGTAATACGAGGCTTTAGATTCAGAAAATAACATCTCTAATTATAAATCAAATCAAAATTTTCAGCATAGTGCATAATTGACAAAATTAGTGTTGTAGGTACATAACTTATGTAAGTCAATAAGCAAAAAAATATTCAAATATGTCCATTATGATTTTTTTTTTTAAATTGGATTTTTCTTGGGACCGGGCCGGGTCACCGATTAACCGATTGGGTCACCGGTTTTCATAAAAATCGGCCGGGTCGGACCGGGTCGCACCGATTCTGATGCATGATCGATCTGTTGCTTTAACTGGACCGATTATATGACCGGCTTACCAGTTCCCGGGTCAACCCTGCCGGGTCAGTCCAGGTTTCTTAACACTGGTTAGATATGTATTTTGGATGGATGACTGTATTTATATGTTTTGTAAAATATGATATATCAGGATTATGTATATGATGTATAGTAGGTTGTGAGATAATATCAATAATGGCACAAAATCATTTTCTGGTACACATATATGTATAGGTATTTATGTGGATTGAAATTGTCTGTTATGAGGTACAAGATTATATAGTGGGATATGATCCCTAGTTGTTCAGTTTACAGGGAAGATGCTGTCACTGAGACTCTATTTGGAATGGTGCGTGATATCATATTCAGATAGTGATATGATCATTAATTATGGTCACAGAGTTGTCAAGTATGAATTATGTACAAGTATGAGACTGCACAATTTATATTAAATGAAAAAATTAATTAGGAACGACAATTTACATAGTGCAAACAGAAAGAAAAAAGTTAAGTCTTCCACTACTATAATAAAGTTCGATGCGTTCGTATTACCTTATGTTAGTTAACGATCCGATTTTTAAATTAGGGCGTTACAGAGATGACCTTACCTTAGCCTCTGAAATCACAAAGTGAAGACCCGTGCAGAATAATGAGTATAAGTGTAAAATATATATGGGTTCCAAGAAATCCTAGGTCTAAGCTGAATAGGCTCTAGGTTTCTTGAGTTCTTCTTACACACTAGGCCCAATTAAGCTTTATTAAAAGAGCAAACTCAACAATCTTCCACTTGCCTTTAAATACAAACTTGAGTCCAAAGTCAAAGACCATGTAACTCACTAGTCGTCATCAACTGAAATTGCCATATCCCTTATCTCAAGCTAGTCTAGGGATCTACCAGCTGTTATTAATCAAGGTTTCTAATAATCAGCGAAAGATTATCTAATTCGATGTTACTCACTAAAAGCTCAAACTTGAACTTCAATATTAACAACATGTATAACATGAATATGCATTGCCTATATGTAGAATGTCAATAATTGATTGATGATTTTTTTGTTACTCAATCAATTATTTATTCCCTAGACTATGATAGTTTCTTTAAAGGAATACATTCACTGGCCAGTGTTTTCAATATCAAAGTACCAAAACATATCAAGGGGACACATCCTACAAATTTCATGTTACTTATCTCATAAATACCGATAATCAAATCATTTCATTCCAAGAATTATTCAATTGAGAGTAACATTTGTTTGATTACAAAAACTATGTAAGCACGCGTGCCGGTGAACGTGTATCGCTTAGCTTATCAGAATTTTGAAATTATTAAGATCCTAAAATCCAGTCATGACAGGCAGCGTGTGCTTCACACAATCATGATATAAGATTGTGGCATGCAGCGTGTGTTTAACACATGACCATTTTAGAAGACCCACAAATTACTTGTAAAATAAACAATTCTTATAGGAAATTTTCTAGATTATTTGTCTTGATTTTAATTATCCAAAATTAATAAAATTAATTATTAATCTAGATTTTTAAAAAATATATATAATAATTATTAATTAATTTTTGAGGATAATATAAAAATCAAAATAATCCTATAATAATTATCATACTAGTCGTTTGAAGACATAATAACTACTATGATTATGTAATTAACAAGTTATTCAACAATATGGCACCACCTATTCTATATGGCATGTTATTACATCGAGCATGTTATCAAACGATATAATTCAACCACCCATAAAATTAAAGCAATTATAAAATAAACTTTTATCCATAGTTTCCTAGACAAAAATAAATAAAATAAAATTATAAAACATATTACAGAACTCTTCAACCCATTTATGTCTTCCTTTCAGTCTATAGGGATATATTCAAACCCCTTCATGGTAACCAAGGGCCCAAAAGTCCAAAATATCAAACTTTGGCAAGAAATTCTAAGACAATTTTTAGGAACCCTAGCCGTCATATCTATTGCGCCATCACTCAAATTCATATCAGCACGTAACTCTAGGGGAAAGACCGCCATGAAGAGACAAAGCTACGGCCATCGAAAACACCCCAAACAAAGCTTACACGCGCCCTCACACACCCCATCTTTGCTGGCGACGTGCCCGACCTCCTCTTGGCCGGATCCAGTTGTCATCTTGCTCGGCTTTTTGTCCTCTTTCATCACATATAGTTGGTTACTCAGATCAGCTATCAGATGATCACAAATATACCCGGAATAGTGATGAACGTTATTCTTTTTGCATCTTCTTAATCTTCTTTCATTACAATTTTGTAATACAACGAAAAATATACAAAAAAAAATGAAATAAAAAATCAAGGAGGAAACCTAATCATATGAGATTAGCCTCCTTGTTACAACCCTAGAAAATACAATGAAATCTCTACCATGGATTAAAGCCAAAACAATATAAAAGCATCCATTTTTAATGGAGGGAAACTATAAAGATACACATTCGAAATACTTTACAATATTCATAGAACCCTGGGTTCCACATTTCAAGAAGAAAACTAATTACATAAATGACGTAAATAAAAAACTAGATCCACATCCAAAATCGCAATTTGGCTATGATACCAATTGTGGGCGCAATTGAATCTGCAGAAGTGTTTAGGCCGTTGCATTTTGGAATGCAACTGAGCATGATTATTCTAACTTACCTCTTATCGCGCAAATCAGTGCAGTATCTCCTCGTTTTTGATTCCTCTTCACGAACTGCTCTCCTTTACACGAACAATCTCCTTGAGGCTGGCTACTGGTATATCTTTCAGACTATCTTTCAAGAGTGAATAGGGATGGTGTATAGGCACTCTTTCACTATCATGGAGATAACCTTACCTCAGCCTTTGAAACCACAAAATGAAGACCCTTGGAGGTTGATGACTATAAGTGTAGAAGATATATGAATTCCAAGAAACCCTAGCCTTAAGTTGAATGGGCTCTAGGTTTTTTGGACTCTTCTTACACACTAGGCCCAATTGAGCTTCAGAGAAAGAGAAAACCCAACAAAGGGTGTGTGAATTGAAGCATGAGTCCAACTGATAATGATGAAGTCAAAAATTTTTGCAAAGAGGAGCAAAATTATAAGTGTAATTTTCCATGTAAGTTATAAAGATCTATATGAATAAAAGAACAGAGATAACGCTCACAATTGAAGATTTGTATCAAGTTAAGAGGGTAAAAATTATCTAAATGACAAAACAAATATAAATTACAGTTCATAACTACAGCCTATGTTGCACTGACACCGACACGAAACACGTGACACGACACTATACTCTGACACGTTAACTCTTAAATATATTGGATTTCGACACGTTAGCATATATTTTGATATTAAATAATATTTTTAGTTTATATAATTTATATTATATTTAATATTCAATAATTTAACGAAAAAAAATGAGGCTAAACTTATAATAACTATTAATTTTGCAAAGAAATATAAGACATTCCAAATATTTATATTAAACTCAATAAAATGATAATTGTAATCCAACGAATCTAATAGTCGGAACTAAAAAAGCAATGCAACGCCACCTGCGAATACTTTTTGGAGTCTCTGCAACGCGTGTTGAAGTGTCTGACAGTGTCGGGCACGACACATCAGGGTTTTTGAAGTGTCGGTGCATCATAGTCTACAACAATGTATAAATTTAAAGTGTGTGACTGCTTTCACTAGCTCCTCCTTGCTTCACCACTGAACTAATTGAATTGTACTCATCACGTGACAAAAGTGCTACATATGATCACTACCGGGATTCAAACCTAATATTTCAAAAAAGTAAAAAAAAATGCAATTTGGATCCTTGATATCCCCCCCTAAATTGTGTAAAAAAATTAATAGTGGATCCTCTCATGTGTTATTTAACATGACCATGTCATGTGAGAAGATTTTAACCATATAATGGTGAATCAATGATAATAAGGGATGAGAGATAAAAAATATAGAAATAGAAAATTACAAAATCATCACCATTAATTTGTTCATTCATGATTAAAATTCTCCTGCATGATATGTTAAATAATCATGTTAAATAATAGATAAGAGGATCTATTTAAAAAAAATTGGTTGTTGTCCCGACATTCTTTATCTAACAAAAGAAGATAAATAATAGTTGGAGTTGGAAAGTTGAAAAAGTTAGAGAGAATAATGTTTCTTATGTTGTAGGAGATAAATTTTATCTTTTATTCATATATAAAAATATGTGGAGTCTATATTTTTTCTCTCTCCTCATATGAACCCACATGGACCTCATATATTTTTATATATGTAAAAGATAATTTTATCTCCTATAACATAAGAAATATTAATTCTAAAGTTAAAACCTATAAACTTTACAAAATACAAATTAATAGGAAATTTTTTTTGATACTCAAGGCCTCATGTGGCCCTTCTATTTAAGGAATGACACTTAGACAAATTTTTTTTTTTTTTCATTTTTCCTTTCTTCTTAATAATTATCTTTGATTTTGATTGATTTCAACTATTGAATTAAGGCTTTTTGACCCTTATAACCCTTAATTAATAATTAATTACCAATTTGACCTTCATTTGAAACTAATTCGAAAATTTAATCCCCTCAAAAAACATAACACCAATCTGCCCCATGTTTGACCGTTGACCACCAAGCCTACCCGGGTACACCCCTCCCTACCCGGGTATTTTTTGAAATATTTTGCCTACCCGGGTAGGGAGGGGTGTACCCGGGTAGAGTTCTTGAATATGGGAAAATGGTTGAATTAGTTACCCGGGTAGGGAGGGGTGTACCCGGGTAAATATCGACCAGAAACCCCAATATCAATGGGTTTCGACCATTGTTGCTAGGTTTAGGTTTTATGCCCCTAAATCTCTCTCCCTTGACCTCTCTATTCCGAAACATCACACATATATTTCATCTTATCATTTTAGAAAGCTTAATCTTGGTAAGACATTAGGATTACACCTCCACACTCCCATTTTGTGCTAAAAAATACGAACCAACCTCCAAACCCAAAACCTAGATCTAATTTTCGTGTCAAAGATGAGTTCAAGTCCAAACATGGTTCCTATAGTTATTTACTACAATGGAAGGCATTTTGAAGGTCCTAACGGTGTCAGATTTGAAGGAAAAACAAAAACGATGAAAATCAAACTGGGCACTACATGCAATGAATTGAAGGAGAGAATTCTCCAAAAATTGGGGTTAGAAGGCATACAATCCATCCACCGCATGATTGCCAGGTTAGAGAGTGTAATGGATATGGATACAATATACTACATTGGTAACGATATCAATGATGATGAAGATGTGGAGTTCGTAATAGATGCGTTTGTTGGATGGAAAGTATTAAAATATATTGAGATATATCTTGAAGTTGATGCTGGTCAGTCTTCATCTTTACCGGTGCATACAACCACTACTGCACACTGTATTGGTCAAGAAGATACAATTGTACGATCTTCCGCACCTCCTCAGGTAGCATTGGATGAGGATGAAGAGGATGAAGATGAGGAGTATGTGGACAACGAAGATGAGGGAGAACTTAAAAGTTCTATCCCACAAGTGATTCGTCAGACAGTGACGTGGACAGAAATTTTGACGCTGACCCCAGCCTTGTCACCACTTCATGTTGACCCAGTCAGTAGTGGTAAGTTATTAATTTTGAACATTTGGTTTAGACAATTTATTATTTGTGGTGGTATTCGTTCAGACAAATGAGAGTTGATCTTTAGATGCAGGGACTGCGGTGGAGCCTTTCTGGAATGAAAGCCAACATTATTCATTCATTAATTGGGCGCACCCTAATGACGAGTTGGAGATCCTATATGGGGATGATGACTTGCACGGAGGTTGGAAGTTAGGAGATCTTTTATTTGTGCAACAAGAATTTGGCTCCAAACCTGAAATGCAACATGCTGTTAAAATACATTGTATGAAGGGGCGCAGGACAACCATAATCGAAAAAAGCGACGAGTCAAGATTTGTTATGAAGTGTAAAAACCATGCTGAGGGTTGTTCCTGGTATATGAGGGTAATCAAGCCGAAGAAGGGAGCTAATTGGGTGGTCCGTAAATGGGGTTAAGATCACACATGCCTCAATCAGGGCCTATCACAGGATCATCGACAGTTGGATTCAGATGTCATTTGTGCGGCTATAATGAGTATGTATTCTACCGTGTACTTAATTAAGCTTCTTATTAAATGCATGATAATATGGTTTGTTTTACAGATATGTTAAAGGAAGATCCATCTACAAAACCCGTTCTGATACAAAAGAGAATATAGGGAATGTATGGATACAACATAACGTACAGGAAGGCCTGGAAGGCAAAAATGAAGGCCATTGTTAAGTTGTCCGGTGATTGGGAGAAGTCATACGGTTTCTTGCTTAATTGGCTAACGTATATGACGCAGGTGAATGTGGGTTCTGTGTTCAAGCTTGATACAAATCAATGTTTTGACGAACGTCGGATTTATACAGACAGGGCCATATTTCACAGGGTTTTTTTGGACATTTCTGTTAAGAACCTTGAGGTCACCACTCCAAAAGCTAGCTCAAGGGGTGGGAGTGCCCAAGGCCTTATAAAGGCCATATTAGTTTCTCATCCAATCAATGTGGGACTATATATTTCAACACGTCCCCTCACGCAAGAGCCCTTTAGGCTAGAAGCGTGAAAATTGCACAGGCCCATTTTTGGTTTACCTTTTTGTGCTTTTTTTTTTATATTTTAATTCCACTTTTTAAAGCGGGGGACAGTGAGGTTCTGATACCATGTTAAGAACCTTGAGGTCACCACTCCAAAAGCTAGCTCAAAGGGTGGGAGTGCCCAAGGCCTTATAAAGGCCATATTAGTTTCTCATCCAATCAATGTAGGACTATATATTTCAACAATTTCACCAATGCATTGAAGCATTCAAATACTGCAAGCCTATAATTCAAATTGACGGCACTCATCTGTATAGGAAGTACAGAGGAACTCTCTTGATTGCCACATCTCAGGATGGAGATGGATATCTGCTCCTATTGCCTTTGTTGTTGTTCCTCCAGGTGAGAGGTTGGAAGATTGGTCCTGGTTTCTTAGACTTTTACGCTTCCATGTCACACATAGGCACGATATTTGTCTAATCTCCGATCGTTATCGAAGCATCATAAGGGCGGTGAAAGATCACGCTGGGTGGCAGCCTCCATATGCTTATCATGTATTTTGTCTACGTCACATCGGAAGCAACTTCAATACCCGCTTTAGGAATGTGGAATTGAAGAAAACATTGATGAAATTAGGTACTGTACGGTTTAATTACTCATGTTTATTTTTTTAAATCGTAATTAACCAATTGCATATGTGATGATTGATCTGCAGGGTACACATGTTCAAAGATAAACTTCGACATTAGATACAAGGAATTTATCGACAACAATCCTGAAATTGCTTGATGGTTGGATGCTATTCCGAAAGAGCAATGGTGCAGATCATAATCACCAAAGATATGATGGTTGTCTCCATCATATAGGGCTGCTCCTGTGACACCATCAAAATCAAACCCCAGTAGCTCTGTCTATATAGGAGCAGTCATGATGATATCAATCCCGCAGACACGGGAAGTCAGCTCGCCATGCGCATAGCCAAGGTTCTGGTAGAAGGCTCTCACCATCACCTCCGAGTATGGGCACCGCATCTCCGCAAGCACAATTAAATGTGTCTCCTCAAGTAGCGGCACAATGTCAAAATGCTCCAAGTTGAAGAAGGTCGAATCCAGCGATTTCGGCTCGCAAATCTTCCTACTCATGAAATACTTCACAAACGTCTCGTGGGCAACTATGTCATCATCAAACAAATAACCGAACGTCAAGTCCGGAGCCTGACTCACACCAGCCAGTGGCTGAGAGGATGACGACCCATCGTGTCGACGCTTGCTTCTTCGCTCATTTTCCCCCACCGGCAGCTTTGAAACGCGTCTAGCACTCATTGCGTCACACAATTAAACTGAAAATAAAGCCAAAATCAGAAACATACAGGTTAGGGTTAGGGTAAGGGTATCACATACAAATTGATAAAATTATTTGGTCAGAATCAAATGATATAAATGAAAATAAAAGGAATTCATAAGCTTACAAATGAGGGAGGGATATATTTCATTAATCAGAACAAAATTGATAAAAACGAAAAAAAAGGAACCTTGGATCGATTTCAATCGGTAGAAGGCAGAGAGGTTCACACGTCCGCGAACTGATGATCAGAAACAAGACGAACTTGTGCAAGATTATGCCTGAAAATCGCGCAACCAACACACCTCCAGTAGCTCTACTCGGGTACCCCTTTGTGGATTTTCCAAATGGAGGCTGCTGGGTTATAAAAAACCCTACCGTCGATATTTACTCGGGTACATTCCTCCCTACCCGAGTAACTAATTCAACCATTTTTCCAGATTCAAGAACTCTATCCGGGTACACCCCTCCCTACCCGGGTAGAAAAAATATTTTAAAAAATACCCGGGTAGGGAGGGGTGTACCCGGGTAGGCTTGATGGTCAACGGTCAAAAAAGAAAAAATTAATATTATATTTTTTGAAAAGGTTAAATTTTCGAATTAATTTTAAATAAAAATCAAATTAATAATTAATTTTTAATTAAGGATTATAAGAATAAAAAGCTATTGAATTAAGTATGATCCGGGATCACCAAATTCTTCTCAATTAAGAGAGGGGGCAAATATTTTGAAACTGTTAAATCAAGTGGGTCTTGCATCACTCCTCCCTAAGCCAGACAATCCCGATCTCTATGATCTATTCTAGTTCAAAACCCGTAGGTATATTCTAGTTCAAAAACCCATAGGTATAGAAATAGGGTACCTTTGACAATTCTCAAACTTTAAAGAATTTTACCATTATCTATATATAAGGTAAAAAAACCAGCTTTAGCATTTTTTTCTTTTTTCTTTTTAAAAAAAAAAGTTAAACAGTCTCAAAAGTAGAGTGTTTTGTTGAGGATCCAGGCATGATTTAACGTAGAAGCTAATGAAAAGATAGGCTAGTGATATTATAGTATAGGATAGATTATAGGAGTTAGGAGGGTCAAGATCCGGTTCTCCGCTGTTTCGAACTGTGTAAATATGTTCTGTATTTTCGTCGTTTTGCTCTCCATTTGGGCTCTAGTGCCCACTGAGAGAGACCATGACCATCCCCTCGACCTCGTCTTCCAACATTTTCTATCACAATAAATCGGAAAATATCTTCGGGGAAATTCTAACGTATGTAATGTAAACAGGACCATGTTAAGAGATAATATATATATAAAGATGTTTCTTAATTATTAGTTTTTTCAAAAGACTTCAAACATCATTAACTAGCATTTTTTTTAAAAAAAGTTAATAATATATATTTGATATTCTCTCGAAATAAAAAATAAAACCATATTACCTTTTCTGAAATTGCATCTTTATATAAAGTGTTATAAGTTAAGTAATATCAGTTATAAATAGAGTAATAAAATTTAATAATTTATAAAAGTTACAGACATAAATCTTATAAACTCATAAAAGTTAAAGAATTTTTATTACTCAATTTATAAATTTTATTACTTGATTAATAATTTAAAAGAATCATTTGAAGTGAATATTTTGTTTTTAATGTTGCGAACACAATAATTATTCACCTATTGATGTAATTATATTAATCAAAGAATAATTTGTTTAAAAGTAATTTTTTTTTTTTTGGAAATACATAAAAGTAATTTTTTTAAGTGAATAAGCAAAATATATCTATTTAAGTTTAATTTAAAATACAACATAAACTTAACTTATTATAATTTAAAAATAAATATATTCTTAGTTATTTATTTTGAAGAAAAAACTTACTTAAAAAGTTTTTTTTGTTCGAAAATGTTGTGTTTAAAGTAATTACCGTTGTTCGAATGCTTAGCTCATCGGATTTTGTTGATTATGTAGTTCATTGTTGCTGCCATAAAGACTCTGTCACTTCAATAGTCGTCATTCATTAAAAAGAATAATTTTATATCCCTAAACCTTTTTTAAAAAATTCCTTTAATTTAAAACTAGTGATATTCAATATATATATATATATATATATATATATATATATATATATTTTATTTTTCTCATGTTGCATGCAACATACAAAAAAGTAGGTTAGATTTACTAAAAAAGAAAGAGAGAAAACAAAAAAATGGACCCCACTAACTTTTTTATGTGTTGAATAAGACAACTTGTCTCATCTAACATGAAAAAAAATAAAACTTATATATATATATATATATATATATATATATATATATATATATATTTCAAAGTGATATTATATTTTTGATAAAGTAGTATTAAATCCTCACACAAATTAAATTATGAAATACTCTTCATCTTCCAAAAAAAAGTGTATTTAAAGAAAATCGAATTCAGATTCCTTCCCACGTAGGGTCCCTTTGAATGGTTTTTTTTTTCTCTCCAAAAATTATATTTTTTTAAGAAAAAAAAATACTTCTCACTTTGGATATTTGCTGTAAAAAAATAAAAGTCACAAAAAAGTCAAACATTTACTTTTTTTTAAAAGCTAAAAATTTTAACTTCTAAAAGAGTAGAAATCAAAAGTCAAATATTTTTTTTTAAAAATTAAATAGTATTATAAAAATATAAATAACTTTAACTTTTATAAAAAAAGAGTGGGGAAATTCTAACTACCAAAAATTCTAACTACTAACTTATTACCAATCACATCACCATTGGATCAAAGACAGAGAATGTTAAAAAAAATTTAAAGAGAGAAAAAATATTAATTTAATGGTGATTAGATACGTAGTAAGTTAGTAGTAAAAAAATTTGGTAGTGAGAATATCCCTCCTTATAAAAAAATACTTTTAAAATAAAAAAGAGATAAAAATTATTTTTATAAAAGCTTAAAACAAACGAACTCGCAGTTATCGTGTATTGTCAATTGAGCGGTCTTAGGTAGTGTTTGGTAGAAGATTTATTTTGAGATTGATGGAAAAATGTAAGTGGATATTGAAAAATACCACGTTTGGTTCAAGTTTTTGAAAAAAATACTAAGCAAATAAGATAGATGGAGAAATGACTTTTGTATTGATTTTTGGATGAAATTTACTGTTACAGAATATCACTTGAGATGTGATATTTTGAGATAACTGGGGAAGTGAAAAAACAGGTGCGAAGTTTCTCCCGAACATAGATTTTGCAAATTTAAATAAATTTTTCCGGTAATATTTCAATCAACCAAACAACTTTTTTTACATTTTCCTACCAAATCCACTTTCCAACTATTTTTCTAATAATTACATTTTCTTAATATTTAAAAAATTTATGCTCAACCAAATGTCCACTTAAGAATTTCTTTTGGCTAATAAGGATTTTGGTGGACCGTTTGCTACACGGATTTTTTTTTTGAATTCTCGGGAAATTAAAATTTTTAAAATTTTAAATGTTAAAATTATATTTTTAAAAATCGAAATTTTCGGACAAATAACAAACGTTTCCGGAAATCCTCATCGGTCAAATGTGCATGTACATCAATTATTGATGTAGACATGTACTGTAATTAACTCGAAAATTAATGTGCTTATTTGGATACAGAGTTGTACAAATTTGAAGATAGAACACTGCAATGGTGCTATAGTGCGCCTGTGAACACTACCCACCCACGAGTTTTATTTGTTTTTAAAATATTAAAAATTTCAATAAAAAAAAAAATACAAAAATTCAACGCAGGCTAGCTTCTAATAACACGATGACCATCACATAAGAATTAAAAATTGATTATAAATTGCAAAAGGAATATATGAAGCTTAGTTGATATAATCAGCAAGAGATGATGATTATTGTGTGTTTTATTATAGCCCGAGGCAATTTAGAATAACAATTATCGAAATTAAAACGAGGCAATTGCAGGTATCTGAATTTCCAAATCGCCTCAATGGTACATAATAAAAGGAAAGAATGGATATTGAAAGAGCCACCAGGAAAGTGAAAACCAGTAACTGGTTCCAGTGTCAGGACAGAAGTGTCATGTATCACTGTAACCACATCGTAACAATAATCACAATAATACAAAATAATTCCCGTACCTATAGCAACCTATACCATAAAATTAAAATTTCATAACTATGCATATGCATAGTGTATAGGGGTATGCTGTCGTGGAAGCCTTCACTCTTAGACGCGTAGACAGAACAGAATGCCTTTTCTGACTGTGAGAGTCTCAGACTACGACACTACACCCCTACAATTTGCAGCCAAATTTTCATTTTTCGTTACCAAAAATAAAAACAACAACAACAATAATAATAATAATAAAAATAAAAGAAAGTACAACTCTCAATATTTTATATCTTGCTGTGCTATTATTTTATAATAATTGGTTTTATCACAAGTTCACCCTCATGCCTTGGTTTTTTAACCCATCTAGATTTGAATCACGAAGTCTCCTCATTCCTTCGCTTCTCTCTCTCTCTCTCTCTCTCTCTCTCTCTCTCTCTATCTGTTCTCTCTTATTTGCACACAAAGTTTCGCACTTTATTATCCCCTTTTGAACAAAGTTGAAACCTCTTCTCTTAAACCTGAGAGAATAAATCAACTCTGCTTTGGTTCTTCTTCATCATAACACTTGCTTTTTTTTTATTGCTTGAGTTTCAGTTTGTGATGATGGCTCAGAAACACTTGCACGAGCTACTGAAGGAGGATCAAGAGCCATTCCTTCTAAAGAACTACATTTCCGACAGGCGCAGCCAGTTGCTGAAAGTGCATTCCCCGAAGACCATTTTGCAAGTGAAGAAACAAAAACCAATCCATCAAAAGATTCAAAACTCAAGCTTCCCCGTTAACCTCTGCAAAAATGCTTGCTTTCTTTCCTTACAGAACACCCCAGATATCAGAAAATCACCACTCTTCGAATTCAAATCCCCAGAAAAGAGCCCCTGCAGGTCCTCCAACAACAACACCATCTTCATCCACATCCCTGCAAGAACAGCATCGCTTCTCCTCGAAGCCTCTCTCAGGATTCAGAAAAAGTCAAAGACGAAAACCCACAACAAAAACAACGGCTTTGGCCTATTGGGTTCGTTCTTCAAGAGACTAACTTCACGAAGCAGGAGCAGAAACAGGGAAATAGAAGGTAACAACAACGTTAAGGTGTCGGTTAAGGATATCTTGAGGTGGGATTCCTCTGTTGGAAGAAGAAAACCTTCCAATGGAAGAGGGAAGGAGCAAGAAAACAAGGATGTTATTGTTGCTGCTGCTTCTGAGGTGTGTTCCTGTGAGGTGGGTTTCACCTGTTCTTGCAATGGCAGTGTTGTGTGGTCAGAGACCAACGAGGACAAATCGATGGACATGGAAACTTCGAGTAGTGGCCACTCTTATGACTCTGCTGACGAAGAAGCTCAATTTCCGAACAAACAGAAAGAAAAGGATGAATGTGCTTGCTTTGATGATCATGGCTTCTTCTGTGAAAGCCCTTTTCGTTTTGTCCTCCAAAAAAGCCCCTCCTCCTCCTCCGGCCGCCGTACGCCGGAATTTTCCTCGCCGGCGCTGTCGCCGAGTCGCAACAGAACAGAGGTTCGTCCTTTTCATATAATAATAATAACAATAAATTTTTAGAATTTCAGCTTGTTATTTATGTCACCAGGTTCAACTCGCCGGTCTGACTCGGACAGTATGCTGAGTTGGAGCACCGAGTCAACTCGTGAGTTAACCGTGTTTGTTCAGTGGGGTTTTTTTTTTTTGGTCGGCAAATAGGATCTGGGTTATTCCCAAATTTGTTAAAGATAAATCTAGCAGAGGGTTACATAGGTCAATTCAATTCAATGGTTTTGGTTATATGGTAAATAAATTTCATGTTTGTTCTTTTATTAATTGTTCCCGACATTCGATTTACTAGAAAATAGTTTCTCAATTGTAATTTTTTTGTTTTAAAAATAATAGTAGGGTCATGTAGTAAGTAACCAAAACAAAATAGAAGTCAATAACGTACAAGCCAATTATGAAGCTGGTGTTGAGTCTAAATCCATTGACATTACAAGAATGATTAAGAAATTATGTCAACTACCCAATTAGGACAATATTATATTCTAACTAAAGTTTGTTGCGAATTTTCATAGGACAATGAAAGTAAAGGAGATGATAGCCACAACAAATTCCAATCAGGGGAAGAAGAGGAAGAAGAGAAGGAACAATGCAGTCCAGTTTCTGTTTTAGACCCACCCTTTGGGAATGATGATGATGATGATGTGCATGAAAACGACGAAGATGATGAAGAGGGTGGTTTTGATTTGGAGTGTAGCTATGCCAATGTACAAAGTATGTAATGCATTATTTAATTATTTAATTTTTTTTGTTTATTTTCCACCGCTCTTTGCTATGTTGTCGTTTTCTATCAACATACCGTCGTACGCTACACGGTTCTTCAAAGTTGATTGTCTGTTACAAAATGCCATAAGAGGGGCTAATAGCTGAAATGAATGTGCTGATATTGAACCATGATATCTATCTTTGTGGGTTCCATTTAAATATTAGAGTGTCACATAACCCAAGATTCATTTCACATTGAATGCGGACTTGGCCTACTCTTTTGTTTGCAGTAGACAATCGTTATAAATCTCAGCATGACCCACAAAATTTTTCATCTTGTCAGGAAATCTGTCTTAATTGTGATACTTCCATTCAATGTGTTGTATAAGGTTTCAGAATACTAACTCTTTTCAAGTTTCATTATTGATTTGGGTGGTAATTTTTATTTGTAAAGAAATTGGTGGAACCCATGTGAGCTAATGTTATTTCTCAATTGACATGTTGCATTTTTACACTTGATTTAGTACTAGTACTTCAAGGCCAATTTAGGCATAGTAAATTTCCTACTACTACAAATATTTGCTAAAGCTTTCATGCAGAGTTATTGATTTTCTTTTTCTTTGTATTAAATTTTCAGGAACTAAGCAGCAGCTATTAGACAGGCTTAGTAGATTTGAGAAACTTGCGGAGTTAGATCCAATAGAACTTGAGAAAAGAATGCTAGATCAAGAAGACAACGAGTATGAGACATTTATTGAAGAGGATGATAGTGAAACATCATGTGAAGAAGAAAAGGGCATGAGAGAAATAGTCTTTGAAATCCTATGCCAATCAAGCGTTCATGACAGAAAGCAAGCCCCAGAAGAACTTAAGAGACTAGTGTATGATCTCATAATGGAGGAAGAGAGAGAGGCTAATTATTCAGAAAATAGGGACATGGTGATAAGAAGGGTTTGTGGGAGGTTGGAACTATGGAAAGAAGTGGAGTCCAACACCATTGATATGATGATAGAAGAGGACTTGTCTAGAGAGGAAGGTGGGTGGAAGAAAAATGATGTGCAAACAAGAGACTTGGTTGGGGAACTTGAGCTTGCTCTCTTTGGCTTTCTAGTGGAGGAACTAGTGTGTTAATATGGCAAAATTTTGAACCAGCTGAAGATGAGCACTTAGAAGAGTAGAGTCTGACTTGCACCTTATTTGAATGGGCTAGTTAGAAAAAATACCCAAAAAGATAATTTGGGTTTGAGGGAAAACATGGGGGATATGTACATGATTCGTGTATGTTGCTGGCTACAATGCTGTAAATCACCTTCCTTGATTAAATACTATATTTTTACCGTTTTTGAATATTATGCTCTATTTTTAAGTCATTGATTCGTTTGCATTTAATGGCTTTTGCATAATAAATTAGAATCATTAAATATAAATAGAATCAACATTACACGTGCAAAATAATGTTGCCCCTTTGTTTATTTTTTAATTTAGATATAAAATTTAATGCATCCAATCTAGTATCACTTTTCATTCCATGTTTGTTTTTCCCAACCACCTTCAAAGATGATAAATATTGAAGACACTTTTTACAAGCAATATGAACTTAAGAAATCAGACAAATCTTCTAACAGAAGTTGCTAGTTTGTTATACATAATTGAGTGTATAACTCTTTCTTACTGGTTCTCCTCCATCTTATTCAGAAGATGTGAGAGTCTAGGCTAGTGGGGTAAAAGAAGGAATTGTAGTTGTAGATACTAGAGAGAATAATGTAGTTCGAGGACCTTGTGAAGAAAGGAACAATTTGACAACGACCTTGTGTTATTTTATTTTCAAGGGTCCATTCAATGATATAATTGATTAACCACTTGTCAATGAACTTGGCATCCTTGCTTTGTGATTTTCCTTTTTCCTTTACCAAATTGTGTTATTCACCGTACTCACAGTCATAGCTTTTCTGGTTATTCTTTCCAAGTACCAATGTCATGGATCAATATCTTTTGGGATTATTGAGTTACTACGTCGAGAATGCTTCTTAATTATGGATATATATTTTTGGCCTAGTAGAGAGCTATTACTACTTCAAAGGAGGGTGAAATAATCATATATGTCGAACAAAAAGTGTACCCATTATATATCCAAACGGGCTTGATATATAGCCCAACCCAATCAATTATAGATGCAAGTTTTTTTTTAACCTATTTCGAAGTTTAATAACTTGCTCACTTGCCCAGTGGACCTTGAACATATAAACTGATGAACTAGTTAGACTCTCACTCAGGCCCATTATACTAGCAACCCGTGTTAATAAGAGGATGACTAGTCATGCATTACCCATAAAAGTCATTCACCCCAAAAACAGCGTGTTTGTTTGTGGCTTATAACCAATTCAAAAATATCATAATAAAGAACAACTATTGAATTATTGGGTTGGTTTCATTAGAGTTTGTTATATCGTTGTTAATTTGACTAATTTTATTTTGTTACTCCTTCGCCCCCTCCGTATTTATTATTCCTCTTGTACAAATAAAATTTGAAAATAATTCTTCAAATTTTGTTGCATATCCATTCATTATTGTTAAAGAAATGTAAAATCATTAATGTACTCACCCCATAGCTTGAGCTTTTAGATGAGATGATTGTTTATCATGTTTGGTGAGATGCTTGCTTTATCATGGTATCATAGCCTAGGTGATCATGGAGTCACAGGTTCGATCTTTATGGTCCTCCACTTTCTAGTGGGAATTAAGTCAACATAAAGTAGAACCTGTTGGACAAGTGGCTTCAAATTTCAAGAGAGGGGTGAATTAAGTTTTAAAAACTTTTACAAAATTTATCACTTTATTTGAAAAAATAATTTCTCGAGATGCTATGAATTAGTATAAGCAAAAATATAATGGATGACAACTTAGGCAAGGAAGTAGAGACCAATAAATTTGAAATTAAATGTGCTCAATTATGCAAATAATGCTTATGTAAGGAGATAACAATTAGAGAAAGTGCAAACTTTGTTTATCTTGGTTCGGTCACAACTACCGTAACTTATGTCCAGCTTTCAATCATCACAATGCTTGGTATACTATTGATCAAGATTCAAGTGTGCTTGAACAAACCACTACAATCACACCAAGATTATGATTTTTGGGCACCTTACTCTTTCACCCAATTTTTGAAGCTATGGGAAACCTTTCCAAACTACGGTCTCATTACCCTTAATCAACAATCACTCAAGAAAGGTATGTGTTTTAGACAAGCTAAGCACTTTCAAAGTGCAAATGAAACAAATTGAAGTCTAGTAGGTGTATAGCTTAGAGAATAGAAACGAGCTCAAGTATATGATGATAAAGTAAGAGTGCAATCATTGAGAAAAATGTGTTAGGAGGAGTAATAATGTCTCAATAATGATATAATTTGGTTTCTTGATGAATAGAGTCGTTATCAATGAGTTTATATAGCTTTCCAACAAAAAATAGTTGTTTATAGCTGTTGAAAAGTATTGTGGACAAGTCATATTCGCATATATGTCGAGAGCATATTTGAATATGTACTCGACATATTTGAATATGTAATCCTCCAACATCTAAATATCTGGAAATCCATATCTGGATATGTCAATATTCGTATCAAGATATTTCATGACAACAACACCTTAAACAAAAAATTTTATTCCTTTTTGATTCAAAATGACTTCTATCGTATTCAAAAAATGTAATTGGACCTAAAAAATATTTATATACATTCAAATCAAATGAAAATTATTCCAATTGAAATTTGACTTATTAAACCAAATAATTAAGTCTTATTTCAATATTTAGTGTTCAAAATGCATTCTTAAAGTTCAAATAGAGTTTCAAGCATGTGTATTTATGTGGTGCAAGACTGCTTGTGTGCTCAAACTATGTTAAAAATCTTTCGATGCAAGTTTGATCTATTAAGCCAATATTTTTAAGCACTTTTTGATTATGCAATGATGAGAATAACTTGAGCTCATACAATGCTATTTACTTATGCACCTTTACATACATGTTCTATGTCCTGAAAACATATTCTAATGAGATCTTGGACTTAGCTTCATGCTTAAAGGCTTGATTTATGAATTTGATATTTGAGCACTTGAATTTGCTTTGTTTTCACATACACTTGGATTCTTTTTGAATGTTGCTTCTAATGGCTCTTGAATCAACTTCCTCAAGCTTATTTGTTATCATCAAAACAATATTGATGTGGAATCATCAAAGATATCAACCTTAAGTGCATAAGACCCACATCATCATCTTGATTTCACGGAACCAAAAAAATCGGCTTGTGCAATATCTACCTTCAAGCCCAAAGAACTTTTGCATAAAAAAGATGTGTTAGAGAGATATAATATAAAATCATTGAAGACTCATCACTTACTAGCTTGTGCTTTTGAGTTGAAATGATTTTTTTCATGGTATTAGTGCTGATATGACTAAGTGTTCATTCAATTCTCATAATTAAATAATATGGAGTTTCTCAGCATATGTAGACTGGACTGATATACCTTCCACCCTTAAGCCCAATGAACTCTCGTGTGAAGGAGCATGTTAAAGAAATATAAAACCATTAGTGTTACCTTACCCAACAATTTAAACTTTTAGGTTGAAAATATTCTTTACAACTATCTTACTATCTAGATTAGTGTAATTTTATTTTACTTACCCTCTTTCACAAAATATTTCGGATTGCAAAATCCAAAAATATTATTTACCTTATACACTCTAATTATTTCATTATAATTAAAAATTGTTCAACATATTAAAAATTACTTGTTGAAATAATTTTAAGTGCATAAATTAGTAGTGGATACGTAACTCCAATACATTACTATTTGTACAATTCGACAAGGCTTAGGGTGTGATTGACAACTTTCTCAGAATCAGTTTTTTTTTTTTCAATTTTTGTTTTTCGGAATAAAAATGAAAAGAAACTGGTTTGACAAAATCGATTTATTTTTTTGTTCCCAATAATGAACTGATTCAATTTCTATGTTGGGGAACAGAAAAAAGTATTTTCTTTTGTTCCCACACATAAAATGAGAAACAATTATCTCTCTCAATCACTCTTCACCACTACAATCATAACCACCACCATCGTCGCCGCTATCATTGTACCATCACCGCCGCCATCACTACCACTGTTCGGTTCTATTAAACCGTATAATGATACCTCAAGGGTATGCGCTCAGAGATATCCTATGGATAGGTATCTTCGTTGGCTTATAGCCAATATCCCCATCACTGCGCACAAGCAGTAGGCTTATAGCCGAGACGTGGGTGTGTGCACAGTGTGGGCAGAAGTAGTAAATGAGTTAAAGGTGTATACCTGAGGTCTTTAACTTCTTATTTATAAGGGTTACCTCTTGGGCTTGTGTAGATCTCCCAGTTGTAGTAGGATTTAACTTCCTTTCTGTTGGGATAGGGACTCTATCCTTAGCTGCCTTACTATTTTATATTGTTAGGATAATTGGAGAATTATCCTTTAAGGGATCCTTGGGTAGGTGGTTAGGATATGAAAATATTTCATAACAGTTGCCCCCCAGCCCGGCAGTTCGGAAGCTCGGACTGCTGGGGTGCCTAAGTTTGATTGATAGGTCCACCCTACCGAGGTACTATGATCCTGCCTTGGGTCTGGTGTGACTACCTCTTATGGGTTTAGCTTTTTATATTGGCTTCTTTTCTCTTGAAGTCTCTGAGTGATGAGGCGGTGTTTGCCTTTTTTTGTTGACTTTGAGCTTGGCTTCTCTTGTCGTGGCTTTCTTTAAATTGACTTGGCTTTTGCATTGTCTACACTTTTGAAGGCGGTATCTTTGCCTTTCTGATTTTAGCCCGGCTTAATGTACCGTGGCTTTACTGTTGGACTAGACTTTTTGCCATATTTTGTTTGAGCCCGGCTTCGCATACCGTGGCTTTCTACTTTAAGCAACGTTTCATTAGCGAGGGATTTTTAATTTGAGGCTGACCTGTTGGGCCACAAACTTTTTCATTTGGCTTTGTTGCCAAAATCTTGAATAGGAGCCCGACATCATATGCCGCCTCGATTTTTCTTTTATCTCAAATTGGGGTGTGATCCTTTTCTAGGATCACGATCTCTCCAAATTCGTCTTCTCGGATTGGGGTGTGATCATTTTTGCTAGAATCACATCTCTCCAATTCCATCTTTCTTCTTCTTCTTTTTTCGGATCGAGGTGTGATCCTTTTGCTATGATCAAATTTCTCCAATTCCGTCTTCATTTTTATCGCGGATTGGGGTGTGATCCTTTTGCTATGATCACATCTCTCCAATTCCGACTTCATTTTGATCTCGGAGCCTGAAGCTATGGCTTAGGCTGAGTTGAAGCTCAAGACTAAGGCCGAGCTTTAATCTTGAATCCCTTCATTGGGCTGAATTGGAGCTCAAGACTATGGCCGAGCTTTTAAGCTTGAAGCCCTTAGTTGGAGCTCAAGGCCGAGCTATTAAACTTGAAGCCCTTCATTGGGCTGAGTTGGAGCACAAGGCCGAGGCCGAGTTATTAAACTTGAAGCCCTTCATTGGGCTGAGCTCAAGGTCGAGGCCGAGCTAATAAATTTGAAGCCCTTCATTAGGATGAGCTCAAGGCCGAGGCCTAGCTAAGAAATTTGAAGCCCTTAACTGGGATGAGTTGAAGCTCAAGGCTGAGGCCGAGCTAATAATTTTAAAACCCTTTTGTTGGGCTGAGTTGAAGCTCAAGGATGAGACTGAACTTTTAAACTAGAAGCCCTTCGTTGGGCTGAGCTCAAGGTCGAGGCCGAGCTAATAATTCTGAAGCCCTTTGTTGGGCTGAGTTGAAGCTCAAAGCTGAGGCTGAGCTTTTAATTTTAAAGCCCTTCACTGGGATGAGTAGGAGCTCAAGGATGAGGCCGAGCTAATAATTTTAAAGGCCTTTGTTAGTCTGAGTTGAAGCTCGAGGCTGAGGCCGAGCTTTTAAACTTGAAGCCCTTTGTTGGGCTGAGCTCAAGGCAGAGGCCGAGCTAATAATTTTAAAGCCCTTTGTTGGGCTGAGTTGAAGCTCAAGGCTGAGGCCGAGCTTTTAAACTTGAAGCCCTTCGTTGGGCTGAGCTCAAGGCCGAGGCCGAGCTAATAATTTTGAAGCCCTTTGTTGGGCTGAGTTGAAGCTCAAAGCTGAGGCTGAGCTTTTAATTTTAAAGCCCTTCACTGGGCTGAGTAGGAGCTCAAGGCTGAGGCCGAGCTAATAATTTTGAAGCCCTTTGTTGGGCTGAGTTGAAGCTCAAGGCTGAGGCTGAGCTTTTAAACTTGAAGCCCTTTGTTGGGCTGAGCTCAAGGCCGAGGCCGAGCTAATAATTTTAAAGCCCTTTGTTGGGCTGAGTTGAAGCTCAAGGCTGAGGCCGAGCTTTTAAACTTGAAGCCCTTCGTTGGGCTGAGCTCAAGGCCGAGGCCAAGCTAATGAATTTTGATGCCCTTTGTTGGGTTGAGTTGAAGCTTAAGGCTGAGGCCGAGCTCTTAAACTTGAAGCCCTTCGTTGGGCTAAGCTCAAGGCCGAGGCCAAGCTAATAATTTTGAAACCCTTTGTTGGGCTGAGTTGAAGCTCAAGGCTGAGACTGAGCTTTTAAACTTGAAGTCCTTCGTTTGGTTGAGCTCAACGTCGAGGCCGAGCTAATAAATTTGAAGCCCTTCATTTGGCTGAGCTCAAGGGCGAGGGCGAGCTAAGAAATTTGCAGCCCTTAACTGGGCTGAGTTGAAGCTCAAGGTCGAGGCCGAGCTTTTAAACTTGAAGCCCTTCGTTGGGCTGAGCTCAAGGCCGAGGCCGAGCTAATAATTTTAAAGCCTTTTGTTGGGCTGAGTTGAAGCTCAAGGCTAACGCTGAGCTTTTAAACTTGAAGCCCTTCGTTGGGCTGAGCTCAAGGCCGAGGCCGAGCTAATGAATTTTGAAGCCCTTTGTTGGGCTGAGTTGAAGCTCAAGGATGAGGCCGAGCTTTTAAACTTGAAGCCCTTCATTGGGCTGAGCTCAAGGCTGAGGCTGAGCTAATAATTTTGAAGCCCTTTTGTTGGGCTGAGTTGAAACTCAAGGCTGAGACTGAGCTTTTAAACTTGAAGCCCTTCATTGGGCTGAGCTCAAGGTCGAGGCCGAGCTAATAATTCTGAAGCCCTTTGTTGGGCTGAGTTGAAGCTCAAGGCTGAGCTTTTAAACTTGAAGCCTTTTGTTGTCCTTTTTATTTGAACCCGGCTTTTTATGCCATGGTCTTTTAATTTGTGCCCCGCTTCTTTTGCGGGGGCTTTTTAATCTAAACCCGACTTTTTTAGCCGTGGTCTTTTAATTTATAGCCCCGCTTCTTTCACGGAGGCTTTTTTATCTGATCCCGACATTTTATGCCGTGGTTTTTCAATTTGAGCCCCGCTTCTTTCGCGGAGGCTTTTTAATCTAAACCCGGCTTTTTATGCCGTGGTCTTTTAATTTGAGCCCCGCTTCTTTCGCAGAGGCTTTTTTATCTGATCCCGGCTTTTTACGCCGTGATCTTTTAATTTGAGCCCCGCTTCTTTCGCGGAGGCTTTTTTAATCTGAACCTGGCTTTTTATGCCGTGGTCTTGTAGAGACAGAGATTCTCGTTGGCACTGGGGTTCTTGAGCTTCTTGCACGACGATCGCCCTTCATGCTTTTTTATTTCATGGTGAGCCCCATTGTATTAAGATTTGGTTGTGGAAGCGCTTCTCTTGCTACCGCGGTGATTATCCGTGGCTTTACGCTTGTGCTCTGCGTGCTCACTATAGTTGGGTGGGAATCGAACATTACGGTTTCCCACAGACGGCGCCAATGTTCGGTTCTATTAAATCGTATAAAGATACCTCAAGGGTATGCGCTCAGAGATATCCTATGGATAGGTATCTTCGTTGGCTTATAGCCAATATCCCCATCACTGCGCACAAGAAATAGGCTTATAGCCGAGACGTGGGTGTGTGCACAGTGTGGGCAGAAGTAGTAAATGAGTTAAAGGTGTATACCTGGGGTCTTTAACCTCTTATTTATAAGGGTTACCTCTTGGGCTTGTGTAGATCTCCCAGTTATAGTAGGATTTAACTTCCTTTCTGTTGGGATAAGGACTCTATCCTTAGCTGCCTTACTATTTTATATTGTTAGGATAATTGGAGAATTATCCTTTAAGGGATCCTTGGGTAGGTGGTTAGGATATGAAAATATTCCATAACAACCACTAGCCACTGTCACCACCACCGCCACCTCCACCACGTCCACTACACATACTATCACCACCACTGTCACCAACCACCACCATTATCGTTGCAGCCACTATTGTCACCACCACCACCACCACCATGCCACTACCACCACTGTCGCCGCCACAATTACCACCACTTTTGTCGCAGCCACTGCCATCACCTCCACCACCATCGCCGCAGCTACTGTCGTCACCAACACCACCACCCTGCCGTGGCCACTGCCATTACCATCACCACACCACTGCCACTGCCACCACCACCATGTCATCACCATCGTCACCATTAACACCGCCACCATCGTCGGCGCTGCCGCTGCCACCATCACCACCATGATGCCACAACCACCACCACCACCACCACACCATATGAAACAGAAAGTGATGACCTAAATTTTTTTTATACTTAATAGGAATGATTTTTTATTTTATTATTTGTTGTGTTATGAAACACAATTCTCATTCTCGAAATAAATATATAGAATGTTATCAAACACATTTTTTTCCTCAAAAATTATTCCTAGAAATAGAAAAGAATTGTTTCTTTTAAAAAACAGTACCAGGAAACAGAATTATTATCATGCACACCCTTAAGAAGCCCAAAATAGAATGCGTATTAGTTTCGGGAGTGGATGCTCTTATAATAAAATTTCAAATGATCTAGTCATATAAAATTTTTATATCTATCTCTTTTTTTATATGTATTAAATAAATGAGATTTAATTATTATTAATAAAAAAGTAAATATAAAAATTTTATGAGTTCATTTTTTTTACAGTCAATGTAGATAACTTATCTACATTTAGTCCAAAACGATGTCGTTTTGAAGGGGAAATCAAGGTATTTTTGTAGTTATAATTTATTTCAGGGTTATAATAGTTTTTTCATTATAATTTCTTAATTTTTTAACCCAAAACGATGTCGTTTTGAGAACGAATGTAGATAACTTATTTACATTCACTTTAAAATTATTAAAGCAAAATTTTATATAACCAAATCATGGAAAATTTTAAGGGGAATATTTTTCTCCTTTAACAGGAGAGAAGAGTTGTCTCCTACTGAGACAAAAAAGTGGGACCAGCAATTTAAAAAAAAGTAAAAACAAAAACAAAAACAAAAACAAAAACTTGGCACGAAAGTCGATATATGTGTAGGAATAAAATCTTGTCTCATGTGAAAAGAGAAAAACATTTCCCAAATTTTAATATGAGAGATCCATTTTCAAAAGTTTCTGTTTACTTGTCTTTATTTCTTGAAAGTGAGATTGTTGGAACATGACCCGTAGTCTCCAAAACGTGGAAAAAGGAAAATGGCAGTGAATGATGATTGATGATATGAACCTTTTTGAAGAATGCATATGAAATGAATGATACCACGTGTCAGTCAAACGACAAAGAAACTGCTACCTAACAACGTGAAATCTCCTGTTAAAAAAAAACAACGTGAAATTTATTATATTATTATAATTAATGTATGTTTCTTAATTAAAGTGTTACAAATATAATTAAAACAAAAATAATAATATTTTACATAACCTCATTCAAAGATGCTGATAATAATAATTTCTTCTATTTCCTAAGCAATTAAAAATTTGTAAACAATATCATTGTACCTTTCACCGACCATGCGTGGGTCTCTACATGTCCCAAAAACTTCGAGTCCTAGTCTAACTTCGTCGTATTTATTTGGCATGACTCGGGCATTCTTTCATCGTATTTATTTAAGGATTTAATATTTCTAATTTTATTGATTTTTTTTTATTACACTTAATGGATTTTATTAATTTTTTTTCTTATAATAAAATTCACTTATTTTTACGTGAATGTGACAGAATTTTTTTTTTGAACAAAAATAGAATTTTTTTCTTTATTTAATATATTTAATTAATCAGAAAAATATTTTTGCAAATACTGCAGATAAGTTATCTGCATTTATTCTTAAAATGACGTCTTTTTGGAATTGAAAAATTAAAAAATTATAATTATAAAGACTATAATAAACTTGAAATAAATTAAAATTACAAAAACACCATAATTTCCGTTCCAAAACGACGTCGTTTTGCGCTTACTGCAGATAACTTATCTCTAGTGATTGCAGAAAAAGCGAACCCTTAATTAATAATAATAACTACAAACCTACCCAATAATCAATACTTAATCAGTTAATCACTCATAACAATAACAATAAAAATTAATAATTAATAAAAATATCATCATAACTAATACATAACATGAAACGATCTGTTTGTAATATGAAACAATCCTAATTAATTAATTATTATCTATTTCAGCAAAAAAAAAAATCGGTTTTTCTTTACTTTTCCACCACGTGACTTTCTGGTTCAAGCTTCACATTCTTACACGTGCAGCATGAAAATATACAATAGCTTTAAACATTTAAGCACGCTTCTCACACCATAATCTATAATTCTGTCACGTTCAAACATCGTGGTACCACAAAATGTCACGCACGTACTAGCACGTTCTCCATTCCTTTTTTTTAAAAAATAAATAAAAATAAATCCCCTGCTTCACCTTAATTATTTTTAATTCAAATTCCAACAACCAAATATTGTTACAGTGTAAACTATAAAAACGTTCACCATTGTTGAATTTGATGCGAATTTCAAGATAACTTTAAACACAAAAAATGCAAAAACGAAGAGCTGGAAGAAAGAAGTTCCACGAGACTCGTCATCCAATATACAAAGGGGTGAGGCAGAGGAATGGGAAGTGGGTGTGTGAGCTACGACAACCTCAGAACAAAACTCGAGTATGGCTTGGAACTTTTGCTCACCCTGACATGGCAGCTATAGCATACGATGTTGCTGCTTTGGCTTTCAAAGGTGACAATGCTTCTTTAAATTTTCCAAACGAAGCTACCTCGTTGCCACGTCTTAATTCACGAACGTGTTCCGTTAGAGCCATTCAGTTTGCAGCAATGCAAGCAGCTGAAAAGCACTTTTCAGCCAATAATGAGATTGGTACGAATATTAATGGTTCTGAGGTGGGTTTAGAGGGAAATTCTGGAAGCTTCTTTTGGGATGAAGAGGAGGTGTTTAACTTGCCAGGGTTGATGAACAGCATGGCTGAAGGGTTGATTATAACGCCACCGGCTTTGGAGAGAGGGTTCAATTGGGTTGAAGGGGAAACTACCGTGGACTTGTCTCTCTGGGGTGAATGATATGTGTTCATTGCTTTAGTACTTGGTCATTTTGGGAACCCTAGGTAAACTAATATGTAAAGAAAGACACTCTCTCTACAAATCAGAGAGGAACGTGCAATTCTGTAACAAAATATATAGATGTAGTAATAAAGTTCATACATATTGTTGTAGATTCTGTTTTTTTAATTTTTTTATTACATAATTTTAATTATTTATTTGGGGTGAGGCATGTTTCCGAATATGCACAACTATGAATTTTTAATATACAATAATTTGGAAATTACATTAACATAAAAGTCTGTTGATGGAACATGTATATAATTAAAATTTATTTATCCGTTCGAAAGGGATAATATTTTTGAATATTATATATAATGTTTTGTATATTGGAATTATGAAAATATATAATTTATAAAATTTATATTTTCAAAGGGATGAATTTTAGATAATTATATACACTTTTCTGTGTTACTAAATGATCATATATTATATACTTTATCCAAAGGTGAGTTTATGATACTTAACTATTTCTATTATTGTTCATGATTAACTTATTACATTAAGTGTATAAATCAGTTACCTTTATTTAGGGGTGAGAATTTTTAACATGACCCGCTGACCGATACAAAAAAACGTGTTTGGGTTGACCCAATTTTAAATTTGTGTCGTGTTCGTGTTGACAAAAATTAATCCGAAAAAATCTGCGTCATGTCGCCTGTCAACTTGCGAACCCGAAATTGACCTGCATTAATTTTCTTACAGGTTATTCATGTCGTGTTATGTCGAAAACAAGTTATTCGTGTATTATCGTGTCGTGTCGACCCGCATAATAAGTAATACAATTTATTGTTGACATGTTATTCGTGTCATGTCGTGTCGTGTCAACTCACATAATAAACGGTACATTATGAAAATAACAGATGAATTTTTGAATACAGACAGATTTTTCGAATTTTAACAACAACCACTTTCGGAAATTTTCCATATTTGAGCTGAGTGTGTAATAAAATTTCCCATATTTTTATTACACACTCTAATACGATTATATGGACATCTCCCCGAACGCGTAGGGTAAGAGATGTCACATCCGATCTATTAACGACCAATAAATCAATATTTTAGGAGTGAGAATATTTCATTATCGATATTTATGAGATAAACAATATGAAATTTGTAGGATATATCCCCTTGAAGACACTGACCAATGCATGTAATCCATTAGAGAAACTATCACAGTCGTAACACCCCGCGTGCACCCGGTGTATTAAACATACATATGGTAATGGCACAGCTAAATAAATGCGGAAGCTAAATTTTTCTTTCCAATTATGTACATATTAAATTAACCAAGTTGATTACTTATCCTTTTTTAAAATATCGTCTGTATGTAAATTGTAATAAATAACTACATTGAATACCCTAATTCAATAAATGTGTATCTAGTCACGGAACTACAACACGTAGACCGGACAATATCCTGATACATTATACAACTCAAAACTAAAAGCATAACTGATATCAATGTGGCATGGACAACCTCCATGTTCACCAAATAAGGCAACAAGCCAACAATGTCTCAAATCAAATAGCAATATACTGATAGCAAGGCATAACAGAAATCCAGGCATATCAATAAAACAACATGCATAATCAGCTCAACTCTGACCTCCTGCCGCCAGAGATCTCAACCTTCAAGGTATCTGTACCTGAAAATGTGCCCCAACACGAGGTGAGATCTCTAAAAAGAAATCTCAGTAAGACAAGGGGTCAAGCTCCTAGAAAGTATCCCAATACTTCCACTAAGGTATTCTAATACCACAAAGTATCTGAATACTTTTACTACAGTATTCGAATATCATAAGGTATCCGAATAATCCCCGATAAGTATTCGAATATACCACAAGTATCCCAATACTTTTACTAAGGTATCCGAATACTTTCATTCCCAGAAAAGTATCAGCCTCCTGGGTCATCAGCCTAGAGCACAAAGAGCTTAGGGCTAGAGTTTTTTGGTACCTATATAAATACTACCACTTAAGTCATCAGCCTTCTGGGTCATTGAACAGAAGAGGTAAGCTCATATCTGAAAAAATGCCCACACACTTCTCCTTCCTCCTCGAGGATAGTCTAGAAGATTTAACAGAAACAAGAAAGGTTTGATCGTGCTATGACGCAGAGAAGATCAGTTTGTGAGTTCATACCGTGATACAGAGGAGATCGGTTCGTGAAGGAAAATCATATATGAGAAATTCTGCACGAGATATGTGCATCAAAAGCTAAAGCAAAAAAACGATGATGATCTGTTGTATCCCAAACTGCAATGATCTAAACCCTTCCGTAAATCCAATTGCACCTACATTTGTTCTACGTGAAGACCAACTATAGAGTAAGGGTTATAGGTTAAATGTTTGGGATATGCTAAGGTTGGGTATGGTCTGGTATAGACGGTGTATAGGTCTCATGTTTGGATGAAAGTGTAAGCTTGCTAAGGATGGTTGAAAGTTATGTAATCGAAGTGTCTTCCTTTAGTACTGTAGGTGTATTTATAATGGTCATCGCAAGCAATTACGGGTAAGGATCGTGGGTATGTAGCAATTCTTCTAAAGGTCATCATGGCGGTTATCGAGGAGAGTGCGATTGTGAGATTAAACCTGCTTAAGGGTAGAGCCCTAAGTCAGGAAACGAGCCTAAGTTGGATACGTAATGTCCAAGCCATGGAAGAGCCAAATTATACGGATCCAGGTTAAACCCAGAACAGGATTGATTTAATTTTGATATAAATTATTTTTTGTAGAAAATATTTATGTTAGTATAAAAAGAAAAATATTATATTTAATTTTCTCATATTCGTTATGAATATCTCATTTTGTAATGTCATCCAAAGCTTATTGATAAGAAACAATATTGTTGACATAATTCAGCAGTCTTGCGGTTTGTTGATGTTTTTCGGTTTGCAAGCTAGCTCCTGTCCATTAGTTCTTTACTACCTAATTTCTTTAAGTTTCCTTTTCCTTCTACATCATCTGTTTTTATTTTGGAGACTTGATATTTACTAATATTTACTAAACAAGTTGGTTTTCACTTACGAAATATTTTGAATTTTCTTGTTTAAATTAATACGCAACTATACCTTGACTGGTTTGTAAATTACTTAATGTGACCAAGTAAATCCCTAGCTTCCTCCGGAAAATATTTCATCAGAAAATACCTCTCAAAAAGTGGCCAAGTAATGGCATATCCTTGGCACTCCAGTGGATGCCAAACATTGCTCCACTAGTCTGCTGCGTCTCCCTGTAACATATACACAACATACAGAAGTGTAACACCCCGTAGTACTTCGGTTGTTAACATACATGATATTTGGCGTAAGAACCCGCACCGTTAATTAATGAAGTTAATTAATTAATTATGTGAAATTAGGAAATTATTCCATAATTGACCCTAATAATTATGATAAGGCTTAAATAATTATAGGAATTAATTAATAATGTTGAAAGTCGCTTTTCTGACGAAAAGTGCAGATACCGATTATGTTACTCGCTATAAATGCGTACCGATGAAGTATCCCAGAAAATTATAAAAAGTCTGTATATGTCACTAGAATAATATATCGGACGTGTAAAACAAGTTTCAAGTTAAAATAATGAGAACTGGTGCCAGAACTGATACTGGCCATGGAAAAGCGCGTACCGGAAAGGTGCTGCGAAAAATAAAATAAAAATATGATAAATCTTAGAAAAATGAGTAGGTTCAGAATCCTAAGTTTGGTATTAAAATGCTAAGTATAGCTATTAGTGCTAATATAGTATGTTAACACTTAAACCGGCTATATATACTCATTTTGGCCCAAAACCCTAGGCCATAATCAGTTTATACGTAACCCTTGGTGGCTGACCAGCTTCCTCCACTATTCCATTGTCTTCCTCCCTCCATTTTGTGAGCCAAGTGGCCATTCTCTTCCTAATCTCCTCTTTGAATCACCTTAGATGTTGTGAACTAGTCTTGAGAGGTTGAGAGGCACCATTTTCCTGAGTGTTCAGCCACTGCCAGTGAGAGTTTGAGAGCTGAGTTCCTTGGCTTGTATGGTTGAAGCCATTTTCTTGGTGGTTGGTACTCCAAGAAGCTATCTTTGTGAAGAAAGGACCTTGCTTTGTGGTCATTTTCGTTTCCTTGCAAAGTCAGAACTGTGGGGACTTGGTGGTGAGCTCCAAGAGCTTCCCTTTCTCTGTTATGAGCTGTTGGAAAGTTCCACCAACCTTTGATCATGAGTTAATAGTTAAAAATGAAGTCTTGATGCATATAATAAGATAAAGTTGTTAACTTAAGGTTGGGTAAGGTTAAACACACCTTAAAATGCATGTTTAAGCTTCTGTAATCGGTAAAAGTCAAACCTTTGGATTGATATCTCTCGAAATGCAGAATCTGAGTTCTGCCGCGAAATATCCGGATATTGATATCCGAATATGGGGTTCTGAATATCCAGATATTGATATCCGGATATTGCCAGACAGATATCCGGATATTCCCCCGACATATATCCGAATATTCTGGGTTTTCGAAGAACAGTAGCTGCACTGTTCATACAGAACTGTGTTTGGGGTTTGTGGACCCTAGATTGGTTAAGTTGAACTTCTGCAATAATTGAACTAAGTCAGAATCAAGTGATTAAGGGCTTGTGACTTTGTGAGAAGCCTTAAGACATGAAATGGAAAGACGTTGTCTTTGTGTCTTATGCTTGTTGTGTATGATTATTGATATGATTGCTGGTCCAAAACAGATTGTGATTCTGCTGTGTTTGAGCTTTGAGCTGGGTTGGACTCTTGGCTTGGATTGTTAGCTTGCAAGGTAAGCTTTCGTGTCTTCGGTTTAGCCATTGTTTATTCCACCATATCCCATGGGGGGATGGTTTATATGCATGATGTGTTTTCATGTACTGTTTTATTGAAATGCTATTGAGCTCTTAAGTGCAAAATGCTTATGATATGTATGTGGTGTTTCGCCTAGACAGGAAGCCATGGGGTTGTCCTGTGGGCGGGTAGCATGAGCGTGTACTGTGTGGGTAATAGACGTATTCCTACACTTCTCTGATCAGTAGAATAGTTATAACACACATGACATGATTATCTCATGCATTGCACTGGTTTTGGAACTGATATTGAATTACTGCTTTTAGAACTTATATTGCACATGTAAGTGAGCTTGGGGTGGAAGATCCTTGAGGACCCCTTGTCTTACTGAGATTTCTGTTTAGAGATCTCTCCCCACATTTGGGGCTGATGCCTCTAGCGGTAAGAGGTCGGAGCTTAGTTGATTTATATATGTTGTATGCTGACATGACTGGATATTGGATGCTGTTAATGTTTTCTGTCATTATATGATTATTGAGCTGAGACTCTTTGTGGGCTTTGTTGCCTTATTTGGTGAGCATGAGGTTTGTCCATGCCACATTGATAATTAGTATGTTATTGTTCAGTTGTATAAACTATCAGGGTTTGTCCGATCTACGTGTTGTAGTTCCGCGGCTAGAGACACATTTATGTCATATATATTTATGAGGTATTTCAGTTAGCTATCTATTTGCAATTTACATACAGGTGATGTTTTGAAATCATTAAGTAATCAAGTTGGTAATTGATAATGACGTCATAATTGAAAAGAAAAAGAATATTCCGCATTTTAATTAAGCGTGGCTTAATATGATGACATGTTAACAAACCGTGTATACACGAGCTGTTACATTTGGCCTACACAGCGGAATACTTTATTTTAAAAGAATAATAAAGTTTTTTACAAAAATACGAGTAAACTCTTTCCAAAACTTTTTCTAAAAACATTTCTAAAAACGTTCACGTGAGATACTGTGAAAGCGTAAATCTAAAACATACATCTACTCATTAATTTCATTAGCCAGTATTAGTGGCCATTGACCATCCGGATATGACATCAAGTGTCATTCCTGACGGAGTCTCACGGAAAACATAACGGCTGTATTTCGGATAACTGGGAACATGATCCCACACATACAGTTAACCTGATTGATACAATAATTTAAACAGATAGCTTGCAAGTCCCACACAGACTGCAATCCCTTCAATGGGTCAATACAATCAATAAGGCTCCATGCCCAAATTAACTGAATGCATACATCAAGTCTATATTAATGCTAAAACATACATCCGTAAATCATCCATGGCTCTAAGGATATTATCATGAGCCTAAATAAATCCATAACATAATCTCAATACAATAATTAAGCATGTTAACAAATCTACATGTCGTTATAAGTCTAAACATAATATAAAATTCCAGCTGCATCATCAACTACTCCAATGCGGGGGCCTTGCCCCTAGAAGCATCACCACTGCCCTGGGTACCTAAAATGATGTCCCCAAACGGGATGAGATAACAACATCTCAGTAAGCTCAAGGTTCATAGAGGATCCTCTAATCCGCTGAGCCCTCTTCCTGCATGACAAGTCAGATATAAAACATATAATACAGGCATACAACATAAACATAGTATCATCATATCATCCTTGTGTAACCCCAGTGTCAAAGCCATAGACAGTTACATATGTGTGACTTCCAGTTTCAAGCCATAGACAGTCAACACAACCTCAGTATGAAATAGCTCCCAGAGTCAAGTCATAGGCAGCCTACATACCATGATCACTGGCCCGAATCATCATAACATATATCATCAGTGCATCTTCATAACATCAAGATCATATAACATCTATATGAATGTGAATGAATGCACATATACATCATACCATATACTTTCATACAATACAACCATAATGCCCATCATCATGGTGGGGCCACAAGAGAGAGGAGCAACCAGAACTAGGAGCTTACCTCACTGAGCTTATCAACAGCCCAACTCCAACAGTCAATACGTATGCTCCCGTAAACTCTCAAGTGTCAAGCTCTCTAGGTAAACCTAGAGCAGGAATCATTTACATTATTAATACTCAATCACTTAATGATTCCACATTACATTCTTACATGCTAATAATATGCCCATCAATAGTCTAGACCAATTATTACTTATTATTTATTTTGTGCATTATTATAAGCCACCACATTCTTTAATTACTTTCATAACTTAGAATTCTCTTCTAGGCTCACTTAGGTAACTTAGATTATTTTCAACTCATCCAAGTCATATAATTAATTATTATAAGTTCCTAAGGGTTCCATAAGCCCACTTAGCTTAAATATCATTTTTACGGTTTTACCGTAACTGTACATGTTTCTGTTTTCTAGTCATTGAGCGCAAATCCCTTGTTATAAAATTCTCATCTTTTATTATGTTAATCTAGACTCAATTACCTTTCTAACAAGGTATCACCTGCCTCATTTGGAGTTTCCTAGCTCCGGTTATCATCATTTGAAGTTGTACAAACAAAGCTGTTTGCCAACTCCGAGCAGAGCCCTAAACATTTTTTACCATTTCTGCGATTCTGGAAAATATACTAAATTAATTTCTCTCAAATTTTTATGCAGACAACTAGATACCTTTAGCTTTAATTAGAAATATTATGAGCCTAATTTGAGTGATAATTTAGGGATAAACAATTCTTGGAAGTTGAAGCCATGTACAACCCTTACACATGGCCCCCCTGGACAGTCCTCACTCAAACGAACATACGGAATGGAATACATCTTCAATTGATATCAAATTTTGACACCATATAGCTAACATCTCAAGCTTTAATTTGATATAAGGAATATCCCTATATGACCTCTGTGGAAGGAGATATGCTCTCTCTAATTTTACCTAAAAACTGATTATATAGCCCTAAATGTGTTTACTTAACAAACCTTAATTATTTTTTTATTATAAATCCTAATTCACTTAATTCTTGGATATTTCTATTATTAAGTCACATTATGAAATATAATTAGTCCCATTATGTCATGATACTTAAATTTTACTAATTACTTAATTAGTGTACCTAAACCCTACTTTAGTCCAATTTTAGGGTTAAATCATTAATTACTTTTGTTAATTAATCCCTACCCTTAATTAATCCATTAATTCATCATATTCTTAATTTTAACACAACTAAACCCTTATATACTTTATGGGACAGATTTGATGAGCTATTTTAATTTGAGTTTTTAGCCATTATTAATCATGATTAGTGAGTTTTACTTAGAGTTAACCCACCTAGTTAATCTTTCTGATCGTTTTTCCACACTTAACAACTTAATTACATCTTTTTGTCATCAAACCTTATTATTACTTGACATAGCCAAAATCATCAAGGGTCCACGTAGGGTTCATGTTCATCTTTTCACATGAACAACACACAAAGGTCTAAAGGTGACACTTTTACTCATCAAATCATTGATTCCATGGTTCAAAACACACACACACACACCCTTAAAGATCTTCATCAAACCATTACTTTAAAAAATTTCAAACAACATTCTCCTCATGAACATAACGAAACCGAGGCACTCAACAAGAAAAAGGGAGGTTTTTTGGTTCATATTTCCCAAATGAGAGCTTACATCTTCAAGGTTCCTCCTTTAGCTCAAGTCTCCACCTTTTTTCACCAAGAACACTACTTTAAGCAAGAACAAACCTTCATGAACATGCTCATGAGTTAGAGCTCAAGAACACAAGAAGAAAAGATGAGGTTTTTCATAAAAAAAAATCAAGAGAACTTACCCACAAATCACAAGAACTAAGCAAACAAGTGTGGTTCTTCAAGAGAGCTTAAGAACACAACTTAAACCCTTGAACAACACCCAAAACTGTGGCTGTACATGGTGATAAGGGCTACGAATTTTTGGTTTCACACCATGAAAATGGTATGGTGGTGAAGAGGAGAGTGAGAGGAATAACTTTAATGAAGGAGATTTTGTGTTTTGGAGAGGTTTAAGTGAAGGAATCTTAGAGAGAAGTGAGAGAGTTTTCAAAATTTGAAATTTAGCAAGAGAATGGTGAGGGAGGCACTTCTGTTTCTGATCAGCCAAGGGAGAGGGTGCCATATGTGAGGGTGCTATGTCACTAAGTGACCATTCGTCCTTTAGTGAGATCCGGTGTAATTTTTAACTGATCCGTCGTCAAATTTTTACCTGGCAATTCCCAAGACTCTAACTTTAAGTACTTAACATTAATTTTGTCTAATTATCATTTTCATAACTTAAAAATTTAATTAGTCGATCACAGATCCACTAACAATTGTTTAATTGGACTATAGTTTTTACCGGTGTTCTTAACTGTACTCGGATTTCATAATCTTCTTAACTTTAACATTTTTGGTCTAATTATGACTAGTCAGGCATATATTGGTCTTTATTTCCATTTTCTCATCTTTTTCCCGTTCTGGAATTCTACCGGCTGCTGCTGCAAAGTACAAAATACCCGGCAGAAGTGACTTTTCAAAAATACCCCAATATGGGTACCAATCTTCATCAAATCATATCCTAACCTCATTCATGATGTTTATATCATTAGATTAGCTCTCTAACTATAATTTGCTAACTTGGAGCTATTCTACTGACTGTTATTACGTCAGCAGTCAAATTTAACAGATGAAAATTTATCTGTGCATAATACCCTCAATATGGGTATCAAAATTCTTAGAATTTCATCCTCATTCTATTTATGACCATATGGTCCTCATTATAACCCTCTAATTTAAAAATCATATTATTAGGATTATTATAGTTGGCATCGCATTTCGTAACCTGAAAAATGTGCTCCATCTCTTGGAGCCACTCCAATGCTGCTATGGGGTCTCTTCCACCTTTTTAGTGAGGTAGGGAATTCTTCCTGAAAGAGTTCAGCATACGCTTTCTAGTCTCTTAGTCAAATCTGGGTGGCATGGCAGCGTCCCCTATGAACCGAGGCCTCTGCCTCCTGATGGGCATCACCAATACCCTCATGTCCTAGCATGACAGGCTCAACCACGGGCATCAAAAATGCTATATGCGCAACCTGCTGCTGTACTGGCAGTGTAGGTGGTGGTGAAGGTCGTGTAGGTCTTCCACGTACCTCGGCCAACGGTAGTCTGATCATCTCTACATTGGCCAACCTGTTCTGCGCCACGAGGTCTTCAATTGCCTTCCTTATCTGCTCTCTGTCACGCTCTCTGGCCTCTTCTATCCTCCTAAGGTCATCTTCCCTTGTCTCGTTCAAGGTTTGCTGAAGTGCCGCTAAAGCAGCAGCAACAGGGTCCGGTGGTGGGTTTTGAACTAACCGTCGTGGTCTCCCTCGAGGGGCCATGATATCTACACACAACTGCACAAGGTATGAGTTAGCTACGCTCAATCCAGTGATGAAATATGCATTATCATGATACTCAAGAGACACTCAACAGGTAATTCTAACACTTAAACAATAAATCAGTGAACGTCCCGGTGAAACTGCTTTGATACCATAAATGTAACTCCCCGTAGTACTCTGGTTGTTATTATCATGATATTATAGCGTACACATCGGAATATTTTATTAAATAATTAAAGAGACGTCTTGTAAAAATACGAATAAACTTTTTCCAAAATATTTTCTGAAAGCATTTCTAAAAACTTTCACATGAGATATTGCAACAGCGTAAATCTAAACATATATATACTAATTAATCCCATGAGCCAGTATTAGTGGCCATTGACCATCAAGATATGACATCAAGTGTCATTCCGGACGGAGTCTCACGGACAGCATAATGGCTGTATTTCGGATAACTGGGAACATGGTCCCACACATACAGTTAACCTGATTGATACAATAATTTAAACAGATGACTTGCAAGTGCCACACAGACTGCAATCCCCTCTCGGGTCAATACAAACAATAAAACTCCATGCCCAAATTAACTGAATGCATACATCAAGTCTATATTAATCATAAAACATAACATTAGTAAATAATCCATAACATACTCTCAATACAATAATTAAGCATGTTAACAAATCCACATGCCGTCATAAAGTTTAAACATAATATAAAATATTAGCTGCATCATCCACTACTCCACTGCGGGGGCCTTGCCCCTAGAAGCATCACCACTACTCTGGATACCTGAAATGATGTCCCCAAACGGGGTGAGATAACAACATCTTAGTAAGCTCAAGGTTCATAGAGGATCCTCTAATCCCTTGAGCCAACTTCCTGTATGACAAGTCAGATATAAAACATATAATACAGACATACAGCATAAACACAGCATCATCATATCATCCTTGTGTAACCCTAGGGTCAAAGCCATAGACGGTTACACATATGTGACTCCAGGGTCAAGCCATAAACAGTCAACACAACCTCAGTATGAAATAGCTTCAAGAGTCAAGTCATAGGCAGTCTACATACCATGATCACTGGCCAGGATCCTCATAACATATATCATCAGTGCATCATCATAACATCAATATCATATAATATCTATATGAATGTGAATGAATGCACATATGCATCATACCATATACTCTCATACAATACAACCATAATGCCTACCATCATGGTGGGGCCACAAGAGAGAGGAGTCAACTAGAACTAGGAGCTTACCTCAGGGAGCTTAGCACAAGCCCACACTTCAATATAATACGTATGCTCCAACAAAATCCTCAAGTGCACGGTTCTCTAGGCACACCTAGAGTAGGAACCATTCACATCATTAATTTTATATTAATTAATCAAGTCATATCCACGACTTAATCATTTAATGATTCCACTTTTCATACTCATATGCCAATAATATGCCCATTACAAGTTTAGACCAATTATTACTTATTACATATTTTAGTGCATTATTACAAGCCACCTCAATCTTCAATTACTTACATAGCTTAGAATCACATGCAAGGCTCACTTAGGTAACTTAGATTATTTTCAACTCATCCAAGCCATATATATGATTATTATAAGTTACTAAGGGTTCCCCTAAGCCCACTTAGCTTAAATATCACTTTTACGATTTTCCCACAACTGTACATGCTTATGTTTTCTAGTCACTGAGCGCAACTCACTTGTTATAAAATTCTCATCTTTTAGTATGTTAATATAGACTCAATTACCTTTTCAACAAGGTATCACATGCCTCATTTGGAGTTTCCTAGCTCCGGTTATCACCATTTGAAGTTGGACAAGTAAAGCTGTTTGCCAACTCCGAACAATGCCCTAAACATCCTTTACCATTTCTGCGATTTTGGAAAATATACTAAACCAATTGCTCTCAAAATTTTATGTAGAAAACTAGACACCTTCATCTTTAATTCAAAATATTATAAACCTAATTTGAGTAAGAACAAAGGGAGAAACAATTCGTGGAAATTGCAGCCATGTACAACCCCTGCACATGGCCTCCCAAGGCAGTCCTCACTCAAACGAACATACAAAATGGTATACATCTTCAATTGGTACCAATTTTGACACCATATAGCTAACATATCAAACCTCAAAATGATATAAGGCACAACCCTATATGACCTCTGTAGAAAGAGATATGCTCTCCCCAATTTCGCCTAAAAACTGGTTATTTAGCCCTAAATGTGTTTACTTAACAAACCTTAATTACTTTTGCTTATAAATCCTAATTCACTTTAATTCTTGGATTTTTTTCTCTTATTAATTCACTTTATGAAATCCCCTTATTCACATTATGTCATGATATTTAAAGTTCACTAATTGCTTGACTAATGCACATAAACTCTACTTAAATCTAATTTTAGAGTTTAATCATTAATTATTGTATTATGCATATCCACTTCACTTAACCACTAAATTAATGTCCTAATTAGGTCTTAATATTAATTTCAACATAGTGACCCTATCTTAAACATACATGGCCGAATTATTAGTGTGCTAATTAGGGTTTTAAGCTTATTTCTTAATCATTTCTTTAGCTAATTAATCACTACCCTTAATTAATCCTCCAATTCATCATTTTCTTATCTTTAACATAACTAAACCCTCATATACTTAAGGGGGAAGATTTGATTAGTTATGCTAATTAGGGTTTTTAGCCATTATTAATCATGATTAATGAGTTTTACTTAGAGACAACCCACCTAGTTAATCTTTCTCATTATTTTTCCACACTTAACAACTTCATAACATTGTTTTGTCATCAAACCCTAACATAACATGATATGTCCGAATTCATTAAGGTCCATATAGGGTTTATGTTCATTTTTTTACATGAACTCCAACCAAAGGTCCAAAGGTGGCACCTTTACCCATCAAATTCATCATTGCATGGTTCCAAACTCACACACCCTTAAAATGTTCATTAAACCATTACTTTGAAATTTTTTAAATAATATTCTTCTCAAGAACACAACAAAACCGAGGCATACACAAGACCATAGGAGGGCTTTTTGGTTCATATTTCCAAAATGGAAGTTTACATCTTCAAGCTCCTTCCTTTAGCTCAAAGCTCCAATTTTTTCCACCAAGAACACACCTTTCAGCAAGCACACACTTTCATGAACATGCTCAAGAGTTAGAGCTCAAGAACACAAGAGGAAAATATTTTTCATGAAACATTGAAAAACACTTACCCAAAAATCAAAGGAAACAAGCACGCAAGTGTGGTTCTTCAAGAGAGCTCAAGAACACAACTCCATGACTCCATGGAGCTCCAAAACTGTGGCAGTCCTTGTAGAGTATGACCACGAAAATTTGGCTTCACACCATAAAAATGGTATGGTTGTTGTAACACCACGTGTATACCCGGTTTGTTAACATGCCATCATATTAAGCCACGCTTAATTAAAAATGCGGAATATTCTTTTTTTTTTCAATTATGACGTCATTATCATTACCAAGTTGAATTACTTAATTCATTTCCAAAACATTGCCTGTATGTAAATGCAAAAGACAGATATCTATACTGAATAACCTCATATCATAAATAAGTGAGTATCTAAAATCACGGAACTACATCATGTAGCCCGGACATAATCCTGATACATTAATACAACTCGAATCTAAAGTAAAATATAGTCAAGTCAATGCGACATGGACAATCCCCATGCTCACCAAATAAGGCAACAAATCCCAACATAGTCTCAAATCAATAACATAACATGAAGCTAAAAGCATAAAAGCAACAGTCATAATCCAGCATCCAACATAAGCAGCATAACAGCATATAAAATCAGCTAAGCTCTGGCCTTCTGCCGCTAGAGTTCTCAACCCCCGCATTACCTGAACCTGAAATATGTGCCCGAAACGTGGGGTAAGATCTCTAAACAAAAATCTCAGTAAGACAAGGGGTCCTCAAGGATCTTCCACCCCAAGCTCACTTACATGTGCAATATAAGTTCTAAAAGCAGTAATTCAATATCAGTTCCAAAATCAGTGTAATGCAGCAGATAATCATGTCATGTGTGTTATAACTAATCTACTGGTTAGAGAGATGCAGGAATACGTCTATTACCCACATAGTACACACCCATGCCGTACCTGCCCACAGGAACTTAATCCCGTCTAGGCGAACATCACATACATATCATAAGCATTTGTACTTAACAGCTCAATAGCATTTCAATAGAACAATACATGAAAACACATCATGCTTATAAACCATCCCCCCATGGGATATGGTGGAACCAACAATGGCTAAACCGAGGACACGAAAGCTTACCTTGCAAGCTAAAACTATCCAAGCCAAGAGTCCAACCAAGCTCAAAGTCCACACAGAGCACAATCACAATCTATTTGGACCAACAATCATATCAATATTCAAACACAACAACCATATGACATAAAGACAACGCCTTTCCTTTACGTTTCATGTCTTTAGGCTTCTCACAAAGCCTCAAGCCCTTAATCACTTTGATTCCGACTTAGATTAATCATACAGAAGTTCAACTTCATCAATCTAGGGTCCACAAACCCATAACTCAGTTCTGTATGAACAATACAGTTACTGTTCTCGAAAACCCAGAATATCTGGATATATATCGGGGCCATATCCGGATATTCATATCCGGATATCTATATTCGGATATCTGAAAACCCCATATCCGGATATCATATCCGGATATTTCGCGACAAAATGTTGTTCTGCATTTTCACGAAGATATCACTCAAAGGTTCAACTTTTACCATAAACATACGTTCAAGACTCCATTTTTAGGCACATACAGGTTCATACACGTGTTGGTTACTTAACTAACCCCTTAAACATGCCAAGACTCCACTTTTAACCATTAAAACTCATGATCAAAGGTGATGAAGCTTACCCAAGCTCAAAACAGAAATGGATGATGCTCTTGGAGCTCACTTGAAGCTCCCAAAGTCAGGCTAAGCACATCCCATGAAAATGGTGATCAAGACTGGTTCTTTCTCTTCAAAGGTCACACCTTGAAACTCAAACCACCAAGAGAATGGCCCTCACACCACTAACCCAAGGAGGCAGCACCACAACTCAGAAAATATACTCACAAGAATCTATTTTTCTCCCACCCCGAGGTTGTTCTCAAGTATCAACTAGTTAGAGGTGAAGAAATCAAAGGAAAATAGGTAACTTGGAGAGTTTCCCATGCAAAGAAGGCCAAGGGAGAAGGGTGGCAGCAGCCAATGCTCTCAGAATTTCACGTAGGAGGCACAAAAACTGACCTAAAAGTGTGTGCCATGGCCTTATATAGGCCACTTAAGATTTAAACACACTGTATTAGCGCTAATAGCTACGCTTAGCATTTTAATCCCAAACTTAGGATTCTGATCTTACTCATTTTTCTAAGATTTTTCATATATTTATTTTATTTTTCGCAGCACCTTTCCTGTACGCGCTTTTCCATAGCCAGTATCAGTTCTGACACCAGTTCTCATTATTTTGACTTGAAACTTATTTTACAAGTCCTATATATTATTCTATGAATATTCATGCACTTATTATAATTTTTAGGATACTTCATCGGTACGCATTTATGCCCAGTAGCAGAACCGATATCTGCACTTTTCGTCAGAAAAACGACTTTCAGCCTTATTAAACACTTAATATAATTAATTAAGCCTTCTCATAATTATTAGGGTCAATTATGGAATTATTTCCTAATTCTCATATTTATTTAATTAATTTTCTAAATTAACGGTGCGAGTTCTTACAGTTGTGAAGAGGAGAGTGAGGGGAGTAAGTTTGATGAAGGTAGTTTAGTGATTTGGAGGTGTTTAGGTGATGGAATCTTAGAGAGAAGTGAGAGAGTTTTCAAAATTTGAACTTTAGAGAGAAGAAAGGTGAGGGAGGCGCTGATTTCTGGTCAGCTAAGGGAAGGTGGTGCCCTAATGTGGGGGTGCCATGTCACTAAGTGATCATTCGTCCTTTAGTGAGACCCAGTGTAATTTTTAACTGAACCGTCATCAAATTTTTACCCGAAAACTCCTAAGACTCTAACTTTAAGTACTTAACATTAATTTACACACACGCACACACATATATATCTGTTTATTATGTCTCTCTTCCCATTAACAATTACAGATAAAGGTATAATTACTTATCATTTGGATAAACCCATTCTTTTTAAATTTCCTAAAAAACCAATTATAAAGGACTTAAATCTTGTTCATTACAAACAAAAACAAATAAATTTTCTTAAAGAAAAAATATTTGGTTTTTGAAGTACTAGCTTCTAAAAAAAATTAAATTTGGATTAGTAAGCTTTCTTTTCCTGAGGGTCAAGAATAAAATCAATTACTTCAAACAAGAGGTCTTGTTCTTTAATCAGGATAGTTATCTCCTGCGAAGATTATGAATCTTCGTCAGAGGATAGGTCATCTTCTTGAATTTGGTTTAAGTTTTTTGATGATTCTTTGTCAGATTCTTCATCAGATGATTGAATTAAAAGATTGTTAATCTGTTCTTTAATAGATGGGTCTAAGCTTAAATTTTTTATTTTCTTTTTAAGCCTACAATATTTACTAATGTGACCTGGTTTATCAAAATTATAGCAGATTGTTGGCTTAATAGGTTTTGAATTATTTGGTGATTTATATTTTGTTTCTCGTTTTGGTTTAGGATCGTCATTTTTGCATTTTTTTTATTTTATCTAGATTTTTTTTTGAAAATTTTGAAGTTTTTAAATTGTTTAGGTTTTTGTTTTTTAGTTTTTATAGCACAAGGAAGGTCAAATTGTTCGCAAATTGATCTTAAGTCTCTACGAGTTTGAGCCTTTTCATTGGCGAGTTGACGCTAGATTTTGTTATCTTGGAAGATTTTTAGGGCTACGTACCTTTTGGATATAAGCAATGAGTTGTCCGTAACTTAATTGCTCATAAGGAATATCACCAGTTAATAACACCAGTTATGAGATTAATCTTAATTTCAGAATTACTATCTGATTCAGAAGATTCATCACATTGACTTAAGGTATTAACTTGTTTAGAAGATTGGCGATATCGGTTATCTTTTTATGCCTCTTTCATCTATTTTTTTCCAATACCGTTAAATTATAATCTCAACTAAAAGTGAGAGAAAAGAAAAAGGGTGAAAGTTAGTTTAGATTGTGATCTAAAGTGTTGGAGACAAGTAGATAAAATAGATATGAAAAAAGATAGACATAATATATATATATATATATATATATATATATATATATATATATATAAGTAAATACCTTTTTTGGTTGTTCACAAAAAAAAATACCTTTGGTCCTCAACAAATTTCATGATGCCCGTTTTAGTCCCTAGCAAATAAAAAGGCCTATCGTGGCCCCTAAGAAATTCAAAATGGACCAATTTAGTTGAAATCGTGTTCCCTCATAAATTCATAAAAGACCCATATTTGTCCCTCAAAAGGACTAAAATGGGTCAATTTTAAATTTCTTAGGGACAACGATTGGCCTTTTTATTTGCTAGAGACTAAAGCGGGCATCGTGAAATTTGCTGAGGACTAAAAATAGTATTTACTCTATATATATATATATATATATATATATATATATATATATATATATATATATATATATATGAGACAGGATCATTTGACACCAGTGTCAAACTAAAAAGTTTGACACCAAATCTTAATCGTTGATTTTCGTTAATTTGACGGTCATAATTTATTGAAAATTAATAATTAATTATTAAGTGTGACCAATACATTATTACCATTAGATTCACGTAAATCATGGGTAAAAATTTGATATTAAACTCTCGATTTGTCTCAACGTGTTTGAAATAAATTCTTAAAGATAATTATCAGATTTGAACTTAGCTAGATATTTGCAAAACTCTTCAGGCCTTAAAACAGAATCCATATAGGTAAATTGCAAGAGGTCAACATATATTAATAGAATAAATTTCCCTTCAATTTTATTTTTCATTTTTCTTTAACAAATTTATTTTTAGGAATAGGGCAAGGAAAATTCAAATCCATGTTTTGGAATATGCAAATAGGGAAATGATTTTTTCCACAAAACAAAAAGTTTTAAAGAGAACACAAAATTCAACTTGGGTCATTAATTATGATGAGAAAATTTTAAATAAAAAACGAAGGTGGTGAAAAATGTGTTTATGAGAGTAACATAACCTATGCAACTACAGTTAAGAGAATATATATTCTGACATCTCAAACCAGATTCGTTGAGTAATTAATGAATCCAAGGAAAAAAAATATGTACTAAAAAAATCTATAAAATTAAAATAATAATATTTATAAAAAATAAAAAAATACACACGAATATATTGCCACATTACGAGTATGATATTTACATTGACTCTCGATCATAATGATATTAAAATTATTATGTTGATTCTCTTATAATTACTAGTTTTTTTAACTAAAATACTAAATGCTAAGAAAATAATTTTTACTGAACTTAAAGATGTGGCCCTTGATTTCAAATGAATGTTGTTTTGGCCCACTAAGCATTAGAGAAATAATTAAGCGGGAAATCCAAAATTGCTTTGGGCATTCTTAAAAGCAGGGGTGTCAATATGGGTTGACACGACACGAATTCGACACGACACGAATTCGACACGACACGAATACATCAACACGAACACGACACGAATTTTCATTCGTGTCAAAATCTTCAACACTGACACGACACGAATAACACGCAAAATAGGGGACAAAACGGTAATTGACAAAAAAATTTAAAAAAATAGATCGAAAATAAATAAAAAATTAAAAAATAAAAATAAAAAATAAAAAAATAATAATTAAAAATAATACGGGTCGACACGAACACGAATTCATAAACACGAACACGACACGAATTTTTTGCGTGTCATTTTTTTCAACACGAACACGACACGAATTTGCTTTTATCCCCGTCCACATTTCATTAAATGGCTTTTAATTAGCCATATTGTCAACCAAAACTTCTTGAACATATGATGGCTAGGAGGTTGGCCAGCCATTTCTTCAAAAGGTTATGACCAAGGGATCGACCAACCAACACTTCTTCGTTATATGATGGCCAGTAGGTCAGCCAGCCAATGCTTCAATAAGTTATGGCCGGGAGGATGACCAAGCAACACTTCATCAACATATGATGGTCGGGAGGTCGGCTAGCCAATTCTTAAGTAGGTTATGGTCAGTAGGTTGGCTAGACAATTCTTCTACCTGTGATAGCTGAAAGGTAAGCCAATCATCTTCATCGACATGTATGTCTGGGAAGTCGGCCAATCAACTTTATCAAAATGTGATGGTCGGGAGACTAGCATTAACATGACTAGGGGATCATCATTTACATAGTCGGAGACCAGTATTTACATGACCGTGAGACTAATATTCACATGGTCAGGTAACCAGCATTGTTGAGATATATAGTCCCACATTGATTGGATGAGCAACTAATATGGCCTTTATAAGGCTTTGGTCACTCCTACCCCTTGAGCTAGCTTTTAGGGTGGTGTATCCCAAGATTCTTAACAAGCATTTACATAGTCGGGTGGCCATCCCTTACAGGGCAAGGAGGGCAACAACTTATATTGGCTATCAGATGGTCAACATTTCACATGGACCTCGTGGCAAGGGTAACTTCTCAATAACACATCTATGGTTTATTCTTAAACTATTTTCATCTACTCCTATTGATTATGATAAGTATCAGAACAATTAATGAATGACGTCTACTTGCAGGTTTGCATATTCTATGATTTCAGGGTGTTTATTACAACACTGGTCAAAAGATCACAAAATACGTGGGCAACTGGGCACCAAAGACCTAGTTTTGCTCATGATTATTTATTGATTATATATCTTATACGCCTTATATTAATTGTGTGCAATTGGGTAATAGCATGCTTCGTTTGTTTACTGCTTTGATATATTTATTAACATTTCACCCGCCAAACGAAGAAAGACTAGGCCACCCTAGCAATAGAAAGACTTGGCCACCAAGGCAACTTAAAGGCCAAGGTTAATCGTACCAAAAGATCTAACCAACCAGGCAATAAAAGACCTAACCACCTAGATATAAAAAGACTTGGCCACCCAGGCAACATAAAAAACCTTCCCCACCCAGGCTATAGAAACACCTAGTTTACTAGGTACCAAAAGATCTGTCCATCCAGACAACTCAAATACCTAGTTTACTAGGTACTAAAAAACCTAACCAACTAAGCAATAAAAGACCTGATAATCAGGCATAAAAAGACTTGACTAACCAGTACTCACCAAAGAGCCGAGCGAAACTAGATAGCACCCAAGGGGAAAAAATATGATCTAGTAGGACTAGTCACATTGGTACACAAGATAACCACTAAAGACCTAGCGTTGTTGGTGTTACGGACCTTGAGGTCACCATCCCAAAAGCTAGCTCAAAGAGTGGGAGTGTCCAACGTCTTTTAAACCCCACATTAGTTGTATAGGCAACCAATGTGGGACTTGTAACATTGCCATCCGCTTTAAGGTACGACGTCCACGGCGGCTTTCACTCTATTGAAACTGACCCGACGGTAGCCCTTTCCCCCCTTTGAGGATGCTTCACTCACCTATCAGTATTCAGTGCCCAAAAGCACCTTAATCCAGTCTATAGGTAACCCTTTCCGTGGCCTCACCTCTCAATGAAAGCACCAATTGTTACGGATCTTAAGGTCACCACCCCAAAAACTAGCTCAAAGAATAAGAGTGCCCAAAGTCTTTTAAATCCCACATTAGTTGTATAGGCAACCAATGTGGGACTTGTAAACAGTTGGGCATTATTTTTTGAATATGTATATGCCACTAACAATGTTGTTGCAGATTGAAGACCTAGCATTGAGCAACCTGGCAAAGACCTAACTTTGTTGGGCAACCGAGCATCAAAGACTTAGCTTTGCCGGAGATTAATTATTATGTATGCTACTGGTGATCTTTGTTATAAGGGAAATAATACTCTCATGTCACATGAGATACTCCTATTTTCCTATACAAATTTGTTTTCCGTGCCAATTAATTTTTCTTTTCTTTTTTAATATAAAATATGGGACCCACATTTAACTTCTCTCTGCTTTTTTTCTCTCCTACAATCCTACAACATAAGAAAAGTTAAACCCTTGTTATAAATAGAAGAACTCCAAAGACCTATCTCGGCTAGGCAAAAAGACTTGGCCAACCTGGCACTCTCTAAGATCTAGTGTCGCTACACATATTATTTACGTTATTTATTGAAATGCTAATGATGTTCGTTGTTGTAAATTAAAGTCCTAACTTGGCTAGGCATATTATTTCTTCTACACCTAATGGTCGGGAGGTCGGCCAGTCAACATCACACTCTCCAAGACCTAGCTTGGCAAGGCACATTATTTATGTTATCTGTAGAAATTTTATTATTGCATATTTATTACAGTGTTATAACTGATATCTCTAGATTTTAACACTTTTAACTTTAAAACTTGGAGAAAGACTCCAAACACAAAAATTACTTGTCCGAAATGCAAAATGTGCCCAGCAGCCTAGTAAGCAACTGATTCCATCATGAACCTCACCGACCGGGGCCAACATATCTTACAAACTTGGCACTCCAACAAGTGAAGCACCAAACTCGAGAGCTCATGTTCTGAATATATTATCTAGCTTAGACCCAGTAAGTATCAGGTTCTTGACAACCACCATATATAAGAGAAGTCTTCACTCTCATTCACAGAGCATTAGGAAAATATTCTCTTACTTATTATGGCTATGGTTGATACTGATTTGAGTGTCAGAATGCTTTGTAGGTGCACAATCCCCATGTTCCACCAGAGTACACAGAGGGCTTTTTGCCACTATGTAACACCCCGTATCCGGTTTGTTATCATATCATTGTATTAAGCCACGCTTAATTTAAAAATGAATATCTTTTTATTTTCAATTATGACGTCATTTTCATTAGCCAAGTTGAATTACTTAATTCATTTCATAAAACATCGCCTGTATGTAAATCGCAAAAGACAGCTAACTGAAATACCTCAATATATAAATAGCATAAATGTGTCTCTAGTCACGGAACTACTACACGTAGACCGGACAACCCTGATGGTTTATACAACTCAAGCTAAAAGTACTAACATCAATGTCGCATGGACAAACCACATGCTCACCAAATAAGGCAACAAAACCCACAAAAGAGTCTCAACTCAAATATCAGTGTAAGGACAAAAAACATAAACGACATCCAATATCCAGTCATGTCAGCATACAGTGTAACACTCCGTGTATACCCAGTTTGTTAACATATCATCGTATTAAGCTGCGCTTAATTAAAAATGCGGAATATCTTTTTCTTTTCAATTATGACTTCATTATACTTAGCCAAGTTGATTACTTAATCAATTTCATAAAATATCGCCTGTATGTAAATTGCGAATAAACATCTAACTGAAATACCACAGAATATATGTAAGTGAGTATCTGTCACGGATCCACTACACGTGGTCCGGACAAGAATCCTTATACATTAATACAACTCCAACATAGAACAAGACATAATCAAGTCTATGTGGCATGGACAATCCCCATGCTCACCAACTCAACAGCATAACCAACAGAGTCTCAACAGAGAAATCCTTAAACTGAAGCTAAAAGCATAAGACAGTAGATAGAATCCATCATCCAATCATAACAGCATATCAGCATAAGCAACATAAACATGTAACATCTATCAGCTAAGCTCTAGCCTCCTGCCACTAGAGGTCTCAACCCCCGCATTACCTGAACCTGAAATAAGCATTCCCCAAACGTGGGGTGAGATCTCTAAACCAGGAATCTCAGTAAGACAAGGGGTCCTCAAGAATCTTCCACCCCAAGCTCACTTACATGTGCAATATAAGTTCCAAAAGCAGTAATTCAATATAAGTTCCAAAACTCAATGCAGTGCAACAAATATTCATACCATGTGTGTTTAACTATTCTACTAGCCAGAGAAATGCAGGAATACGTCTATTACCTACATATAGTACAAGGAACACCGCTTGCACCTCACCCACATCCTCACCATATTGTATGTACTACATACTCAGGCTTACCGTATAGGTGGAACACCACATGCATATCATAAAGGCACTAGCATAAAACAGCTCAATAGCATTTCCAAAACATCAAAAGCATGTAACACAGCATGCATATAACCATACCCCCAAGGGACATGGTGGAACCACAACATGGCTAAACCGAGGACACGAAAGCTTACCTTGCAAGCTCACTATCCAATGCCAAGAGTCCACACAGCTCAAGTCCAACACACAGCAGATCACAATCTGATTAGGACCAGCAAGCATATCAACACTCATAGCTCATAAGCATAAACATAAAGACTACGTTTTCCTCTTACGATTTATGTCTTAAGGTTTCACACAAAGCCATAAGCCCTTAACCACTTGACTCTGACTTAGTTCAATTAAAATAGAAGTTCAACTTCATCAATCTAGGGTCCTCAAACCCCCAATAGCCTACTATATGAACAGTGCAGCTACTGTTCTGCGAAATCCCAGAATATCCGGATATTCGTTGGGGGAATATCCGGATATCTCACTTCCAATATCCGGATATCCATATCCGGATATTCAGATCCCCATATCCGGATACCCATATGCGGATATCAATATCCGGATATTCACAACAAAATATCCGGATATTTCGCGACAGAAACCAGATTCTGCATTTCGCGAAAATCCAAACCAAAGGTCCAACTTTTACCGATTATAAAAGCTTAAGCATGCATTTCTAAATGCGTTAAGCATTACCCAACGTTAGGTTATCATCTTTAGCTCAATACATGCATCAAGGTTCCATTTTTAACCAATAACTCATGATCAAAGGTTCAGTATGCATACCAGGCTTAAAACTGAACCAAAGGTTGCTCTTGGAGCTCACAACCAGCTCCTCAAGGTTCTGACTTGGATAGAAAACGAAAATACCAAGCAAGGCTTGGCTCTTTCTCCCCAAAGGTTGCTTCTTTAAGCCACACAACCAAAGAACAAGGCTCTAAACCCCACAACCAGATAAGAGAGCCCAAGAAACACCCAAGAGTAGCTCACCAACTCAGAAACCAAACTTCTCACCCAACCCAACACAACCACAAGGTGATTTCAAGGAAGAAACAAGAGAAAAGATGATTATTTGGTGGTTTCTCATGAAGAAATGGTGAAGACAAGTCAAGAAAGCACCAAGTCAGCAATGGGAGGCACAAGGGTCACGTAGGAAGGCTGAGTATCATCCTAGGGTTTAGTGCCCTTAGTATATATAGGTGGTTTAACACTTAAACACACAATATTAACTTTAATTGCTACGCTTAGCATTTTAATCCCAAACTTTGGATTCTTAACCTACTCAATTTTACAAGAATTATCATATTTTTATTTTATTTTTCGAAGCACCTTTCCGGTACGCGTTTTTCATAGCCAGTTTCAGTTTCTGGCACTAGTTCTCATTATTTTAACTTGAAACTCGTTTTACAAGTCCTATATAATATTCTAGGAATATTCATGCACTTATTATAATTTTTCGGAATACTTTATCGGTACGCATTTATACTGACTAGCATAACCGGTATCTGCACTTTTCTTCCGAAAAGCGGCTTTCAGCATTCTTAATCACTTATCATACTTATTTAAGCCTCATAATAATTATTAGGGTCAATTATGGAATTATTTCCTAATTCTCATATATAATTAATTAATTTTCTTAATTAACGGTGCGGGTTCTTACATTCACCCCACCTTTTTTTTTTAGGATTTTGTCCTCAAAATCAAAAACATACCTATCTCGAAACTCGGGGTACTGCCGGAGAAGCTCGTTCTCATGCTCCCAAGTACACTCCTCAAGAGTTCTTCCAGTCCACTGCACTTTGACCATCGGAATGATCTTGCTCCTCAGCTGCTTCTCGCCACGATCAAGAATCTTGAGTGGTCCGACGAGAGTCTTTAGGTTCTCCCGAACTTCCACATCATCAGGTTGCACCACGTGCGAAGGATCTGCTATGTACTTCCGAAGCTGAGACACGTGAAACACGTCGTGGATGTTGGCCAAGTTCGGAGGCAAGACAAGCCGGTAGGCAACTGGTCCTACTCTACCAAGGATCTGGTATGGCCCAATAAATCGCGGGATCAGCTTCCTCACTCCGAGTGCCCGACCAACACCGGTGACAGGTGAAAGTCTCACAAACACGTGCTCACCCTCACTGAACTCCAGTGGACGATGCTTGACATCATAGTAGCTCTTCTGGAGATTCTGCGCCTGCTTCAACTTTTCTCTGATCATCTGGATCTGCTGGGTGGTATCTTGGACAAAGTCCAAGCCAAAAAGCTCCTTGTCTCCAACCTCAGACCAACAGGTAGGAGTCTTCCACCTCCTACCATACAGTGCTTCGTAGGGCGCCATGCCCAGGCTAGCATGAAAGCTGTTGTTTTACGAAAATTCAACCAACGGAAGGTACCTATCCCATGTCGAGCCCTTCTCCAACGTTTAAGCCCGCAACATGTCCTCCAAGGTCTGGATGGTTCTCTCAGTCTGTCCATCAGTCTAAGGGTGATAGGCGGTACTCAATCTCAACTGCATACCAAAAGCCCCCTGCAGCGCCTCCTAGAACCAAGATGTGAACTTCGGGTCCCTATCACTGATGATACTCTCGGGCAACCTGTGAAGCCTCACAATCTCACGAACATAAAGCTTGGCCAACTGCTATGTAGTGAAGCTCACTTTCACTGGAAGAAAATGGGCAGACTTCGTCAGTCTGTCCACAATGACCCAGATAGAGTCACAACTCGCCTGAGTTTTAGGAAATCCCACCACGAAGTCCATGGAAATACTTTCTCACTTCCACTGTGGTACTTCAAGAGGTTGAAGCTAACCAGACGGTTTCTGATGCTCGATCTTCATCTTCAGGCAAACCAAACACTTAGACACAAAAATGGCAACATCTTTCTTCATGCCCGACCACCATAAATTCTTCTTCAAGTCTTGATACATCTTAGTAGCACAAGGGTGGATAGAAAACTGGCCCTTATGGGCCTCTGCCATAACCTCTTCGGTCAACGGACCTCGAGGAACCACGATCCTCTGCTGAAACAAAATAAGTCCATCTTCATTCCAAGACACACCGTCTTAATTCTTCACATAATCCAGACACTCTCTCCGAACTTGTGCCTCTTTGATCTTTTCTAACAGCTCATTCACAATGTCTGCTGCTTCCATCTCGAGAAGTGCACTCCCACACGGAGCGGTCACTGCCAGGTTTCGGAACTTCTCAACCACATCAAAATTACCAAGTAACAAACTGGATGAGCTCTCGGGTTTTTGGGTCAAAGCATCAGTGGCCTTGCCAGGATGGTACTTCAACTCTAAGTCGTAATCCTTTAGGAACTCCATCCATCTCCTCTGCCTCATGTTCAGCTCTTTTTTGTCGAAAAGATACTTCAAACTCTTGTGGTCACAGAACACCACAAACTTCAAACCAAAAAGATAATGCCTCCAAATCTTGAAAGCAAACACAATAGCAACCAACTCCAAATCATGAGTAGGGTAGTTCTCCTCATGAGGTTTCAGCTGCCTCGAAGCATAGGCAATCACTTTGCCCAACTGCATCAACACACAACCTAACCCCTTCCCGGAGGCGTCAGTGTAAAGCTCAATCTCAAGTGCAGGATCAGGAAGGACCAACACAGGAGCAGTAGTCAGTCTCTCCTTCAACTCCTGAAAACAAACCTCACACTCGTGGTTCCACACAAACGGAATCTCCTTTCGGGTAAGGTGAGTCAAAGGGAGAACCATCATGGAGAAACCCTTGATGAACCTCCGATAGTAACCTGCCAAACCCAGAAAGCTCCTCACTTCCGTAACTGTCTTGGGCCTCTCCCAATCCAGCACGGTCTCGATCTTGTTCGGATCCACTGCAACTCATTCCGCTGAAATCACATGCCCAAGGAACTTCACAGACTTGAGCCAAAACTCACACTTGGAAGGCTTCGCATAAAGCTTCTTCTCCTTCAGCACTTGCAGAACAATTCTCAGATGCTCCATATGCTCATCCTCCGTCTTAGAGTAAATCAAAATATCGTCAATGAAGACGATCACAAACTGATCCAGGTACGGCTGGAAAATTCGGTTCATGTAATCCATGAACACTGCAGGTGCATTGGCGAGTCCAAACGGAATCACCAAATACTCAAAGTGACCGTATCTTGAGCGAAATGTGGTCTTAGGGACATCCTCCGGCTTCACCCGAATCTGATGGTATCCGGACTGGAGATCAATCTTTGAATACACGCAAGCACCCCTGAGCTGATCCAACAAATCATCAATCCGAGGAAGGGGATTCTTGTTCTTGATCGTCACCTTGTTCAGCTGCCTGTAGTCGGTGCACAATCGCATTGTCCCGTCCTTCTTCTTCACAAAGATGACTGGTGCTCCCCAAGGAGGCACACTCGGTCGAATGAAATCTTTCGCTGAAAGATCCTCAATATGCTTCTTCAGCTCAGCCAACTCCGATGGCGACATCCGGTATGGAGCTAATGAAATAGGCCCCACACCAGGCAAAAGTTCAATGGAGAACTCTATCTCCCTCTATGGCAGAAACTCAGGAATCTCCTTAGGAAACACCTCAAGGAATTCCCTCACCACAGGAATGCCAGTGATATCCTCCTGTATCCCACTCACCAAACCTCCCAACATGACATATCCAAATGCCCCAGCTCTCAAGGCTTTCCTAGCCTGCAGCAAAGAAATGTACGGCGAGGAACTAGCTGTGGAATCACACTGAGACATCACCACACACTTGACACAATAGTCAATCAATGCACAGTTCCTGAACAACCAATCCATGCCTAGAATAACCTCCAAGATAGCCATCGAAAATCCTATCAGATCTACCGAATACTCCCAGCCATCCCACTGAAACACGACATCTCGATGTATAGTGGTAGAATCAAACTTTTCTCCGATGGCGGTGGTCACCCGCAACGGTGGAGAAAGCAAAGACATGGGCAACTCAAGTCCCGTAGCAATCGGGGTTGCAACAAAAGAATGCGTAGCCTCAGAGTCAAACAAGACATCAACAGATGATGCACCAATAGTATAAGTACCTCTGACTAGGTTCAGAGCTCGGTTCGACTGCTGACGATCCAGGGTATAAACACGCCCAGAAGACAGTGGCACTGCCGGTGCTGAAGTAGGTGGAAGGGGAACCATCTGAAGTGGCACTGCCTGCACTGCAGTAGCTCTCGCTGTCAACGATGGACAATCTCTGGAGAAGTGGCCCTCCTTGCCACACTGGAAACAAATCGATTGGCCGGTAGAACACGGCCCAAAATGAGTCTTCCCGCATCCCGAACACTTGGGAGCAGGAGGTCTCGCTGCACTCCCCTGAACAAAAGTCCTCTTAAACTGATTCGGCGCTTGCCGAGCCGCCATCTTCTTTCCCTTTCCCTTGTTCCCAAACTTCCTGTCTCTCCAAGAAGTGGAACTACCATCTACCTTCGTCACCTCAGCAACCCTGGCCCTCTTGGCCTTACTCGAGCTGTAGAAGTCCTCGATATCCCGACACTGCTGTACCAGTGTCCCAAAGTCTCTCGAAGCAGAACCAGCAAGGTAACCAGCAATATCCTCACTGATTCCCCTGCGGAACTTAGCAGCCAAGAATGTTCGAGTAGGCCTCTCCATCCGGAAGTGTGCAAACTTCACCAGCTGGTTGAACTTGGCCAGGTACTCGTCAACAGACAACGAGCCCTGAACCAACCTGTCAAACTCCCCTTGCTTCCTCTCATGGGCATCATAAGGGAAGTACTGACCCAGAAAGCAATCCTCGAAGAATGGCCATGTCATCACATGGCCCTGCATCTCGTAGACATGAGAAGTGTTCGTCCACCACTCATGGGCATCGCCCTCCAGCATATAGGTAGCGAACATCAACTTCTGCGAATCAGTACACTGCATTACCCAAAAAATCTTGTCCAACGCTTGTAGCCAACGCGCCGCAGCAACAGAATCATAAGATCCATCAAAGGTAGGTGGCTTATGCTTACAAAAAGCATTCGGCCGGCGATCGATCTCATCTCGATCCTCAACAAAAACATGGACGGTCGGCATGGCCCCTGTAAGGTGGCTGCCATCACCCATCTGACTCTGACTGTCTTCCTGCAGACTGGGTTGAGGCGAAGCCGATGGCGGTGGAGGTGGTGGCGGAGGAAACTTGCCAATAGCAGGACCAGCCCTCAACTCCTCTAACATGACTCTCATCATCGTCATATTCGCCAGACGGTTGGCCTCCAACACATCCTCAGTGGCCTTCCTGTTCGCCTCTCTGACGGCGTCTAGCATGGCCTGGTTTGCCATTCTCATGGCCACCTGGTCGGCTTGTCGGGCCGCCTGCATCTCAGCCAATGCAGCGAGGACCGGGTCGGGTTGACCCTCATCAGTCTCTCGTGTTCTCCTGGATCCTACCATGACTCTGCACAAGTTACACAAATTATGAGTTGATCAGACCCACGCAATGTGATCACCTATGCATCTTCATAATAAAAACCAAGAGAGCAAACACACAAGACAGACACAACCAAACACCTTAAGTTATGCAATACATACAGGCTTTTCCCTCGAACCATTGCTCAGATACCATAAAATGTATCACCCCGTGTATACCCGGTTTGTTAACATTTCATCGTATTAAGCTGCGCTTAATTAAAAATGCAGAATATCTTTTTCTTTTCAATTATGACTTCATTATACTTAGCCAAGTTGATTACTTAATCAATTTCATAAAATATCTCCTGTATGTAAATTACGAATAAACATCTAACTGAAATACCTCAGAATATATGTAAGTGAGTATCTGTCACGGATCCACTACACGTGGTCCGGACAAGAATCCTGATACATTAATACAACTCCAACATAGAACAAGACATAATCAAGTCTATATGGCATGGACAATCCCCATGCTCACCAACTCAACAGCATAACCAACAGAGTCTCAACAGAGAAATCCATAAACTGAAGCTAAAAGCATAAGACAGTAAATAGAATCCAACATCCAATCATAACAGCATATCAGCATAAGCAGCATAAACATGTAACATCTATCAGCTAAGCTCTAGCCTCCTGCCACTAGACGTCTCAACCCCTGCATTACCTAAACCTCAAATAAGCATTCCCCAAACGTGGGGTGAGATCTCTAAACCAGAAATCTCAGTAAGACAAGGGGTCCTCAAGGATCTTTCACCCCAAGCTCACTTACATGAGCAATGTAAGTTCCAAAAGCAGTAATTCAATATAAGTTCCAAAACTTAATGCAGTGCAACAGATATTCATACCATGTGTGTTTAACTATTATACTAGCCAGAGAAATGCGGGAATACGTCTATTACCTACAAATAGTACAAGGAACACCGCTTGTGTAAGAACCGATATCTGCACTTTTCTTCCGAAAAGCGGCTTTCAGCATTCTTAATCACTTATCATACTTATTTAAGCCTCATAATAATTATTAGGGTCAATTATGGAATTATTCCTTAATTCTTATATATAATTAATTAATTTCCTTAATTAACGGTGCGGGTTCTTACATACAGTATATATAATCATCTAAGCTCCGGCCTCCTACCGCCAGAGGTCTCAACCCCCGCATTACCTGAACCTGAGATATGTGCCCCAAACGTGGGGTGAGATCTCTAAAAAGAAATCTCAGTAAGACAAGGGGTCATCAAGGATCTTCCACCCCAAGCTCACTTACACGAGCAATATAAGTTCAAAAGCATTTAACATTATAAGTTCCAAAACTATGCAGTGCAACATATATTCATGCCATGTGTGTTATCACTATTCTACTGTCCAGAGAAATGCAGGACGTACGTCTACAATCCCACAATAAGTACAAGGAACACCGCTTGCACCTCACCCATAGCCTCACCCTCTTGTATGTACCACATATTAAGGCTTACCGTATAGGTGGAACACCACATGCATATCATAAAGGCACTCGCATATAACAGCTCAACAGCATTTCAACGAATCAATATATCATGAAAACAACATCATGCATAAAACCATACCCCCATGGGACATGGTGGAACCAACAATGGCTAAACTGAGGACACAAAAGCTTACCTTGCAAGCTAACAATCCAAGCCAAGAGTCCAACCAATCTCAAAGCCCAAACACAGCAGAATCACAATCTGTTTTGGACCAATGATCATATTAAAATCATACTCAAATAGCATAAGACACAAAGACAACGTCTTTCCTTTACGTTTTACGTCTTTAGGCTTCTCACAAAGCCACAAGCCCTTAATAACTTAGATTTTGACTTATACTAAGCATTACAGAAGTCCACAGTAGCCAATCATGGGTCCACAAACCCCAAAACAACATTCTGTATGAATAGTACCTTCACTGTTCACGAAAACCCATAATATCTGGATATTTGTCGGGGGCATATACGAATATCAATATCTGGATATCTATCTGCCAATATCCGGATATTCAGATCCCCATATCCGGATATCCATATCCAGATATTTCTAACCCAATATCCGGATATTTTACGTCAGAATTCAGATTCTGCATTTCGCGAGATATCAATCCAAAGGTTCCATTTTTACCGATTACAGAAGCTTAAACATGCATTTCTAGGTGTGTTTAACCTTACCCAACCTTAAGTTATGATCTTTAGCTCATTACATGCATCAAGGTTCCATTTTTAAGCATTAAAACTCATGATCATGGTTGGTACAACTTACCCAAGCTTCAAACAGAAGCACAAGGTGCTCTTGGAGCTCACTTGAAGCTCCCAAAGTCCAGCACACACTAGGACACAAAAATGGTGCACACACAAGGTCCTTTCTCTCCAAAGGTTGCTTCTTGGATCACCAAGCACCAAGACTATGACACCACAACCCCAAAACCAGAAACTCAGTCCCTTACACCTCCCAAGGCAGTGCCAAAACTCAGAATGATGCACCCTCCCCACTCACAATACACTACACTAAGTGTTTGATGAAGAAACCAAAAAGAAAGATGTCTTCTTGGCTCACAAGGTGATGGAGAAGGAGAGAACCACAATGGAACAATGAAAGAGAGCTGGTCAGCCACCACAAGCACGTAGGAAATCTGTTATGGCCTAGGGTTTTGGGCCAACTAATGTATTTATAGTGTTTTAAGCCTTAAGCACACAGTATTAGCGCTAATTGCTACGCTTAGCATTTCAATCCCAAACTTTGAAATCTGAACCTACTCATTGTTTAAGATTTATCATATTTTTATTTTATTTTTCGCAGCACCTTTCCGTTACGCACTTTTCCATAGCCAATATCAGTTCTGGCACCAGTTCTCATTATTTTAACTTGAAACTTGTTTTAAAAGTCCTATATATTATTCTAGTGGCATATACACACTTTTTATAATTTTCCGGGATACTTCATCGGTACGCATTTATACCGAGTAGCAGAACCGGTATCTGCACTTTTCGTCAGAAAAGCAACTTTCAGCATTATTACTCACTTACTATAATTATCTAAGTCTCATAATAATTATTAGGGTCAATTATGGAATTATTTCCTAATTTCATATAATTAATTAATTAACTTCCTTAATTAACGGTGCGGGTTCTTACATTCTCCCCACCTTTTTAAGGATTTTGTCCTCAAAATCAGAAACATACCTGTCTCGAAACTGCTCAATGATGTCATAGTTACTCATGGTCAAACTGGATAGACTCACGGATTTCTGACTCAAAGCATCAGCTACCACATTGGCCTTGCCAGGATGGTACTTCAACTCAAAGTCGTAGTCCTTCAGATACTCCATCCATATTCTCTGTCTCATGTTCAGCTCTTTCTGATCAAATAAATACTTCAAGCTCTTGTGATCACTGAACACAGCAAACTTCATGCCATAAAAATGATGCCTCCAAATCTTGAAAGCAAACACAATAGCAGCTACCTCCAAATCATGAGTCAGGTAGTTCTCCTCATGAGGCTTCAACTGCCTCAAAGCATAGGCAATCACTTTGTCCAACTGCATCAACACACATCCGAGCCCTTTTTCGGAGGCGTCGATGTACAACTCAACTTCCTCAGCAGGATCAGGAAGGACCAACACAGGTGCAGTAGTCAGTCTCTCCATTAACTCCTGAAAACATTCCTTACACTCGTGAGTCCACACAAATGGAGTCTCCTTCCGGGTAAGGTGAGTCATTGGCAGAACCAACATGGAGAATCCTTGGATGAACCTCCGGTAATAACCTGCCAAACCCAGAAAACTCCTCACTTCGGTTACCGTCTTGGGCCTCTCCCAATCAAGAACGACCTCAATCTTGTTCGGATCCACTGCAACTCCTTATGCAGAAATGTCATGCCCAAGAAACTTCACAGATTTGAGCCAAAACTCACATTTGGAAGGCTTAGCATAAAGCCTTTTCTCCTTTAGCACTTGCAACACAATCCTCAAGTGCTTAGCATGCTCCTCCTCTGTCTTGGAGTAAATCAATATGTCGTCAATGAAGATGATCATAAACTGATCCAGGTACGATTGGAAAATCTTGTTCATGTAATCCATGAACACTGCGGGTGCATTTATGAGTCCAAAAGGAATCACCAAATACTCATAGTGACCGTATCTCGAACGAAACGCGATCTTCGGGACATCCTCTGGCTTCACCCGAATCTGATTGTATCCGGACCAGAGATCTATCTTCGGATACACACAAGCATCCTCAAGTTGATCTAACAGATAATCAATGTGCGAAAAGGGATACTTGTTCTTGATTGTTACCTTGTTCAGCTGCCTGTAATCGGTGCACAATCGTATAGTCCCGTTTGTCTTCTTCACGAAGATGATCGGTGCTCCCCAGGGAGACACACTCGTTCAAATGAAGCCTTTCCCCGAAAGGTCCTCAATGTGTTTCTTCAGCTCCGCCAACTCTGGTGGCGACATCCGATATGGAGCCAATGAAACGGGCCTCACACCAGGCAATAAGTCAATGGAGAACTCTATCTCCCTCTGCAGCGGAACTCAGGAATGTCCTCAGGAAATACCTCGAGGAATTCCCTCACCACAGGAATGCCGGTGATATCCTCCTGTGACCCACTCACCAAACCTCCCAACATGACATATCCAAATGCCCATGCTCTCAAGGCTCTCCTAGCCTGCAGCAATGAAATAAAAGGAGAGGAACTTGTTGTGGCATCACCCGGAGACATCACCACTCGCTTGGCACAACAATCAATCAATGCACAATTTCTGGACAACCAATCCATGCCCAGAATAATCTCCAAATTGGCCATCGGCAACCCTATCAGATCTACCGAGAACTCACGACCATTCCACTGAAACGCTACATCGTGATGAAGAGTGGTAGAATCACACATTTCTCCGGTGGCGGTGGTCACCCGCAATGATGGAGAAAGCACAGACATGGGCAACTCAAGCCCCACAGCAATCGGGGTAGCAATAAAGAAATGCATAGCCCCGGAGTCAAACAATACATCAACAGAAGATCCACCAATGGAAACAGTACCTCTGACAAGGTTCGGAGCTCGGTCCGACTGCTGTCGATCTAAAGTGTAAACTCGCCCTGTGGTAGGTGGCACAACAGGTGCTGGTGGTGGTGGAAGGGGAACCACCTGTATCGAAACTGCTCGAATTGTTGCAGCTCTTGCCCTCGACGACGCACAATCTCTGGAGTAGTGGTCCTCATTGCCACACTGAAAGCATATCAACTAGCCTGACGAGCACGACCCAAAGTGAGTCTTCCCACACCCCGAGCATCTGGGAGCGGGAGGTCTTGCTGCACTCCCCTGAGCAGAAGTCCTCTTAAACTGATTTGGCGCTTGCCGAGCCGCCATCTGATTTCCTTTTCCTTTTCTCCCAAACTTCCTGTCCCTCCAGGAAGTGAAACTACTAGTTCCCTTGGTCTCAGCGATCTTGGCCCTCTTGGCCTTACTCGAGTTGCAGAAGTCCTCGATTTCCCGACACTACTGCACCAGTGACCTGAAGTCTCTCGAAGCAGAACCAACGAGGTAACCAACAACATCCTCATTAAGTCCCCTGCGGAACTTAGCTGCCAAGAAGATCAGAGTAGGCCTCTCCATCCGAAAGTGAGCGAACTTAACCATCTCATTGAACTTGGCCAGGTACTCGTCAACAGACAACGAGCCCTGAACCAACCCGTCGAATTCCCCCTGCTTCCTCTCCTGAGCATCATAAGGGAAATACCGACCCAGAATGCTATCCTCGAAGAACGGCCATGTCATAACATGACCCTGTATCTCAAAAGCATGCGAGGTGCTCATCCACCACTCATGGGCATCGCCCTCCAGCATATAGGTAGCAAACATCAGTTTTTGCGGATCTGTACACTGCATGACCCGGAAGATCTTATCCAGCGCTTGTAGCCATCTAGCCGTAGCAATAGGATCGTAAGATCCATCAAAAGTAGGTGTCTTATGCTTGCGAAAAGCATTAAGCTAGCGATCAATCACATCTCTATCCTCAGCAGGCTCCATGTAGGGTTCCATCACCCTAGTGAGTTGACCAGTGCCCTCAACATAGCTCTGGCTCTCGTCCTGCAGGCTAGGTGGAGGCGGTGGCGGTGGAGGTGGTGGCGGAGGGAACTGACCAACAGCAGGACCGGCCCTCATCTCCTACAACATGACCCTCATCATGGTCATGTTCGCCAAACGGTTCGCCTCAAGAGCATCCTCTGTGGCCTTCTGGTTCTCCTCATGAGCGGCGTCCATCATTGCCACGTTGGCCAATCTAGCAGCCTCCTGCATCTCAGCTAATGCAGTCAAGATTGGGTCGGGTTGACCTTCAGCAGTCTCGCGAGTTCTCCTGGGTATTACCATGACTCTGCACAAGTTACACAAATTATGAGTTGATCAGGCCCACGCAATGTGATCACATATGCATTATCATAATAGCACTCAACGGAGCAAACACACAAGACAAGACACAACCAAGCATCCTAGTTATTGCAATACATACAGGCTTTTTCCAAGAAAGTGCTCTAATACCATAAAATGTAACACCTCGTATATATCCGGTTTGTTATCATATCATCGTATTAAGCCACACTTAATTTAAAAATGTGGAATATATTTTTCTTTTCAATTATGACGTCATTATCATTAGCCAAGTTGAATTACTTAATTCATTTCATAAAACATCACCTGTATGCTCACCAAATAAGGCAACAAAGCCCACAAAAGAGTCTCAACTCAAATATCAATGTAAGGACAGAAAATATAAACAGCATCCAATATCCAATCATGTCAGCATACAACATATATAATCAGCTAAGCTCCGGCCTCCTGCCGCCAGAGGTCTCAACCTCCGCATTACCTGAACCTGAAATATGTGCCCCAAACATGGACTGAGATCTCTAAAAAGAAATCTCAGTAAGACAAGGGGTCCTCAAGGATCTTCCACCCCAAGCTCACTTACACGAGAAATATAAGTTCAAAAGCATTTAACAGTATAAGTTCCAAAACTATGCAGTGCAACATATATTCATGTCATGTGTGTTATCACTATTGTACTGGCCAGAGAAATGCAGGACGTATGTTTACAACCCCAATATAAGTACAAGGAACACCGCTTGCACCTCACCCACAGCCTCACCCTCTTGTATGTGCCACATACTCAGGCTTACCGTATAGGTGGAACACCACATGCATATCATAAAGGCACTCGCATATAACAGCTCAACAGCATTTCAACGAATCAATATATCATGAAAACAACATCATGCATATAACCATACCCCCATGGGATATGGTGGAACCACCAATGGCTAAACCGAGGACACGAAAGCTTACCTTGCAAGCTAATAATCTAAGCCAAGAGTCCAACCAATCTCAAAGCTCAAACACAGCAGAATCACAATCTGTTTTGGACTAACGATCATATCAAAATCATACTCAATAAGTATAAGACACAAAGACAACGCCTTTCCTTTACGTTTTACGTCTTTAAGAATCTCACAAAGCCACAACCCTTTAATCACTTAGATTCTGACTTATATTAATCATTACAGAAGTCCGCAGTAGCCAATCATGGGTCCACAAACCCCAAAATAGCATTCTGTATGAATAATACCTTCACTGTTCACGAAAATCCAGAATATCCGGATATTTGTCGGGGGCATATCTGGATATCAATATCCGAATATCTATCTGCCAATATCCGGATATCAGTATCCAGATATTCAGATTCCCATATCCGGATATCCATATCCGGATATTCATATCCGGATATCAATATCCGGATATTTCGCGACAGAACTCAGATTCTGCATTTCGCGAAATATCAATCCAAAGGTTTCATTTTTACCGATTACAGAAGCTTAAACATGCATTTCTATGATCTTTAGCTCATTACATGCATCAAGGTTCCATTTTTAAGCATTAAAACTAATGATCATGGTTGGTACAACTTACCCAAGCTTCAAACAGAAGCACAAGGTGCTCTTGGAGCTCACTTGAAGCTCCCAAAGTCCAGCACACACTAGGACACAAAAATGGTGCACACACAAGGTCCTTCCTCTCCAAAGGTTGCTTCTTGGATCACCAAGCACCAAGACTATGACACCACAACCCCAAAACCAGAAACTCAGTCCCTCACACCTCACAAGGCAGTGCCAAAACTCAGAATGATGCACCCTCCCCACTCACAATACACTACACTAAGTGTTTGATGAAGAAACCAAGAAGAAAGATGTCTTCTTGGCTCACAAGGTGATGGAGAAGGAGAGAACCATAATGGAACAGTAAAGAGAGCTGGTCAGCCACCACAAGCACGTAGGAAATCTGTTATGGCCTAGGGTTTTGGGCCAACTAATGTATTTATAGTGTTTTAAGCCTTAAGCACACAGGGTTAGCGCTAATTGCTACGCTTAGCATTTCAATCCCAAATTTTGGAATCTGAACCTACTCAATTTTTAAGATTTATCATATTTTTATTTTATTTTTTGCAGCACCTTTCCGTTACGTGCTTTTCCGTAGCAGTATCAGTTCTGGCACCAGTTCTCATTATTTTAACTTGAAACTTGTTTTAAAAGTCCTATATATTATTCTAGTGACATATACACACATTTCATACCTTTTCGAGATACTTCATCGGTATGCATTTATACCGAGTAGCAGAACTGGTATCTGCAATTTTCGTCAGAAAAGCGACTTTCAGCATTATTACTCACTTACTATAATTATCTAAGTCTCATAATAATTATTAGGGTCAATTATGGAATTATTTCCTAATTTCACATAATTAATTAATTAATTTCCTTAATTAACGGTGTGGGTTCTTACACACCACAACCATCTAGTTTATTCCATGATGCTCAAGCACAACCACACTCTATGATCAGATATACAAATTTGTTCAAATGCTATGAGCTTGCAATGTCTTTTTGCATGCATTTTGAAATCATCATTGTGTTATATTGGTCAACTATTGCCCCTTAATTTTGTGTTTTGTAAACGCCATTTCTTGTTACATGATACTGCTTATTTTTTTAGGACAAAAGGCTAAAACCAAGGAAAAAAAATTAAGCAAGCAAAACTAAATGGGATATAGTCATAATCGAGAGATAACTCAGAAACAAAATAAAAAGCTCAAACGGAAGGCTAGTGAACACATTTCACTACACGTTATCCTCTAAATACAATATCTAGTTGGCTAGCCAATCTGCATGAACATTCCCTTCTTTATAAGTGTGTTGAAGAGAAACTTCTTAGTGATTTTTTCATTTAGGCTTGAAAGTAAGTCAACATGTGAAACTCTTGGGTAGTGTTATCACTTTTACATTTACGTTTACTCTTTTAGTTTAAAATTTTTATCTATATTTTTTTGGTTTTAAGTTTTCATAGTTCCCCAAGGGCAAAATGACTCTTTGAATTAAGTTTAATTATATTAAATTGAAGTATACATATATTAATACGAGGGAGAGTATATTTATATTTTTTCCTTCCAACCTCCCACGGTCATTTTTGTTATCGTTATATTTAAATTAAATCAGTAGATACAAAAAACATATTGCAAAAAAATTTTATTTATTTATCAAAAAATAAATATATTTTTATTTATTTATTTTACAAATGAATGTATTTTTAATTTTTTTTGATAATGTTATAGGTTATACTCCATTGATTTAATTTTGATACAACGATTATAAAAAAAGGTTGTGATAGATTGTAAAAAAAAATGGTTGTAAATATAACCTATAATATTGTTAAAAAAATTTAAAAATACATTCATTTGTAAAATAAATTAATAAAATATATATTTTGATACGTAAATAAATCTTTTTGTTGTTGTTGCAATCTCATGGTAAATAGTTGTTGGATTTTTTCTTCTTTATTAATTGTTGGCAACATCTTTTTCTTGTGGTGGGTAATATTTTGGAAGCATTCATTTGGATTAGCTTTGGATGGTAGCTGAAGTTTGTTAATTACAATTCAAATTTCAGCTACACATGTTGCACTGTACCTATTGTGCAAAGCTAAATACGGATAAGCTTGGCCTATAAATAGGTAGTCCAGAAAACGGTTAAAGCATCCCAATGCATTCAAAGCATTCTGAGAGTAAGAGAGAGTTCCTCAGAGAGAAATAGTTCCACCACATATATAGGTGAGAGAGAAATCCTCCAAGTGAGAGATACAAGTGTTGTAAACCATCCTTAGTGGGTGAGGTGTTTGGGTGTAAACATCTAGTATTGTACTAGAGAGATCATTGTTGTAATCCTACTTTCATAGTGGAAGATTTCTTGGACTTAGTGGTCCCGTGGTTTTTACTTCTCACATTGAGAAGGTTATCCACATTAAAATTATCTTGTTTTCTCTGGGTGTTATTTTTCTACTTCTTTATTTTTCCAACTTGTCACAGATCTACTTCGCTTCCGCAAATAGAAGTTTTTACTGACCCAACAGTGGTATCAGAGCGCTTAGATCAAGGGGTCTGTGAGGTCAAAGATGGAAAGAGGCTAGAAGGAAAGAACAAGGAACGACTAGCCAACATGGGCCAATGTCATTGAGAACCGCGGAAGGATAGAGCATCGAGGAAGGAGTAAAAGCCGAGATAAGTCTCGAGGACGGTCAAAGTCGAGATCCGGATTTACATGCTACTATTGTGGGAAGCCAAGTCACAGGAGGTTCGAATGTCGAACTTTAAAAAGAGACCAGAAAAATGGCACTGTGAAGCCGGACCAAATAGATCCGAAGAAGAAAGAAGATGAGAGTACCACAGCTGTAGCAGTCAAACCAGAGGCTGATGTCTTCCTAATCGGTGAGGATAATTATCTTAATGTAGCATATGATGATTGTTCATGGATTGTAGATTCAGGAGCATCTTTCCATGTCACGCCCCACAAGGAGTTCTTCTTATCATATCAAGGCAGCGACTTTGGTATCGTGAAGATGGGTAACCAAGTCACCAGCAAGATAGTGGGAGTTGGAGAAGTTACGATGATGACTGATATATAGGATGTAGACTGGTTCTAAAGGAGGTCAGGCATGTTCCTGATATGCGGCTCAACCTCATCTCGGCAGGTAAACTCGATGAAGCCAGATTGATAAACTACTTTTGGTGGAGGAAGATGGAAACTCGCCAAAGGTAGCTTGGTGGTAGCTCGAGGGAAGAAAGAAGGATCTCTCTATGTCATGTAAGGGAAGATCGGCAATGCAGAGATCAATGCTATTTAGTATTAATCGAGTCTGGAGCTCTGGCACAAGGGACTCGAACACATGAGTGAGAAAGGTCTACAAATTCTCACCAAGAAGGAACTGTTGCCGAACTTGAAAGGTCAACTTCTGAAAACATGCACAGACTGCTTAGCTGGTAAGCAATGCCGAGTTTCATTCAGAAGACCAAACCAGCCTAGAAGAAGAAGGTATGTTCTTGATCTTGTCCATACTGACGTGTGTACTATGTCAGAGAAATCTCTAGGTGGTTCATATTATTTCATCACTTCATTGATGACCACTCTAGAAGAGTGTGGGTATCCTTTCTAACTACAAAAGACCAAGTACTCCAAGCATTCAAGGAGTTCCATGCAAGGGTTGAAAGGGAGACCGGTAGGAAGCTGAGGTCGTTCGAGCTGACAACAGCGACGAATACCGAGGTCCATTCGAGATGTACTGCAGAGCGGCAGGTATAAAGCTGGAGAAGACACCTCAGTTGAATGGTGTAGCTAAAAGGATGAACCGGACCATTGAAGAGCGACTCCGAAGTCTGTTGTCACATGCCAAGCTTCCCAAGGTGTTTTGGGGAGAAGCCGTTAAAACTGCAATTGACCTGATAAATCTGTCACCTTCAAGTCCTCTAGAAGAAGAAATCCCAGAAGAAGTCTGGACGAGTAAAAAGGCAACGTACGAGCATCTGAAGGTATTCGGATGTTAGTCATATGTGCACATTCCAAAGGATGAACGAGCAAAGCTGGATGCAAAGACTAAAGAGTGTGTTTATCTCGGCTCACCAAAAGACAAGTTCGATTATCCTCTTTGGGACCCCATCAAACAGAAGGTTGTGAGAAGTCAAGATGTAGTGTTCTTCGAGGATCAGACAATTGAGGACATACAGAGGCTCAAGGTTCGAGCTGTAGTTCGTCAAGAAGATCTTGTCTCCCCTATCCAAACAGAAGCAGGGGGGAGAACCCAATCAACAAAACACCAAGGAGGGCAGACAACAGGAAGAGCCACCGGCTGAAGGTGAAACATATTTAGAATATCCGAAAATCCAAGATGAAATAGAAGAACCGGGTTCCGAGGTGCAACCACAAACTCGACAATCTGTCCGAGTTAGACGCCCTTCCACAACATACCTGCAGATGAGTACACAGTTGTTGCAGAAGAAGGAGAGCCTCAGAGTCATAAAGAGGCAGTGACTAGCGCTGAAAAGGAAAAATGGGAGAAAGCCATGGAAGACGAGATGAAATCCTTGCACGAGAATCACACCTTTGATTTGGTTAAGTTACCAAAAGGCAGACGAGCTTTGAAGAACAAATAGGTATACAAGCTCAAGGTGGAGGAGAACAACCAAAACCAAGATATAAAGCTCGGAATGTAGTGAAAGGGTGCAATTAGAAGAAAGGCATAGACTTTGAAGAGATATTCTCACCAGTGGTGAAGATGACATCTATCCGAACTGTTCTAGCAATAGCAGCTACTCAAGACTTAGAGGTCGAACAACTTGATGTGAAGACAACTTTCTTCATAGAGACTTGGAAGAGGAAATATACATGAAGCAGCCAGAAGGTTTTGAAGTTCCAGGTAAAGAACATCTAGCATGCTGAGTTAAGAAGAGTCTGTACGACCTGAAACAAGCACCCCGACAATGGTACAAAAAGTTCAAAGCTTTCATGATTCAACATGACTTCAAGAAGACTCAAGCAGATCATTGTGTGTTCATCAAGAGGTATGACAATGATGACTTCATCATCCTCTTGCTTTATGTAGATGATATGCCTATAGTGGGAAAAGATATGGGGAAGATTAATACCCTCAAGAAAGCCTTGAGTAAGTCATTTGCTATGAAAGATCTAGGCTCAGCAAGACAGATACTCGAAATGAAGATTGTCCAAGATCGCTCAAAGAAGCTGATGTGGTTATCTCAGGAGAAGTATATAGATAAAATCCTGAAGAGGTTTAATATGGACCAATCCAAAACGGTTAGTACTCCTCTGGCTGGACACTTCAAGTTGAGTCAGAAGCAAGGCCCAACCAGTGATGAAGAAAGAGATGAGATGTCAAAAGCCCCATATCAATCAGTTGTAGGCAATCTTATGTATGCCATGATATGCACAAGGCCCAATCTTGCTTATGCAGTCGGGATATTAACCCGATTTCTATCGAATCCAGGAAAGGAGCATTGGAATGTCGTCAGATGGATATTCAGATATCTCAAAGGCACGGTAAATAAATGTTTGTGCTTTGGGACAGGAAAACCCGAGTTAGAAGCCTACTCGGATGCTGACCTGGGTGGAGATGGTGACTCGAGGAAGTCAACCACAAGTTACCTAACTATTTTTGCAGGGGGAGCTATTTCCTGGCAGTCTAAACTCCAGAAGTGTGTTTCCCTGTCTACTACTGAGGCCGAGTATATAGCTGCAACAGAAGCTTGCAAGGAGCTAGTGTAGATGAAAATTTTTCTACAAGATCTAGGCCACAGTCAAGAGAAGTATGTGCTGAAGTGTGATAGCCAGAGTGCTATACACTTAGCCAAAATTTTAACTTTCCACGCACGATCAAAGCACATAGATGTATGTTATCACTGGATCCGAGATGTGATAGAAGAGAAGTTTCTGCAGCTTGACAAAGTGCATACCGACCTAAACTGGTCAGACATGATGACCAAGACGGTTCCAACATGGAAATTCGAAGACTGCTGCAAAGGTTCTGGCATGTTAACCTTATCTAATTAAGTCAGAAATGGGAAGATTTGTTGGATTTTTTCTTCCTTATTAATTGTCGGCAGCATCTTTTTCTTGTGGTGGGTAATATTTTGGAAGCATTCCTTTGGATTAGCTTTGGATGGTAGCTGAAGTTTGTTAATTACTATTCAAATTTCAGCTACACATGTTGCACTATACCTATTGTGGAAAGCTAAATATGGAGAAGCTTAGCCTATAAATAGGTAGTCCAGAAAATGGTTAAAGCATCCCAAAGCATTCTGAGAGTAAGAGAGAGTTCCTCAGAGAGAAATAGTTCCACCACATAGGTGAGAGAGAAATCTTCCAAGTGAGAGATAAAAGTGTTGTAAACCATCCTTAGTGGGTGAGGTGTTTGGGTGTAAACCTCTAGTATTGTACTAGAGAGATCACTGTTGTAATCCTACTTTCACAGTGAAAGATTTCTTGGATTTAGTGGTCCCGTGGATTTTACTTCTCACATTGAGAAGGTTTTCCACGTTAAAATTGTCTTGTTTTCTCTGTGTGTTATTTTTCTACTTCTTTATTTTTCTATCTTGTCACAGATTTACTTCGCTTCCGCAAATAGAAGTTGTTACTTACCCAACAATAATAACCTATGAGACAATCTCAACTATTTATAGACAAATAAATTTTTGGAAGAGAAAGAGTTGAGTGAGTAAAGAAATGATAATCAGTGATTTGTTTATAAACGACTACATATAAAGTCATGTGACATGAGATGATTCACCCATTTCGTTAATATATTTTAAAATTAAGAATAAATATACACTTTATATGTTAAATTGAAGTCAAATACCCACTCGCGGACAAAGTCAGCTTTGTTGAACCCGTCCTTAAGCGCTACCTCAATAAAGCCTACAAACATATCTTTTTGCTTAATTCCATCTCTTTTGTTCTGTTCAGTTATTCTGTTTTCTCGTTGGTTTCTATCCATGAATTGAAGCTACGTTGTTGTGTGTAAACCAAAAATAGGTAGCGTATTGAATAATTTATCTCTTGGCCGGTTCTTGCTCAAATTCTATGAAATCTACATTTAAAAAATAATGGGAAAAACTATTCTTATGTTATATCAAAAAAAAATTACTCTTATGCTACATGTGATAACTTTATCTTCTACACACCCTTCGATATCTGTGCTACTTTTTTTTTTCTTTTTTTTTTCAGATGATGGAGCCCACAAATTTATCTCTATGACAGTAAATAACTTATCTCCTTTAACATGATATTAATAAAATCCTTAAAAAATATAAGTGTCTGTATCTTGGATCCATCGGCTTTACTCGGGTTATGGATATTAAATACCCAGCTCGGCCCGGTTACTCTTTGGACAATTTTCTTAGAAATTAAGCCCTATATAATTTTCGGTTAAGGTTGGGTCATATTTTCATATTAGTCTAATCTCGTCTAGTGTCATACAATTTTCTTAAACATATATATTTTTTTTTCACATTTGGTTTAAATAATATTTTTTTTTTAAAACTTTGATTAATTTTACTTAACATGGTCGGAATATAGATTGTCTAAAACCTTTTAATTAAACTATGCATACGATTTTAAATTTATGCATCTATCTAACTAAGTATTTAGTGCAATATATGCCTATAATTTAGGTCAAATATAAAAATATAAATTAAAAGATAAAAAAATTAAATTGTAAAGAAGATATGCATAATTGAGATAAAAAAAATTATTTCAAATTTAAAACAAGAAAAATTAAGAATGGTATTTGTCATTTTTTAAAATAAGAATATATTGACTTATTTAACTATTCTTAAGAAAATAAACTCTAATTTGATATATATATATATATATATATATAAGAGTAAATTATTTAAATATTAAACCAATCTGGTCATTTATCAGGTAATTATCAGGCCAAATTTAGGCCCATTAAGCCTAATTAAAATAACAAGTCGAGTTCATGTTAAATTTTACTCAATCCATACCACTGATTTGGGTACCAAAAATACAATAAGTGGTTTGAGAAATACTGATGAAAGATTCGACCACATAAAAGTAGGGGTTCTTCATTTTTGCTGTCGTTACATATGGAAAAAGTTGCAGCAAACATTACATTAGGATATGGAGCTGGATTCTGGAATAAAAAAAAATTCCAGGATATGTACCTAGAACCTGGTGGAAAAAAATGTTATTGCAAATTTGTTGATCTACAGCAATAGCAGAGCTATTAAAGCCTAAAAGTAAACTTAAACAAGGAAAAGCTAACTTAGAAGTTAGATTGAAAACTCCTAACTCTCAAAAACCTAAGATCTTGATCCAGATGTAGCAATACTCATTTGAAGGCTTAAATAACCCTGCTCACTTAGGGGGGTGTATTGGATTGGGATTTCAAAAAAATTTAATGGATTGTTTTTGGAAATAAAAATCCATTGGTATTCGATTAAGATTTCAAAGGACTGAAAAGAAATCACGTGGTATTCGATTAGGATTTTAAAAGATTATTTTAGAGTCCATCCAAATCTGTTGGTATTCAATCAGGATTTTAAACAAAGGAAAAACAATCTTGTGATATTAAAAAATTTGACAATTTTAATGGATTTTCTATTAGTGTGGATTTCGTGAGACTTTTTAGTGAGAAATATAAATAGGATGCCTGTAAGAACACGCACCGTTAATTAAGGAAATTAAGTAATTAATTATGTTAAATTAGGAAATTATTTCATAATTGACCCTAATAATTATTTAGAGGCTTTAATAATTATAGTAAGTGATTAAGAATGCTGATAGTCACTTTTCGGAAGAAAAATGCAGATACCAGTTCTGCTAGTCGGTATAAATGCGTACCGAAAAAGTATCCCAGAAAATTATTATAAGTGCATGATAATTACTAGAATAAGATATTTGACTTGTAAAACGAGTTTCAAGTTAAAATAATGGGAACTGGTGCCAGAAACTGATATTGGCTATGAAAAGCGCCTACCGAAAAGGTGCTTCGAAAAATATAATAAAAATATGATAATTCTTGTAAAATTGAGTAGGTTAAGAATCCAAAGTTTGGGATTAAAATGCTAAGCGTAGCAATTAAAGTTAATACTGTGTGTTTTATTGTTAAACCGCTATAAATACTATTCTTAAGGGCACACAACCCTAGAAAACAGACTTTGAGCGTGAGACCCTTTGTGTGGCTGACCAGAATACTGCTCCATTTGTCTTCTTCACCTTCTCTTGAGCAAAGTTGATACCTTTTGCATTGATCCTTCTCTTTTCTTCTTTTTAACACTTGGGAATCATCATTGTGAGGGTGTGAAGGTGCATTTCTTGAGTCCTTGGCCACTGTTTGTAGTCAGTGAGTGTGCTGAGTTGGAGTTTGGGTTGAGAGCCACCTTGTTATTGGCTTGTGAAGCTTCAAGAAGCTTCCTTTGTGTAGAAAGGTCCAAGCTTGTGCTGTCATTTTCGTTCCTCTTCATAGTCAGAACCTTGGAGTTGTCTAGTGAGCTCCAAGAGCATCTCCCTTTGCTATTTTGAGCTTGTGGTATGATCATCACACTTGAAATTGAGTTTTTATGCTTAAAAATAGAACCTTGATGCATGTAATGGTTAAAAGATGATAACCTAACTTGGGGTAATGTCTAACACACCTAGAAATGCATGTTTAGGCTTCTGTAATCGGTAAAAATGGTACCTTTGAAGGATATCTTCGCGAAATGCAGAAACTGCATTCTGTCGCGAAATATCCGGATATTTTCCCGTGAAATATCCGGATATTGATATCCGGATATGGGGATCTGGATATCCGGATATTGATATCCGGATATTGCCAGAGAGATATCTGGATATTGGATATCCAGATATGCCCCGAGGAATATCCGGATATTCTGGGATTTCGAAGAACAATAGCTGTGCTGTGAGGACAGTAGGCTATTGGGGGTTTGTGGACCCTAGAGTGATGAAGTTGAACTTCTATAATTAATGAACTAAGTCAGAATCATGTTGTAACACCCCACATATATCCGGTAATGTTATCATACTATCGTATTAAGCAGCGCTTAATTAAAAATGCGGAATATCTTTTTCTTTTCGATTATGATGTCATTATCATTACCAACTTGCTTATTAGTCAATTAATAAAACACCGCCTGTATGTAATTGCAATAAAATAGCTAACTGAAATACCTCGTTAAATAAAATAACATAATGTATGGCTCTAGTCACGGAACTACAACACGTAGACCGGACCAACTATCAGTTTATACAATCAAACTCAAAAGTACTAACGACATAGTGGCATAGACAACTCTCATGCTCACCCAAATAAGGCAACAAAGCCCAACATAAGTCTCAACATGAACAACATATAATAGTGCGGAAAACATAAACAGCATCCAATCCAGTCATGCTAGCAAATAAGCAGTAATATCATAATCAGCTAAGCTCTGCCCTCCTGCCGCCAGAGGCATCAGTCACCATACTACCTGAACCTGAAATAAGCACTCCCCAAACGTGGGGTGAGATCTCTAAACAAGAAATCTCAGTAAGGCAAGGGGTCCTCAAGGATCTTCCACCCCAAGCTCACTTACATGGGCAAAATAAGTTTAAAAGCAGTTCATCAATATCATTTCTAAAACAGTGCAATGCAGCAGATAATCATGTCATGTGTGTCAATTCTATTCTACTGGCCAGAGAAATGCAGGATTTATATACGCCAAATACCCACACATAGTGCAAGACACCACTTGCATTCACCCCGGATCACTATATCGCATGACGCCACATACTCAGTCTTACCGTCAAGATGAAACAACACATGCATATTAAAAGCCATTACACATAAAGCTCAACTGCATTTCGAATATTCAAAGCATGTAACACAGCATGCATATAACCACACCCCCATGGGACATGGTGGAACCACAACATGGCTAAACCGAGGAAACAAAAGCTTACCTTGCAAGCTAACACCCAAAGCCAAGAGTCCACAGCACAAAGTCCAAACACAGCAGATTCACAATCTGTTATGGACCAATATTATATCAATAATAATACACCACAAGCATATAACTTAAAGACAACGCCTTTCCTTTACGTTTTACGTCTTAAGGATCCATACCAAGCCATAAGCCCTTAATCACTTGATTCTGACCTAGTTCATTAATTACAGAAGTTCAACTTCATCAAACTAGGGTCCACAAACCCCCAATAGCCTACTGTACACACAACACAGCTACTGTTCTTCGAAATCCCAGAATATCTGGATATTCCTCGGGACCATATCCGGATATTCAATATCCGGATATCTCACTGTACATATCCGGATATACAATATCCGGATATCCAAATTCCCATATCCGGATATCCAAATCCCATATCCGGATATCACATATCCGGATATTTTACGACAGAATGCAGAAACTGCATTTCGTGAAGATATCCTTCCAATGTTCCATTTTTAACACTTTCAAACGTTAAAGAATGCATCTTTATACTGTTTAAGGGTCATACTATTGTTGGTTATTTGTTTAACTCTTTTAAACATACCAAGACTTCATCTTTAAGCAACAAAACTCAAGACCAAGGTTGGTACAACTTACCAAAGCTCAAAACTCAGCAAAATGGGTGCTCTTGGAGCTCACACTACAGCTCCAAGGTTCTGACTCCAAGGGTGCACAAAAATACCACCAAAGCAAGGATCTTTCTTCACAAAGATTGCTCCTTGGAGCTCCAACAACCCAAGGAAGAAGCTCACACACTCACACAAGGCAGCTCAGACCCCAAACAGCCTCCATACAGCCACCACACTCAGGAAAAGTGCTCCTTTCACACTCACAATGATCTCTCCCACTCACCCAAGGTACAAAGTGAAGAGAAAATGAAGAAGAGAGGTCACAAGGCTCACAAAATGGTGGTGAAGCAAAAGTGGAACCAACAGCTGACCAGCCCCACACTCACGTAGAGAATCTGTTTCTTAGGGTTTTGTGCCATCATAAGGGTATTTATAGCCCACTTAAGTCTCAAACACACAGTATTAACTTTAATTGCTACGCTTAGCATTTTAATCCCAAACTTTAGAATCTGAAACTACACATTTTCCAAGAATTATCATATTTTTCTTATAATTTTCGGAGCACCTTTTTGGTATGGGCTTTTCAAAGCCAGTACCGGTTTCTAGCACCAGTTCTCATTATTTGGACTTGAAAATCGTTTTACAAGTCCAACATATTATTCTAGTAATTATCATGCACTTATTATAACTTTCTGGGATACTTTTTCGGTACGCAATTATAGCGACTAGCAGAAGCGGTATCTGCACTTTTCTTCCGAAAAGCGACTTTCAACATTCTTACTCACTTACAATAATTATTAAAGCCTCATAATAATTTTTAAGGTCAATTATGGAATAATTTCCTAATTTTGCATAATTAATTAATTAAAATCCTTATTTAACGGTGCAGGTTCTTACATTCACCCCACCTTTTTAGGATTTTGTCCTCAAAATCAGAATATACCTGTCTCGGAAGTCGGGATACTGCCAGAGAAGCTCGTCCTCTCGCTCCCAGGTACACTCCTTAGGAGTTCTTCCTGACCATTGCACTTTGACCATCGGAATGATCTTGCTCCTCAGTTGCTTCTCGCCACGATCGAGAATCTTGAGTGGTCCAACGGGAGTTTTTAGGTTCTCCCGAACCTCCACATCATCCGGTTGCACCACGTGCGAAGGATCCGCTATGTACTTGCGAAGTTGAGACACGTGAAACACGTCGTGGATGTTGGCTAGGTTCGGAGGCAAGGCAAGCCGGTAGGCAACAGGTCCTACTCTACCAAGAATCTGGTATGGCCCAATAAACCGCGGGCTCAGCTTCCTCACTCTGAGTGCCCGTCCAACACCGGTGACAGGTGAAAGTCTCACAAACACGTGCTCACCCTCACTGAACTCCAGTGGACGATTCTTGACATCGTAGTAACTCTTCTGGCGATTTTGCGCCTGCTTCAACTTTTCTCTGATCATCTGGATCTGTAGGGTGGTATCTTGGACAAAGTCTAAGCCAAACAACTCACGATCCCCAACCTCAGACCAGCAGGTAGGTGTACGACACCTCATACCGTAGAGCGCCTCGTAGGGTGCCATGCCCAGGCTAGCATGGAAACTGTTGTTATATGAAAAGTCCACTAATGGAAGGTACCTATCCCATGCCGAGCCCTGCTCCAACGTGCAAGGTCGTAACATGTCCTCCAAGGTCTGGATAGTCCGCTCAGTCTGTCCATCAGTCTGAGGGTGATAGGTTGTACTCAACCTCTACTGAGTACCAAAAGCTCCCTGCAGCGCCTCCCAGAACCGAGATGTGAACTTCGGGTCCCTATCACTAATGATACTCTTGGGCACCCCGTGAAGCCTCACGATCTCGCGAACATACAGTTTGGCCAACTGCTCTGTAGTGAAGCTCACCTTCACTGGAAGAAAATGGGCAGACTTTGTCAGTCTGTCCACAATGACCCATATCGAGTCACAGCCAACCTGAGTCTTCGGCAAACCCACAACGAAGTCCATGGAAATGCTCTCCCATTTCCACTCTGGAATCTCAAGAGGTTGAAGCTTACCAGACGGCTTCTAGTGTTCAATCTTCACCTTCTGGCAGATCAAACACTTGGACACATACACAACTATGTCCTTCTTCATTCCTGGCCACCAGAAATTTCTCTTCAGGTCTTGGTACATCTTCGTAGCACCAGAATGAACAGTAAACTGTCCCTTATGGGCCTCCGCCATAACCTCTTCAGTCAAGGGACCTCGAGGAATCACAATACGCTTCTGAAACAACAGAAGTCCATCCTCATCCCAAGACACACCGTCTTGGTTCTTCACGTAGTCGAGACACTCTCTCTGCACTTGCGCCTCTTGGATCTTCTCCATAAGCTCATTCCTGACTGTCACAGTCTCCATCTCGAGAAGTGAACCCCCAAAAAAGGTGGTCACCTTTAGATCTCGAAACTTCTCTATGAGGTCAAAGTCATCCATCGTCAAACTGGATAGACTCACGAATTTCTGTCTTAAAGCATCAGCTACTACATTGGTCTTGCCAGGATGGTACTTCAACTCAAAGTCGTAGTCCTTTAGAAACTCCATCCATCTCCTCTGCCTCATGTTCATCTCTTTCTAATCAAACAGATACTTCAAGCTCTTGTGATCACTGAACACCGCAAACTGCATGCCAAACAGGTAATGCCTCCAAATTTTGAAAGCAAACACAATCGCAGCCAACTCCAAATCATGAGTCGGGTAATTCTCCTCATGAGGCTTCGACTGCCTCGAAGCAAAAGCTACAGTTCTACCAGACTGCATCAACACACAGCCCAGCCCCTTTCCAGAAGCATCACGGTAAAGCTCAAACTGCTCCTCAGGATTAGGAAGGATCAACACAGGTGAAGAAGTCAATCTCTCCTTCAACTCCTGAAAGCACGCCTCACACTCGTGAGTCCACACAAATGGAGTCTCCTTTCGGGTAAGGCGAGTCAAAGAGAGAACCATCGTGGAGAAATCCTTGATGAACCTCCGATAATAACCTGCCAAACCTAGGAAGCTCCTCACCTCTGTAACTGTCTTGGGCCTCTCCCAATCCAGCACGGCCTCAATCTTGTTGGGATCCACTGCAACTCCATTTGCTGAAATCACATGCCCCAGAAACTTGACTGATTTGTGCCAAAACTCACACTTAGAAGGCTTAGCATAAAGCTCTTTCTCCTTCAGCACTTGCAGAACAATCCTCAGATGCTCTCCATGCTCCTCCTCAGTCTTGGACTAAATCAGAATGTCATCAATAAAGACGATCACAAACTGATCCAGATACGGCTGGAAAATCCGGTTCATGTAATCCATGAACACTGCCGGCGCATTGGTGAGTCCGAACGGGATCACCAAATACTCAAAGTGACCGTATCTCGAACGAAACGCGGTCTTAGGGACATCCTCCGGCTTCACCCGATTCTGATGGTATCCGAACCGGAGATCAATCTTGGAATACACGCAAACACCCCTAAGTTGATCCAACAAATCATCAATCCGAGAAAGGGGATACTTGTTCTTGATCGTCACCTTGTTCAACTGCCTGTAGTCGGTGCACAATCACATTGTCCCATCCTTCTTCTTCACAAAGATGACTGGTGCTCCCCAAGGAGACACACTCGGCCGGATGAAATCTTTCGCTGAAAGATCCTCAATATGCTTATTCAGCTCAGCCAACTCCGGTGGCGACATCCGATATGGATCTAAAGAAATCGGCCCCACACCAGGCAACAAGTCAATGGAGAACTCTATCTCCCGCTGTGGCGGAAACTCAGGAATCTCCTCAGGAAACACCTCTAGGAACTCTCCCACCACAGGAATGCCAGTGATATCCTCCTGTGTCCCACTCACCAAACCTCCCAACATGACATAACAAAATGCCCCTGCTCTCAAGGCCTTCCTAGCCTGCAGCAATGAAATATATGGCGAGGAATTAGCTGTGGAATCACACGGAGACATCACCACGCGCTTTGCACATCAATCAATCAGTGCACAGTTTCTAGACAACCAATCCATGCCCAGAATAATCTCCAAGTTGGCCATCGGCAATCCTATCAGATCCACCGAGAACTCACGGCCATCCCACTGAAACGCTACATTGCGATGTACAGTGGTAGAATCACATATTTCTCCGGTGGCGGTAGTCACCCGTAACGGTGGAGAAAGCACAGACATGGGCAACTCAAGCCCCAAAGCAATCGGGGTAGCAACAAACGAATGCGTAGCCCCGGAGTCAAACAATGCATCAACAGCGATACCACCAATAAACACAGTACCTCTAACAAGGTTCAGAGCGCGGTCCGACTGCTGCCTATCCAAGGTGTATACACGCCCAACAGAAGGTGGCACTGCAGGTGCCGAAGTAGAAGCCATCAGAACCATCTGCAAAGGAACTGCCTGAACAGCTGCAGCTCTCGCTGTCGACGACAGACAGTCTCTAGAGAAGTGGCCCTCCTTGCCACACTGGAAACAGATCAACTGACCCGAAGCACAACGACCAGCATGCTCCTTCCCGCACCCCGCACATCTCGGAGTGGAAGGAGGCCTAGCAAAACTCCCCTGCTGTGAAACAGTCCTCTTGAACTGACCAGGCGCCTGCCTAGTCGCCAACTGTTTACCCTTGCCCTTCCCAGCAAACTTCCTGTCCTTCCAAGAAGTAGAAACAGGAGTGGAATTAACAGTCCCCTTGGTCTCGTCGACCTTGGCCCTCTTGGCTTTCCTCGCTATGCAGACATCCTCAATGTCCTTACACTGCTGAACCAGTGTACCAAAGTCCCTCGAAGCAGCTCCACAAATATGCTCAGCAATCACCTCACTAAGGCCTCTGCAGAACTTAGCAGCCAGAAATATCGGAGTAAGAGGAACCATCTGGAAGTGCACAAACTTCACTATCTCATTGAACTTGGCCAGGTACTCGTTAACAGACATCGAGCCCTGAACCAATCTATCAAACTCCCCCTGCTTCCTCTCCTTCGCATCGTAGGGAAAGTATCTGCCCAAAAAGCACTCCCCAAAGAATGGCCACGTCATGACACGACCCTGCATCTCATAAGCACGAGAGGTGTTCGTCCACCACTCATGGGCATCGCCCTCCAGCATGTAAGTCGAGAACATCAGCTTCTGTGGGTCTGTACACTGCATGACCCGAAATATCTTGTCCAGCGACTCCAGCCATCTCGCAGCAGCAATAGGATCCAAAGACCCTTCAAACACAGGTGGCTTATGCTTCCTGAAAGCATTCAACCGACGATCTATCACATCACGATCCTCAGCAGGCTCTACAAGAGTCTCCCTCATCTCAGCGACATGAGCAACACTGCCAATGTGACTCAGGCTCTCATCCTGAACACTAGGTGGAGGCGGCGGCGGCGGCGGCGGCGGTAACTGGCCTGCAGCAGGACCAGCCCTCATCTCCTCCAACATGACTCTCATCATCATCATGTTCGCCATCCTGTTCGCCTCGAGGACATCCTCAGTGGTCCTTCGGTTCGCTTCACGAACCTCTTCTGCGGCTATCCGGTTCGCCTCGCGAACAACATCCATCATTGTCGCGTTGGCCAATCTAGTGGCCTCCTGATCGGCTTCCCTAGCCGCCTGCATCTCAGCCAATGCAGTCAGGATAGGATCGAGTTGATCCTCAGAAGTCTCTCGTGTTCTCTCGAATCTTACCATAACTCTGCACAAGTTACACAATTTATGAGTTGATAAGGCCCACACAATGTGATTACATATGCATTATCATAATAAAATTCGACAGAGTAAACACACAGGACAGACACAACCAAACATCTTAACTATTGCAATACATACAGGCTTTTCTCTCGAACCATTGCTCTGATACCATAAATGTAACACCCCGTATATATCTGGTAATGTTATCATACTATCGTTTTAAGCAGCGCTTAATTAAAAATGCAGAATATCTTTTTCTTTTCGATTATGATGTCATTAACATTACCAACTTGCTTATTAATCAATTAATAAAACATCGCTGTATGTAATTGCAATAAAACAGCTAACTGAAATACCTCGTTAAATAAAATAACATAATGTATGGCTCTAGTCACGGAACTACAACACGTAGACCGGACCAACTATCAGTTTATACAACCCAACTCAAAAGTACTAACGACATAGTGGCTTGGACAACTCCCATGCTCACCCAAATAAGGCAACAAAGCCCAACATAAGTCTCAACATGAACAACATATAATAGTGCGGAAAACATAGACAGCATCTAATCCAGTCATGCTAGCAAATAAGCAGTAATATCATAATTAGCTAAGCTCTGGCCTCCTGCCGCCAGAGGCATCAGTCACCATACTACCTGAACCTGAAATAAGCATTCCCCAAACGTGGGGTGAGATCTCTAAACAAGAAATCTCAGTAAGGCAAGGGGTCCTCAAGGATCTTCCACCCCAAGCTCACTTACATGTGCAAAATAAGTTTAAAAGCAGTTCATCAATATCATTTCTAAAACAGTGCAATGCAGCAGATAATCATGTCATGTGTGTCAATTCTATTCTACTGGCCAGAGAAATGTAGGATTTATATACGCCAAATACCCACACATAGTGCAAGAGGCCACTTGCATTCACCCCGGATCACCATATCGTATGACGCGACATACTCAGGCTTACCGTCAAGATGAAACAACACATGCATATTAAAAGCCATTACACATAAAGCTCAACAGCATTTCGAATATTCAAAGCATGTAACACAACATGCATATATCGACACCCCCATGGGACATGGTGGAACCACAACATGGCTAAACTGAGGACACGAAAGCTTACCTTGCGAGCTAACACCCAAAGCCAAGAGTCCACAGCACAAAGTCCAGACACAACAGATTCACAATCTGTTATGGACCAATACTATATCAATAATAATGCACCACAAGCATATAACTTAACGACAACGCCTTTCCTTTACGTTTTACGTCTTAAGGCTCCATACCAAGCTATAAGCCCTTAATCACTTGATTCTGACTTAGTTCATTAATTACAGAAGTTCAACTTCATCAAACTAGGGTCCACAAACCCCCAATAGCCTACTGTACACACAGCACAACTACTGTTCTTCGAAATCCTAGAATATCCGGATATCTCACTGTACATATCCGGATATCCAGATTCCCGTATCCGGATATCCAATATCCGGATATCCAGATTCCCGTATTCGGATATCCAATATCCGGATATCCAAATCCCATATCCGGATATCAGGATATCACATATCCGGATATTTCTCGGGCACATATCCAGATATTTCACGACAGAATGCAGAAACTGTATTTCGTGAAGATATCCTTCCAAGGTTCCATTTTTAACACTTTCAAACGTTAAAGCATGCATTTTTATACTGTTTAAGGGTCATACTACTGTTGGTTACTTATTTAACTATTTTAGACATACCAAGACTTCATCTTTAAGCAACAAAACTCAAGACCAAGGTTGGTACAACTTACCAAAGCTCAAAACTCAGGAAAATGGGTGCTCTTGGAGCTCTCACAACAGCTCCAAGGTTCTGACTCCAAGGGTGCACGAAAATACCACCCAAGCAAGGATCTTTCTTCACAAAGATTGCTCCTTGGAGCTTCAACAACCCAAGGAAGAAGCTCACACACTCACACAAGGCAGCTCAGACCCCAAACAGCCTCCACACAGCCACTACACTCAGGAAAAGTGCTCCTTTCACACTCACAATGATCTCTCCCACTCACCCAAGGTACAAAGTGAAGAGAAAATGAAGAAGAGAGGTCACAAGACTCACAAAATGGTGGTGAAGCAATGGAATAGTGGAACCAGCAGCTGACCAGCCCCACACTCACGTAGAGAATCTGTTTCCCAGGGTTTTGTGCCATCATAAAGGTATTTATAGCCCACTTAAGTCTCAAACACACAGTATTAACTTTAATTGCTACACTTAGCATTTTAATCCCAAACTTTGGAATCTGAAACTACACATTTTCCAAGAATTATCATATTTTTCTTATAATTTGCGGAGCACCTTTTTGTTACGCGTTTTTCAAAGCCAGTACCGGTTTCTTGCACCAGTTCTCATTATTTGGACTTGAAAATCGTTTTACAAGTCCTACATATTATTCTAGTAATTATCATGCACTTATTATAACTTTCCGGGATACTTTTTCGGTACGCAATTATACCGACTAGCAGAACCGGTATCTGCACTTTTCTTCCGAAAAGCGACTTTCAGCATTCTTACTCACTTACTATAATTATTAAATCCTCATAATAATTTTTAAGGTCAATTGTGGAATCATTTCCTAATTTTGCATAATTAATTAATTAAAATCCTTAATTAACGGTGCGGGTTCTTACACATGTGATTAAGGGCTTGTGGCTTCGTTGGAAGCCTTAAGACGTAAATCGTAAAAGGAGAACATAGTCTTTATGTAAAGGCTTTTGAGATATGTATGTTGATATACTTGCTGGTCCTAAATCAGATTGTGATCTGCTGTGTGTTGGACTTGAGCTGTGAGGACTCTTGGCATTGGATAGTGAGCTTGCAAGGTAAGCTTTCGTGTCCTCGGTTTAGCCATGTTGTGGTTTCACCATGTCCCATGGGGGTATGGGATATGCATGTTGTGTTACATGCTTTTGATGTTTTGGAAATGCTGTTGAGCTGTTATATGCAAGTGCCTTTATGATAAGCATGTGGTGTTCCACCTATACGGTAATCCTGAGTATGTTGTACATACAAGATGGTGAGGCTGTGGGTGAGGTGTAAGCGTTGTTCCTTGTACTACATGTAGGTGATAGACGTATTCCTTCATTTCTCTGGCCAGTAGAATAATGATAAACACACATAGCACAAATATCTGTTGCACTGCATAGTTTTGAAACTGATATCGATATAAATGCTTTTAGAACTTATATTGCACATGTAAGTGAGCTTGGGGTGGAAGATCCTTGAGGACCCCTTGTCTTACTGAGATTTCTGGTTTAGAGATCTCACCCCACGTTTGGGGAATGCTTATTTCAGGATCAGGTAATGTTGGGGTTGAGGCCCCAGGCGGCAGGAGGCCGGAGCTGAGTTAGATATTGATGATATTATATGCTGACTTGTTGGATGCTGGATATGCATGCTGCTTTTATGCTTTGAGCTTCATTTTATGTTTATGATTATCTTGTTGAGACATTGTTGATTTGGTGAGCATGGGGATTGTCCATGACACATAGACTAGTTATGTCTTAGTTTTATTTGGAATTGTGATAATGTATCAGGATATTGTCCGGACTACGTGATGTAGATCTGTGATTTAGATACTCACTTTATTTATATATTGAGGTATTTCAGTAAATGTCTTATTGCAATTTACATTCAGGCGATATTTTATGAAATTGATTAAGTAATCAAGTTGGTAATTGATAATGACGTCATAATTGAAAATAAAAAGAATATTCCGCATTTTTTAATTAAGCGCAGCTTAATACGATAGTATGATAACATTACCGGATATACATGGGGTGTTACAATGTCTCTCTCACATTCTCACCCTAACCCCTAGAATTTCTTGAGATTTCTCTATTGTAATATTTTCTTCTTCCTTTGGTGGGTTGACCCGTTCAAAATCGGGTTCCGCCATGGGAGCTTCATCAAAGCTCAAAAACAGCATATTTTTGAGCGATTTTCATCACAAAACAACCTAGAAAAATAAACCAACATAATTCTAATATAATTCATCTCAAAAATAACAGATTTTTGAGAGCTTTTGGAAGTTTAAAAAATAATTTTTCAAGCTATGGTCGCAGTTTTTCTTGGCACAAAAGGTAAGACTTTTGTATTAAAAATAACATAAAATCCTCAAACCAATTTTCGTTTTATATCAATGAAACAATATCAATCTCAAGAAAGATTGAAACTTTCATAATATAAAACCTATATTTCATAACAATACATTTACGAACGAAATTCTTTCGCTATAGGAAATGATTTCAAACAATTTTTGTATCAATAGATAACTAAAAATTTATTTTTCAAAAGCTCCAAAACAATTTAAGGTTTTAATGTATCGATTGAAAATAATTTGAGAAATTTTCTAAATTTTCATGTAATAAAACTCATAAATTCAGATTCGAAATTTTCTTAGAATACTTAGTGAAAATATGCATATGATATATGGTTAGAAAACTCTCATCATGTAGAACAAAACTCCCAAGGTTTCAAAGATCAATTGCAAAAAATTCCAAACGAAATTTTATCATGAACTTTAGGTTCTATATGTTAATTTAGAATTATTTTAATAAATAAATAAAAATTGGGTATTATAATCATATATGTATAGTTCTGATACCAAATAAAGAAAATAATTTTTAACTCATTAGTCAAACCCAAGAGCATGAACGAGAAAATATTAATGCATGAAGGACTAGTATAATTTTAGATATGTGGAGAGTTGTTGCTAAGTAATTTTGAATGTTTGTTAAAAATTATATTATATTTTTTATTGATTGAGAAAATTATATTAGGTTTTACTTTTTTTATTAATATCATTGCATTTCTTTGTTATTTTTTTTATTGACTCTTGTAATTTTGAATGTTTGTTAAAAATTCACATGATTTTTTAAAATCTTATAAATCCATATTGTCCTTTCAAATCTTATAAATTCTATTAAAATTCTTTAAAATCCAATCTTATGAAATCTTGATTGTAAAAAATATCTTTTAAAAAAGTCTTTAAAGTCCGTCCAATTCTAAGTAGTCTTTTAAAATCTATAAGATTTTTTTATCTCAAAAAAATCTTTCAAAATCCTAATCCAACACCCCCTTAGTATCCACTAGAGCCTCTCTTTTTTTACTATGTACTTTGTTTGAGAATTTTTCTTTTTAGGTTTTCAATTTGTATGAAAAAGAAAGAAAGAAAAACGTGTATGTTTAAAAAATTGTATGACAGCTAGACTAGATTAGACTAATATGAAATATAACCGAACCTTAACCCAAAATTATATAGGGCTTTCTAAAACCTAAACTTGTCCAAAGAGTAACCTAAACTTCCCCTTTTATAAAAAAAATGTTCTTTATTAGAGTCTCTCTTATCATACAAAGAAATTTTTTATAGGGTTTAATGTTTCTGCTTTTATAAAAAATTTCCTTAATTACACAAACTTGAAATCAAATAAGGTGAAATCTATATTAATGATTTTATATTTCTTTAATACACTTTCACACACAAGATCCCATGCATAAGTTCACTTATCTGTTCTAAGAAACTTCACAATATTAATTATTAATAATTAGAATGGAGGTGGTGAGAATTGAACTTTGAACTTATAACTATTTGGTCACATAGGCTCTAGTACCATATAAATAATCATTTCAATTTTAAAGTTTAAGCTCTTAGATAAATTCATATTAATTATTTTATATTTCTCAAACAACAATTCAATGAATGAACCATAAGACAAAAAAGAAGAAGGAAAAATGAAAGCTTGGATTGATTGAATTTTTTTTCTTAACAAAACCAGAGGATAGTTGTTCTGGATAGATGTCTATGCAAAACTGGAGTGAATTTTCTCATTTCTCATTTTAACATGACTATACCATGTGAAAAATGATCAACTATCATAATCTTAATTACAAAGCTTGTAAATTGAAACGGAAAAGTAACCATTTAAAGGGTAGACGGTTAATAAATGACTAGGGTTTTTCACATGATATGATAATGCTAGAGATATGAGAAAAATCATCCCTGTCACAAAACACACGGCCTAGCTAATCACGGCTAAAACACCATTTTAAAAATTTTGAGCAAAAGAATTGCTCAGTTAAAGTTGATTGAATAAAATTTTCTAAAGTAATGCAGTCAAACATGTCACATATGCTGACGGGACTAGTCTCGTCACTGACACTGACGGGACTCGTGCCACGTCAGCGCCACGTAGGCAGTCTCATTATCGTAAAACTTTGGAAGGTCATAACTTGTGACTCGGGTATCCAAATCAGATGATTTTTTTTTTGATTTCACATAAATTTTCGAGATCTACGCAATGACATCTAATTTGACATATTTTATTTCTCACAAACATAATTTGAAGATCTTCTGAATTTAAACGCGTGATTGTGGTACAATTGTTACCAATTCAAATTATGTTTGTGAGAGATAAAATATGTTAAATGAGATGTCATTGCGTAGATCTCGAAAAGTTATGTGAAATCAAAAAAATCATCTGATTTGGATATCCGAGTCACAAGTTATGGTCTTCTGAAGTTTTATGGTAACAAAACTGCCTACGTGGCGTTGACGTGGCACGAGTCCCGTCAGTGTCAGTGACGAAACTAGTCCCGTCAGCATATGCGACATGTTTAACTGCATTACTTTGAAAAAACTTATCCAATCAATTTTAACTGAGCAATTCTTTTGCTCAAAAATTTTAAAACGGTGCTTTTCCCATCTAATCACACTTAATGAGTTTTCGTACAAAGCAGCAAATAATTATTTTTACCACTGATCTAGTGGTTTTTGTTATGAGACAGTTGTATTATGATTGTACAAATTAAATATACTTTAAACGGCAAGAATCTATGACACTATTACGCTAAGATAAGGAACAAGTCATTCAAGCCACTGAACAGGAAAAGCACAAATAATCAAATCAACAGTCAATAATGGAACGGTGATAATTAACCTTTTCGTTGTGCTTAAACTATTGCTTATTACCTAATAATAACATCTCTTGACTGTGTCCATTACTTTCGTTTTTCTGCTACACATGTACCAAAAGAAAATCACATAACATACAACAGAGATTCTCAACATCCTAAGTTCAACTAGTTACAAACCATGTCTTTCGCTGGCTCTTGATAGTACGGACAAAGTTGAGATAATATTTCTTGGATAAAATATTTTTTTTATAATATGAAACAGAGATTGAGATTATATACCTACAAAAAAAAGAGATTGAGATTATATTTTCTTAATCACCAGACTAACCTCGCTGGGTTCGCCATCAATTTTTTATAAAAAAATTTATCAAAATAAAATAATTGCATCCTATAATTTTTATCTTCAAAGTTTGGTTTTTACATTTTTTTTATATCAGTTCTTTAGGACAGACGCTAGCACTGATGGGGTTGTAGATGGTTGGCGATTAAATTATGTAGTTACTGTTACTACTATGTGACAGTGGCAAAACATAAAAAAATGGATTATAAAATGCATTATAATTTTTTTTTATTTTTTTTTAATGTTGACTGAATTATCTCCGCTACTTTCAAGCTACCTAGCTAGCTCAAAATGCAAGAATAGATTATTAATCGTTAAAATGCATTCGTAAACACATAACACAAATATATCTATTTATACACATTATAAATATTTTTAATTTAATAAGTTTTATGAATAATATTTAGGTGACTCGATTTCCTTATCATTTCGAAATAAATATTTTGAAAAATAACCAATTTCAAATAAACTATTATTGAACCTAACTTCTCTATTTTTTAAAAACAAAAATTGTAATGATTCTCTAAGCAACTCAAATTATTCCTCTTAAATTCAAAATAGATACACTGAACAATGCATATAAATTTTAATACTTTGAATTTTTAACAAATTTTAATATTTCTTTTATTGATATGTACAACGGTTTAAATAATATCAATTCGTCTAATTTTATCAATGTTTTTGAAGATTTCAAAAGTTTTAAACTATAAAAACAAAAAATTACATGTAATAGTCATTAGTATTATTTTTATTAATTTATTATAAATATTTTATTTTATATCTCAATTGTTATTTAACTTTTTTAGAATCATTTGATGATGTAGTATAGTTCTCTGAATCGAAAGATCGTTTTAGTTTTTCTTCTTTTGTAATTGTTCTAACAACTTTTGAACATATATCTAACATAACTCGCTATTTTCATTTCTCTCTTTGCAAATATGCTTTACTAAGATTTAAAATGTTTTTCCAAATGACCATCCACTTAAAAATCAACATTGTTCCTTCCAAGTAGGGCAAAAGTAAGGGAAAAATTGTAAATGATTTAGTACTGACGTGAACCTTTCAAAATCAGTGTGTATTCTTAATTATACTATATTTACACTCATGCATGACGTGGGAGACAAACAGCTATTAAAGGAAGGTGAAATGTCAGTTGGTGGCTTTTTATAGGGTGTCTCCACCTAGTTAGATGAGACTGGAGACTAATTTTATTTTTGTTTTGAGTTAAACTTAATCCAAATTATTTTTCTGAGATGAGCTGGTTTTTTTGTTATTATTACAAGTTTTGATACTTTGAATAAGTTAAGAGACTAATCCATAGTATTGGATGATCTGGGATGAAGATATTTAAACTTCTCTTAGATATGATATATTAGGATCGAACCGAAGTTCTTTTTTTTCCACTTATTTAGCTCCCTAACTATTTACTGAGCTACCATAATTTGATACTAATTTTTTTGCATTGATGCAAATTACTCGTCCTGGGAATCGAATTAAAGATCTTTCAGTCCTATAAATTCACTCCTTGAACATAATTCACTTATTAACTTGGCCATCCTACGGAGTTTCATATTGCAGGAGAATTATTTTTTTTCTATTAGTAATTTTTCAATTTTTGTGTAGTATTTATATTTTTTTAATAAATGTGGGTTCTACACAAGATATATCTATAGCATGAATTTTTTTTTTCTACTGCATGAGAAAATTAAACTCTAAAAAAAAAAAGATTATAACCTCCCTAGTAGAAAAATTCTTGTATATATTAGTTGTGTTTTTAAAAATCTCTCTAAATTGTATCGGAAATGGTTGCTCTCATTTGTTAGTTAACATGATTATGATCATGTTAGAGGATCTTAATCTCAATAAACAAATCAATGATGATGATATTGTAACTTTCTATCTCAATATTTTTTTTTTTACTTTTTTTTATTACTATTAATTCACCCTTATATAATTAGTATCTTCTAATATATTATGATCATGTTAAATAACACAGGAAAGATCCGCTCCCAAATTGTATCTATTCTCCGCAGTCGAAACGCCACGTGTGATAATTCCAACTTCTTGAGAATGACACGTCAACAAAGGGAAAGGTGGGCCACATGCTTGATCTCTATACTCACTTTATTCATTCTTGTAATCTCGATAGAAAAGTAGGTTGGAACATGATTAAGATACCAAGCACCCATACATTCAACAAAGTAATTATAATTTCTGATTGACTAAACCTTACCACTTGCCCCCCTTTAATCTCTTTACCAAACTAAGATGGTTTTTCTGCTAATTGTATACTATAGAACTTGAGAATGATTCCGAGGTAGAATAGAACATTAGAGCGACAAATAAAACGCTGATCTTTTCTCTTCCAACGTGAGAGACTAGAACTTTGGTCCGCAAAATGAATATAATTAAACTAGTTACCGACAAGTTGGATGGGCGATGTAAAAATATTTTGTGATCACACAAGAGGGATGCGTAACAAATGAATGACCAAGAACTAATATTAAGGATTGCTTGGTGAAGGGATCAAATCCTGCCTCAAGCAGTTTCTTGGAAAATCTTTGGGGGCCAGAGGATAAGCCAAAAAATCTTCGGTTGGGGGATTAGTCTCGTCCTTTCTCCGGTTGCGAAGCTTAGTGCACCTACTGTTACAATGAGTAACAAATGAATGACCAAGAACTAATATTAAGGAATTAAACTTACTACTTCAAGTTAGCAAATAGAGGACCTTCAAGTTAAGGTGCTTGGTGTGTTGGCCAAGTTAAAGGCAACTCAGGTCTTAAATGAGTTATTAAACAACATTTGATTCCAAGGTTTGGGATTTTAGAGATTCAAGAAGGACCGCGAGCCTGCAAAGCTACATACTTAAAATAATATTAATAGCTTAAAAGTTTACATATATAACATACTTCATGACCAAAAAAAACATTACAAAATTAAAGGTGCAACAGCAGCAAATCCCCTCGACTTAGAAAATGCTGTAGATATACATAGGGAACAATTAATATAACCAAAAGGCAAGAAAGACACACTACGCGGTTCTTAACACACATTACAGAAATTTCTTCATGGCCAAGCAAACGACATGATGTGAGAGTTCGCCCATAATTTATTACATGATACCTTATTCCTTTTCATTTCTTCAAGCATATTAATTATTCATGCAATATATAAATATATATTTGGAGAGTGATCAATTTACACTAGTATAAGAATAATAAGTCTTATCTTCAATTTCAGTTATCAATTTCACTCGCATTCAACATCTCCAATGTATTAAGTCTGTGAACCGTCAGGTGCAAGTGAGATCAATGACTAAGACCGAGTTTAAAATTTATTATTCTTATTATACCGGTATAAATTGATGATTCCGATTTATTAATAATATAAAAGGTTTGCCTTAAGGGAAATCCCACAGGCTTGGCTCTAGGTCCATGTTTTCAGGGGAAGAAGCCTCCACACCAATGTCAATAGGAGGAGGGCTAAGCAGCATTCCTTCAGCCATATTGACAAGAACATTGGGCATATCAAAGATCAAATCCTCATCCACAAACTGGTTAACCCCTTCCTGTTGTTCTTGTTCCCCTGAAACTTTTCTTTCTTGGCTTCCTTGAATACCAGATAAAGCATCCTTTGCTGCTCCAGCAGCAGAAGCAGCACTAGCTGCAGCCACCTTAATATCACTAGCAGACAAAGAAGCAGGGACAGGCAATGAAGAAGCTGAGTCAGGGAAGTTCAACTCAGCATCCTTACCCTTAAGAGCAATTGCAGCCACATCATATGCAATAGCAGCCATTTCTGGTGTAGGGAATGTCCCTAACCAAATCCTATCAGGCTTCCTTGGCTCACGAATTTCAGACACCCATTTTCCACTACTCCTACGCCTCACTCCACGGTACACTGGGTGACGACCAGTTTCTGCAGAGACTTTGCTGCTAGTACTGCTACTGCTTGCTGTTGCAGAACTGGTGCATTTAGATTGAGAACCAGATTGCATGGTGTGTGTATTGTGTATGTGTGTTTAGAGTGAAATTTTGATGGCATGAGTTGGCAATTGAGGGAAGCCATTTATGGGGGTGTGATTTTGGAGGGAAATTGAAGGGTGGAGAACAAGTTCTGAAATGAAAGTGCAAACCAGTTGTTGATGAATTGCAGCGTGTGAACTGTGAAGGGTTATGGGGTGTAAGCCAACTTGGCCTTGGATATCTGGGTTGGAGGGCGTGTTCTGTAACAAGATAAAAAAGAAAAGAAAAGAAAGAAAGATGAATTCACTTAAACCACGTCAAAATTTTCAGTAGTGATATATTGCACTTTGTTAATATACATCACTGTTGATTTGATTTCATTGATCTTATTAATTATACAAAGTGACATATATACTGAAGACAGCACAAAAACTGACGTGGGTTTCTATTCTATTCTTCTCCTCGTATTTTCGTCATATTTATCCTACCAATTAGGTAGGGTTTTGTGCTGCTGCCGCAAATCACAAGACAGTGGTTTTGTTTTACTTTGTCACTAGTTGGAGATCAATTCGGAAAAACTATAGTCCAAGTCTAGTGTTGGCATCTAAAATCTGTGTAAAGAACCTTGGGATACACCACCCCAAAAGCTAGCTCAAGGGATGAGAGTGTCAAAGGCCTTATAAACTCCACATTAGTTGCTCATACAACCAATGTGGGATTGTATATCTCAACACGCCCCCTCACACGAGAGCCCATTGGGCTTGAAGAATAGACAATGCAACAGGCCCAGCCTACCTATGCTAAGAAACGCCACAAGAGAAAGTGGGGGGCGACGAGGCTCTGATACCATGTAAAGAACTTTGGGATACACCACTCCAAAAGCTAGCTCAAGGGGTGGGAGTGCCAAAGTCCTTATAAACTCCACGTTAGTTGCTCATACAACCAATGTAAGATTATATATCTCAACAATCTGAATGATCACTGAATACCCAAATCAATGGTTAAGACACCATCAATCATGTGGATCAACTAGCACGGGTTATTCCAACTTAACTGCTTGTCTCGAGTTAAAATTGTGAATACGCAGCTATGTTAAAAAATATAAAGAAAAGAGATCTCGAGCTCAAACTATGGGAATGGAGAAAAAATAATGTGGGATGACTTTCTCCTATATGGGTCTGACACATTTTCAAATGAGATATAAAGTCATGTCTATTTTTTTATGCCTATTTTATCTATTTATTTTCAACACTTTTAGTTCAGAATCTTAAGTGAAGAGAAAAAGAACGAAAATTAGTTGAGATTATGATATAATGGTATTGAAGATGAGTAAGTAGATTAAACATAATAAAAGTAGTCACAATATGGGGATGTAATAAGATAAGAAGCTATTGGGTGCATTAGCGGCTTCTAATATAGCTAAAAGGAATGTGCTATTAGGTATTGAATCATAAGCCATTGCATTTTTTTAGGGATTTCCTAGGTGTATATATTTTGATTTTACCTCACTACTTCATGTTCTCCTCTCTCTCTCTCTCTCTCTCTCTCTCTCTCTCTCTCTCTCTCTCTCTTTTCTTTTGGTGTTTTTAGTAATAGCAGACGTGGATTATTGTTGTGTGTCTGAAAAGGATAGGACTTGGAGATGGATAGTTAAGTATCTTTGAAGAAATGGATACGTTCAATGGACCACAAGCAAGAGTGATCATCTAACAAGTTTCAACAAACAACCCCTCGTTCGGTTATCATAAATTTGTTTAGGTCTAATTCATTATTCGGAATAATAGTTATGCAAAAAATGAGGAGAAATATGTATAAATCTTTTTAATAGACTAATGGAAAATGGGTTGTTAGGTCCACTACAACTTTCTTTGTATGACTCTGTATATTTTGGCCTTGTTCAAGTGTTTTATAAAGCATTTATCCTATAAAAAAATACTTAATATTACAACTTTAATACAACTCTTAAACCACTATCAACAGACAATATTAATGGAATCGTCATAGATTAATAAACTTGCATAGTGGTAACCAGATTTTTATTTCAAAAAATATAAAATAAAAAAATAGCTTGCATAGTGATAAACTTGATGACTGTGTTTAATTTATTCCTTTCTTTCTCTTTCATCGTGTCCCTCGTAATTCAATCCAACTTGACCGTGAAATTTAAATACAAAAAAATTGAACAAATGTTAACTAGTGCTTTTGAGGCACTTTTTAAGAAATTGAAAAAATAATATGAAACGAAAATCAAAACTATTTTAGTTGTAAATATATTAAATATTGTACTTTTATAAAATATCTTTAATTTTTTATTTTTTTAACAAGTTTATTTACGGAATTCGTTAGCAAGATTCAAAAACTTGATATCAGGTTTAAATCTTGAGCCATAACTATGAACTGATCGCCATTAGTTAGATTCATCAGAAAGTTTGAGGAAGCAGTAATTTCACTGTGAAATATAACTTAAAATATAACTTAAAGGACAACATTCACAATAATTTGATGACAAAGCAGAAACCACTTTGAAGTTTTAGATGCTAAGTGTTCTTCGCCAAATCCTAATATCATGATCTCTTCAAACGTTCTCTCCATTGTTGGTCACTTGAAGGAGTTTATGATCGAATTAAATTGTCGATCAATATTAAGGCATTTGTTTTACTCTTTTTTTTTTTTTTTCGAATTCTGGTTGCCAGCTAAAGGAGTTAAAGGTTAGATGTTACAAGAATTAGCTATATTGGTAGAATCAAATTATATCGACTAAAAAGTTGTTGGTTCAATTTTTGCTAATGATATTTTATTAATAAGTCAATTTTAAGTAAGCCTTCATTAAAACTTATGGCATACCTCTTTGCATTAAAAATAAAAATAATAATAATAGTAGTAAGAGAAAATTTAGAGAAAATTTCACTTTGACCCCTTATGAGAATATATAGTGTATTAGTTAATCACCTGCTTAAATGCCAAAAATGACTTTATTATATGAAATATCAAAAATGATTTTAATAAATAAAGAATTAAATTATAAATGAAATGTAAAAAACATCCTACGTAGAAACGAAATTATTTTAGTTAAATTTAATTATCACTTAAATCACAACCTATTAATTTTTTCTTCATCTATCTAAGCAGGCTTTTCTCTATTAAATTTAGCAAATCCATAAAAATATAATTTCATACAACTAATGTGACAAATTTAAAAAACAATATCATTTAAAATTAATTAAATATATGCTTATTTTTTGAAATTTTACGATAAAGATATTTTTATGTTTCTCCTGTTGATTAAAATTGAAATTCTGTTTACCAAAATAAAAATTGAAATTCTTTTCCAAAAAAAAAAAAGTTTACGTATAATACTAAGTGGATTTGGTGTATTAGAAAAGTAATTTTGTAAAAGGTTATTCAATTTTAAAATTTAATGATTAATTTTAAAAAACTATTTTCAAAACCAGAAATCAAACAAGGTTACGCATTATATTTACATATTCTGTGTGTTTAGTACTCTTTCAATGCACTCTTATAAAGGAAAACACGATCCACTGCCTTCTGTCTGAGCCAGAGGAGTCATATTCAATAGGTCCACAATATTGGAGCATGGGATGGGATTTAAGTGCATGCACTTAAAAAACATGAATTGGTATCATTGCTTCTTGACCAATCATACGGCGGAGCAAACGTACCAACTTGCAAAAGATTAACCCAACTGCATATTCAATATATAATGTACATTGATTATGGTTGATTTCTATTTATGGAAAGTGGAGTGACTATAATTGGGATGTTAAGTGTTGCTTATATTGTTGTTGGGTGCACTTGAACTGTTTTTTAATCAGTAACAGCATCAACCCCTGTCTGTTTATCAAAGAGAATTATTGTGACATCAATTTTTTTAAATATTTGTGGCATGATACACATCAAACATTCAATTGGTTATTCGTTATTGGTTATGTTCAGTAAAATTTCAAATACTTATTATAAAATTAGCCTTCAATAAATATTTGACAAATATGTTATTAATTACTAATAATACTTTTTGCTTCTTGACCAATCATATCAGGGAGCAGACGTACCAACATGTGCAAAAGATTACCCCGGCTGCTTATTAATTATATAATGTACTATACAAATATAAATAAAAAGTTACAAAACTTTGATTTACAGTACAGTTTCTAATTCTAGAAAGGATGATGTTGGTGCTTAAATCTTTGTTGGGTGCAATTAAATTGTTTTTTAATCAGTAAAAGCTTCAGCCCTATCTATTAAAGAGATTTTTTTTTTATTTTTTTTCATTCAAATCAAAGAGAATTATTTTGATATCAAATTTTTTCTTTGTGGTAAGATACTTGTTGCCTTGCTAACAGTTGTGCAAGTAATGCGCGCAAGTATACGCGACAACAAGTAATATAGGGCTGTTATAAGTCTTAGTTATCGTTCCCACAAGGATCGTTGGCGTTTTGAAATGACTAAAATTTGTAATTGCTTAAAACTGAGTTACTATTTGAAAATAAAAGAAATAAAATTGTAAAGTAAAAAATAATCTAGAATGGACCTAAAACACTACTGTTCACTTTTCTTTTAAAATTTTCTGAATTACTTTCCTAAGTTATAAAATAAGAAGTAAGAATGAAGCAACTTAAATGACAGATGTGACAAAAATTTTGGAAACAGAACAGAGATTGAAATATGAAATAACAAAGGAAATTTGGAAATCGGAGTTGATAAAAATATTCAAAAAGGTGGGTTGAGTTCTGGCTCTCCTTCCCCACAGTGCTTGAAAAATAATTTGATTAACAAAGAGCTCATCCTAAGATTCTCAGTTAACAGAACTGTATTGTTAATTTTTAATCTCTTAAAAATTATTTTATCCTAAAATTGCCCACTTCCATATCTCTATGCCAAGTGGGATTAGGACTCTTGAGACTCAGGTCCAATATTACATGAGGTCTCATTCATTTCTGAAATGAGATCCCTTAGATGATTTCTCATCTAAGTCCATGTGTCTAATGCAGAATCCAGAGTTAGTTGTTTCTCAACAACTAAATCCTAACCAAACCTCTGACATTCAGCCAAAATGCAGATAATTTTACACATTAGAAAAAGCATTAAACAACTGAGATATAAAAATTAAAACCAGAAAACCAAACATTTAACAAGCACTGAAGTTTGGGTATCACCTAAACCCAACCTCTCAAAAGTTAGCCACTATCCATAGAGATGAGGCTTACAAACAGTAACAGAAAACTAAAGAAATTGCAAAAGAAAAATGCTAGAAACTAAATTACAGCACTGGCCTAACAACCGGCAATCTCAGTGCTGTAAAGACATGCATCAAGTTCATCAGATGAACCAGAATCTCATTACAAAACAGAACTTAAAAGAAAATAAAATTAAAATTGTTCAGAAAACAATAAAACTAAAAACAGTAAATCGAAACCAGAGAGGGAAGAACCCCCATGACTCACTCTTATTTCCCTTTTTATAGGGCTCATTTCCTTCTTTGCACGATTTTCCTCTTCAGCTCAGCAGGCGTCACGCGCTTCTCGCGCGTTGCAGGCAGGTGGTCCCCAGCAGCTCCCTCCTCAGACAATCCGAATGGAATTGTTGCTCCTTCAACCCGTACGTAAACTTGCGCCCAAAAATCGCTCCAACCTCTACTCTTAAAAAGTATCCAGCTCACCACTCAGTAACGGTTTCCTTTTGTCCTTTTTCTAACTCAAAATAGTGGCTAGGGTTTGGTGGTTTGAGAAATTGTGCGGTTTAGTGTGTCAATCGGGTAGAAAGGGTGCAAACGATGGAGATGGGTTGAATGAGGGTTAGGGTTCGGTTAGAGAGAAAAGGCTATAGGGTTTGTTGATCCTTTGCTTGCACACTTTTGTTTCTCTTTCTTCTGATACCATCAGCTTCTTCTCTTACTTTTCTTTAACTTGGGCCTTCAATCAAAGATCCAGCCCAATTTCTCCTCTCCCTCTGTTCTTATTTGCATTTTCTTTCTTGCCTTTGTCTTCTTTTTGGGTTTTAGTACTTCAGGTCCAGCTCATTCTTTCTCTTATTTTCTTCTCTTCTTTCAATTCTTTCTTTTACTTGGCAATTGGGCCTGAAAATAAAACATGTGCAGCCCATTAGCATTTTTAAACAACTAAAGACAATTCACAACAATTTGGGGTATAATATTGACAAAATCAATTAATTTCTCTTCATTTGCAATACAATTCACATGATCTAAGTCTCAATTAAGAGACTTATCACACCCTCAAACTTAAGTTGTTACTTGTCCTCAAGTAACAGAAAAAATCAGCACATGGATTTAGCAAATTAACCATTCTTCTCAACCAGAAAACAAATTTCAGCACATCATTCAAAAATACTCAAACCAATCAGAGCTTCACATTTTCACAAAGAACATGGAACAGAGGAATGTATTTAATTCAGCAATCAGTCAATCACAAACCAGGCAACTTAGTGATTCTTTTATTCCATAAAATTACTCAGCAGGCAGTGTGCAAAATTCAAATGCATGGATGCTTCACTAACTGTTGAATAATGACAAAAGAGATCTTTGAAAATTTGCTTTCTAACACAGCATGCAGAATTTTTTTAAAATGCAACAGAGATGGCAACTTTTCAAATCCTCACTCAATTACAAAAAATATTCACTCAATACTCAAGGATTCTGTTTCTCTCAATCCAACACTGGGAAAAGATGTAACATAGGCTTGCTAAGATGCTCTTGTCTCTAAAGTGACACACAGACCTAAGCTCAATCAAAGGGACTTGAATAGGTTGTAACTTGGCTAAGGTGAGGGTGGACAAACAGTGAGGATTCGGCTAACTTAGTTACAATGGAAAACTAACATGATCCTAAAGCTTAAACAATCAATACAGTGGCTGCCATTTTTTACTGCTATTTCTTCTTTCTTTCTTTTTTCTTTATTTTTATTATTATTTTTTTATTAGTATTTAGCAGCCTCTTGCTTTCACTTGGTAAAAACAGCCAACAACATCTTTGCTTCTTTTTTTCTTTCCATCATAACTAAAAGGTGTGGTTGATGTGTGGGGCAGGGTGAAATGTGGGTATGTGAAAAAGAAAAGGCTAAAGGTTCAAAATGGATTTCTCGATGAAGGATGATTTATGGTTGGCTTTTTGGTTTGAAAATGGTTATATATCACAAAAAAATGTGCCCTTATCATCTTAAACTCAAGCCAATGCCACACATCTTCAACTAAGCACCAAAGCAAGTTCTGCCTCACTACCCCAGTGTGAACCTCTTATGCAAAAAAAAAAATTGGGTGTGTAGGCTCAATATCTCACAGTGTTGGTAAAGTCACCATCTCACATGCCTATTGTTAAAATTCACAAGCTGCATTAATCAACTTAATTTCTCAACCTCTCACTGCCTTTACCCATCAATCATTTAAAACACTCATGTCACTCTTCATCCACATAACTTCCCTGAGTTCTTTTCCTTATTCAAATTCTCAGCTGCCTAGTTGTGATATAGATCACTCATTGCTAAACACCACACTCCTCAATCCATTCTCATATTCAAACTTCCCTTTCACCAAAACAGCAAATATATACACAACAGTTCAAAATAGCACATAATCTCTACCTAACTCAAAACAACCAAATCAACAGAAAACTTCCTACAACTCTAAAAACAACAAATCCAATCAAAACAGCAAAAAAAATTCCTCAAAACAGCAACTGAAACATAAGAAAGGACATAAAAAAAATTCTAAAGAACAAACATGGTTTATGGTGCACCAGCAGAATACTCTCCCCCAAACTTAACTTCAACAGTGTCCTCACTGTTGTGCCTCAAGCAAGTTACACAAATGAAAATTTTACAAGTAAGATCAGTGTAACCTGAGGCCAGAAGAAGTTTTGGCCTATTCCTCCTGATAATCTGAGTCACTTGACTCAGATTTATCCACATCTTCAGATTCTGATTCAGAATATTGCATTTCTTCTTCTTCTTCATTGTCACTCACTTCCTCCATGGCAGCTTTTGTTCTTGGCCTTCCCCTCTTCCTTGAGCTAAATGGGTGGCCATGTCCCTTTGTAGGTAGAGGAGTTGCCTCTTGCCTTGTAGGTTGGGGAGGATGAGGATTTCCAGTAGCTCTTGCCATGACTTCTTTTACCTGCGGATCAACAAATACTGAAGAAGGTGGCTATGTTAAATCATCAGGAAATGAAGGTAAACCAGGAAAATTTGCAAAAGTATTTTTCAAAAAATCATTCAAGACTCTGTCCATCCCTACAATGTAATCATGAAATCTGGCTCTATTATACATAAAAGTGTAAAATTGATCATATGTTTTCTCAAACAGCAAGTCCATTTTTTTGTTATGATCTTGCATTTGCATGAGCACTTTATGTATGTGAACCAGATTATTATGTAACCAGCCTGGGAAAAGCTGGTCTTCAGTGGGAGGGCCCATAGTCTCCAGGTGCTTTGCAATATTTTCAGCCCTCTGTCGCTGAGAACTTGCAACATTAGGGACAAATTTCCCTTTCTTTTCTGGGGGAGAAGACTGAGTCTTCTCCTCTTCAACTACCCCTTTCAACTTTTCTTTACCTTCTATTTCCAACTTTTCTTTTTCAACAGAGGGTGCAACAATTCCCTTTTTTAATTTAGTAATGATTTGCAGAGTTATAGCCTCACTAACTTTAAAGAACACATCAGCTGGGTTTGCTGTGACACCCTTTTTCTTGCATAACTGTGATATGAAGCTAGGGAACCGTAGCTTGCCTTTCCTGCACAAGCTCAAATTCCCGAAAAAACTAATTTGGCAGCATCTACTGGTTTCCCAACCAATAAACACCACAACAAAACAGCTCTATCCTTAGTCACTAAATTTACATGAGTAGTAGGAAGCAATCTGGCTCTAATGAAATGGTACCACGTTTGAGCCTTTTCATTTAGAAAATGTTTTTGCAGAGTATAGTTCTTTTCCTTTATCTCCCATTCAGCCCCAGGGACAGCTATGACCTCTAATATCTCAGCCATGAAAGCAGGATCATGCTTCTTGACATACTTGGCAAACTCATCTTTAGAGGCCTTAGGTAGGGAAAAGAATTCCCTAATAACCTTGGGATCAAAGGAAACTTTAATGCCTCTCACACTAACCTCAGTTTAACTTTCATTCAAGATTTCTGCATAAAATTCCCTCACCACATTGACATTAGCTGTATCCTTAGGATGCAGGTAAAACTGTTCCCAATGTTGGGTTTGCACTACCTCATGCACATATTCGGGATAAGAGGCATTTTCCTCAAATGCCTTGTCAGGGGTGGGGTCCCTAGCAAGCATAGTTTTCTCAAACCTTTCTATTGCTTTTTCACATGTGAAAGAGGAGAGGGAAAAACTCTCAGGATCAGGTGTGTGTGGTGTAAGCTTTGGACTGTGAGGTCCTCCACTACGCAAGATATGTTTTCTAACCATGATACCTAAAAAAAAATATTAAAACAGCAAATTAAAACTACCAAAAACAGAAATAAAATAGCAAAAATAAAACTGAGTTGATACTCAGACAACTCCCCCAAACTTTAAACTGAATTTGCTTCCAGAAATCAGCAAACAGAATTCGCTTAACACCTGAAAACAAAAGAATGAGAGTGTCAGTAATCAGATATTCTATCTGCAAAAGTTTTTTATTTTTTTATTTTTTTAACAACTCGAAAACAGTAACTGAAATATATACAAAACACAACAGTAACAAAGCTTAATTTTGATTAGAGTCTCAAGCTAGACTCTTCACTGTTCGTTTGCGTTTAAATGGTGGGAGGGTCAGCAAGAGATATTGAGATTTGAGCTTTCTCAATTCCCTCCCCTAAATAATTTTTAAGCCTTTGACCATTGACAGTGAACTTGGTCTCATCTTTCTCATTTAAAATGTCCACTGCACCATGCAAATGGACTTTTGTTACCTTAAATGGACCAGACCACCTAGACTTTAACTTTCCCGGGAAGAATTTTAGCCTAGAATTAAAGAGCAGGACCTGTTGTCCCTCAAAAAACTGCCTATCTGAAATTTGCTTATCATGCCATCTCTTCATTTGTTCTTTATACAGCTTGGCATTTTCAAAAGCATTTAATCTAAATTCATCCATTTCATTCAGTTGGAGAATTTTCTTTTCTCCTGAGGCAGTGGCATCAACATTCAGTTGAGTAGTAGCCCAGTATGCTTTATACTCCAACTCTAAGGGTAAGTGGCAATTTTTACCAAAAATCAATTTGTAAGGTGAGCAACCTAAAGGTGTTCTATAGGCTGTCCTATAAGCCCACAAGGAATCATCTAATTTCAAGGACCAATCCTTCCTTGAAGGATTCACAACTTTTTCTAGAATTCTTTTCACTTCCCTATTTGTGACTTCTACTTGCCCACTGGTTTGTGGGTGGTAAGCAGTAGAGACTTTATGCTTAACTCCATATTTAGCCAAAAGGACTTCAAATTGTCTACTAGCAAAGTGCTTACCTCCATCACTTATAATGGCCCTTGGAGTTCCAAATCGGGTAAAAATATTCTTTTTCAAGAATTTAATTACCACTTTTGAATCATTTGTGGGTAAGGCAGCAGCCTCTACCCATTTGGAAACATAGTCCACAGCCACCAATATATATTGGTTTCCAAAGGAAGGGGGAAATGGTCCCATAAAATCTATTCCCCAAACATCAAAAAGTTCTATTTCCAAAATTGGCTTCAAAGGCATTTCTTGCCTTCGAGACACATTGCCAGTCCTTTGACACCTATCACATTTATGGACATAGACATTGGCATCTTTGAATAAGGTAGGCCAATAAAAACCATATTGCAGCACCTTTGCTGCTGTCCTTAAACCACCAAAATGACCACCATATGGTGAGTCATGACACTGCTGTAAAATTGCCTCTTTCTCTTCCTCCAACACACATCTCCTAATTATCTGATTCGCACATTTTTTAAACATGTAGGGCTCATCCCACAAATAAAACCTACTCTCGTGCACCAACTTTCTCCTATGTTGGTAACTCAGCTCCTTAGGAAGTTCCCCACTAACTAAATAGTTAGCCAAATCAGCATACCATGGGGTTGTGTTGGTGGCAACTAAAAACAGTTGCTCATCAGGAAAAGTTTCCTTAATGGCTTGCTCAACTACCACATCATTGTTCTGCCCTTCATTAAGCCTAGACAAGTGATCAGCCACTTGATTTTCGGTTCCTTTCCTATCCTTAATCTCCATATCAAACTCTTGAAGGAGAAGAACCCATCTAATCAACCTAGGTTTGGAATCCTTCTTTTCCACCAAATATTTTATGGCAGAATGGTCAGTATATACAGTGACTTTGGTACCTACCAAATAGGATCTAAACTTGTCAAAGGCAAATACAACAGCCAACAGTTCCTTTTCAGTAACTGTATAGTTCATTTGAGCTCCATTCAAGGTTCGCCTGGCATAATAGATAGAGTGGAAAACTCTATTTTTTCTTTGTCCTAAAACAGCCCCTACTGCCCAATCACTTGCATCACACATTAATTCAAAGGGCAGTGACCAGACAGGGGCTATTATAATGGGAGCAGAAATTAATTTCTG